>NC_091196.1:35543637-35868275 GCF_040958095.1 Procambarus clarkii | reverse complement strand
TTAGATCCAAGTAAAGACATATGACAATGTTGTTTCCAATACAAATGATAAAAATCAATGTGTTTTCATTAGAATTAACTAAAATGTTCCTGATTTTCCGTTTATATTACCGATGGAAGATGTACACGTAAAACCGCTCTATTCCGGCTGAAAAGTCGATATATGCAATAAAAACGGAACTTCTCCCCATTTCAATATCTTACTCAGTATTTTAACGAGAAACAAATAGATGATTGAAAATGAAGTATTTAAGGTTATTATCTAATCAATTATGTGTTTGAATCATTTTTATTGTATATTTAATGAATTAATAACAATAAACTGAAAATTCACAAAAACGTGGAAAAACGGCAAAATATCGCCTAATAAATGATATTTTGTTTATATCACACGAAGGAAAAGAGGGGGATGTTAAACGTGAAAATATTGCTAAATTCGATGATTTTTTGTACGGAAACAAAACGCAAGAAAACTTGCTTAAAATGCAATATTATGCGAAATTCTGAGATTTGAAGGCAGCATCATATAATATCACATATCGTGATACTACATGAAATAGTATCGAAATATTGGTAAAAATGAATATATTTACGTAACATCAAACTACATGAAAAACGTTAAAAAAGTCACTATTATAACAAATTTGAGGATTTTAACTTCGAATCATGAAGCGAGGTTTTGTATTATTTAGATCCAAGAAAAGACATATGACAATGTTGTTTCCAATACAAATGATAAAAATCAATGTGTTTTCATTAGAATTAACTAAAATGTTCCTGATTTTCCGTTTATATTACCGATGGAAGATGTAAAACCGCTCCAATCCAGCTGAAACGTCGATATATGCAATAAAAACAGAACTCTCTCCCCATTTTAATATCTTACTCAGTATTTTAACGAGAAACAAATAGTTGATTGAAAATGAAGAATTTAAGGTTAATTTCTAATCAATTATGTGTTTGCATCATTTTTATCGTATATATCTAATCAATTATGTGTTTGCATCATTTTTGTTGTATATTTAATGAATTAATACTAATAAACTAAAAATTAACAAAAACGTTGAAAAACGGCAAAATATTGCCTAATTCGATGATATTTTGAATAAATCCCATAAAGAAAAAGGGGATGATAAACATCAAAATATTGCTAAATTCGATGATTTTTAGTACGAAACAAAATGCAAGAAAACTTTCTTAAAAAAAAATATTATGCGAAATTCTGAGATATGAAGGCCAAACCACATATCGTGATGCTACATTACCAAGTATCGAAATATTGGTAAAAATGAATATATTTACGTAATATCAAACTACAAGAAAAACGTGAAAAAATCTCTATTATACCAAATTTGAGGATTTTAACTTCGAATCATAAAGCGAGGTTTCGTATTATTTAGATCCAAGAAAAGACATATGACAATGTTGTTTCCAATACAAATGATAAAAATCAATGTGCTTTCATTAGAATTAGCTAAAATGTTCCTGATTTTCCGTTTATATTACCGATGGAAGATGTACACGTAAAACCGCTCTAATCCGGCTGAAACGTCGATATATGCATTAAAAACAAATCTTCTCCCCTTTTCAATATCTTACTCAGTATTTTAACGAGAAACAAATAGTTGATTGAAATTAAGTATTTAAGAGTAATTTCCAATCAATTATGTGTTTGCATCATTTTTATCGTATATTTAATGAATTAATAACAATAAACGGAAAATTCACAAAAACGTGGAAAAACGGTAAAATCTTGCCTAATTCGATGATATTTTGTTTAAATCACATAAAGGAAAAGGGGATGATAAACGTGAAAATATTGCTAAATTCGATGATTTTTCGTACGAAACAAAACGCAAGAAAACTTACTTAAAATGGAATATTATGCGAAATTCTGAGATTTGAAGGCTAAATCACATATCGTGATACTACATGAAATAGTATCGAAATATTCGTAAAGAAATGAATATATTTACGTAATATCTCACTAAATGATAAACGTGAAAAAAGTCACTATTATACCAAATTTAAGGATTTTAACTTCGAATCATAAAGCGAGGTTTCGTATTATTTAGATCCAAGAAAAGACATATGACAATGTTGTTTCCAATACAAATGATAAAAATCAATGTGTTTTCATTAGAATTAGCTAAAATGTTCTTGTTTTTCCGTTTATATTACCGATGGAAGATGTACACGTAAAACCGCTCTATTCCGGCTGAAACGTCGATATATGCAATAAAAACCGAACTTCTCCCCTTTTCAATATCTTACTCAGTATTTTAACGAAAAACAAATAGATGATTGAAAATGAAGTATTTAAGGTTATTATCTAATCAATTATGTGTTTGCATAATTTTTATCGTATATTTAATGAATTAATACCAATAAACTGAATATTCACAAAAACGTGTAAAAATGGCAAAATATTGCCTAATTCGATGATATTTTGTTTAAATCGCATAAAGGAAAAGGGGATGATATACGTCAAAATATTGCTAAATTCGATAATTTTTTGTAAAAATAAAATTCTAGAAACTTGCTTAAAATGCAATATTTGCGAAATTCTGAGATATGAAAGCCAACTCACATATCGTGAGAAAACAAGAAGTAGTATCGAAATATTGGTAAAACGAATATATTTACGTAAAATCACACTACATAAAAAACGTGAAAGAAATCACTATTTTACAATATTTGAGGATTTTAACTCAAAATCATAGAGCGAGGTTTCGTATTATTTAAATCCAAGAAAAGACATATGACAATGTTGTTTGCAATACAAATGATAAAAATTAATGTGTTTTAATTAGAATTAACTAAAATGTTCCTGATTTTCCGTTTATATTACCGATGGAAGATGTACACGTAAAACCTATCTAACCCGGCTGAAACGTCGATATATGCAATAAAAACAGAATTCCCCTTTTCAATATCTTACTCAGTATTTTAACGAGAAACAAAGAGTTGATGGAAAACGAGGTATTTAAGGTTAATTTCTAATCTATTATGTGTTTGCATCATTTTTATCGTATATTTAATGAATTAAACTAAACCCTATCTGAAAACTGCAGGTAGGGTTTGGGCAAAATGTGGTCTATTGCTGCTCTCCGTAATTGGCATTTTTTCGGTATAAAATTCGTAATTTCAAACAGCGAATACATGCAGAGAGCCAGAATTTGGCTCCAAAATATAACTCTAGCGTCGAATTTGGGATGTTTGCTATATTTTGAAAACTCCAGAGAGGGTTTCGGCAAAATGTTATCCATCGCCGCTTTCAGTAATTGGCATATTTTCGGTATAAAAAATAGTAATTTCAAACTGCGAATACGCGCAGAAAACTAGAATTTGGCTCCAAAATATGGCTCAAAGGTCGAATTTGGGATGTTTGCGATATTTTGCAAATTGCAGAGGGGTTTGAGCAAAATGTGACCCATCACTTCTTTCAGTAATTGGCATATTTTCAAGCGTCAAATTTGGGATGTTTGGGATAAAAAGTCGTAATTTCAAACTGCGAATACGTGCAGAGAGCCAGAATTTGGCTCCAAAATAATTCTCAAGGGTCGAATTTGGGATGTTTGGGTTATTTTTAAAACTGCAGTGAGGGTTTTGGCAAAATGTGATCTATCGCCGATCTCAGTAATTGGCATATTTTCGGTATAAAAAGTCGTAATTTCAAACTGCAAATACGTGCAGAGAGCCAGAATTTGGCTCCAAAATATGGCTCAAGCGTTTAATTTGGGATGTTTTTGATATTTTGGAAACTGCAGGGAGGGTTTGGGCAAAATGTGATCCATCGCCGATTTCAGTAATTGGCAAATTTTCGGTATAAAAAGTCGTAAGTTCAAAATACGAGTACGAGCAGAGAGCCAGATTTTGGCTCTAAAATATGGCTCGAGCGTCAAATTTGGGATGTTTGGGATATTTTGAAAACTGCAGGGAGGGTTTGGGCAGAATGTGATTCATCGCCACTTTCAGTAATTGGCATATTTTTGGTATAAAAGTCGTAATTTGAAACTGCGAATACGTGCAGAGAGCCAGAATTTGGCTCCAAAATAATTCTCAAGGGTCGAATTTGGGATGTTTGGGATATTTTGAAAACTGCAGGGAGGGTTTGGGCAAAATGTTATCCATCGCCGCTCTCAGTAATTGGCATATTTTCGGTATAAAAAGTCGTAATTTCAAACTGCGAATACGTGCAGAGAGCCAGAGTTTGGCTCCAAATTATGGCTCAAGCGTCGAATTTGAGATGTTTGGGATATTTTGAAAGCTGCAGGGGGGGGGGGGCAAAATTTGACCAATCGCCGCTCACAGTAATTGATGTATCTTCGTTGTACAAATTCGTAATTTCCAACTACGAATATGTGCAGAGAGCCAGAATTTGGCTCCAAATTATTGCAGGGGGAAGGGGGGTTTGGGCAAAATGTGACCTATCGCCGCTCTCAGTAATTGACATATTTTCGGTATAAAAAGTCGTAATTTCAAACCGCGAATATGTGTAGAGAGCCACAATTTGGCTCCAAAAATTGGCTCAAGGGTCGAATTTGCAATGTTTGGGATATTTTGAAAACTGCAGGGGGTTTGGGAAGAATGTGACTCATCGCAGCTTTCAGTAATTGACATATTTTCGGTATAAAATGTCGTAATTTCATTATGCGAATATGTGCAGAGAGTCAGAATTAGGCTCCAAAATATGGCTCAAGGGTCGAATTTGGGATGTTTGGGATATTTTTAAAACTGCAGGGGGTGGGGGTGTTTGGGCAAAATGTGACCTATCGCCATTTTCAGTAATTGGTATATATCCGGTATAAAAAGTCGTTATTTTAAACTGCGAATACGTGAAGATAGCCAGAACTTGGCTCCAAAATAAGGCTCCAGGTTAGAATTTGGGTTGTTTGGGATATTTTGAAAACTGCACGGAGGGTTTGGGCAAAATGTGATCCATCGCCTTTCAAAGTAATTAGCATATTTCCGGTATAAAAATACCTATTTTAAAACAGCGAATACGTGCAGAGAGCCAAAATTTGGCTCCAAAATATGGCTCAAGGGTGCAATTTGGGATGCTTACGATATTTTGAAAACTGCAAAGGAGGATTTGGGCAAATTGTGACCCATCGCCGCTTCAGTAATTGGCATATTTTTGGTATAAAAAGACGTAATTTCAAACTGTGAATACGTGCAGAGAGCCCGAATTTGGCTACAAAATATAGCTCAAGCTTCGAATTTGGGATGTTTGGGATATCTTGAAAACTGCAGGGTGGAGTTTGGGCAAAATGTGACCTATCTCCGCTCTCAGTAATTAACATATTTTCGGTAAAAAAAAATCTTAATTTCAAACTGCGAATATGTGCAAAGAGCCAGAATTTGGGTCCAAAATATGGCTCAAGGGTCGAATTTGGGATGTTTGGGATATTTTGAAAACTGCAGGGAGGGTTCTAAGCAAAATGTGATCCATCGTTGCTTTCAGTAAATGGCATATTTTCGTTATAAAAAGTCGTAATTTCAACCTGCGAATACGTAAAGAAAGCCAGAACTTTGCTTTAAAATAAGGCTCCAGGTTCGAATATGGGATGTTTGGGATATTTTGAAAAGTGCAGGGGGGGGGGGGGTTTAGGCAAAATGTGACCTATCGCTGCTCTCAGTAATTGACATATTTTCGGTATAAAATGTCGTAATTTCAACCTGTTAATATGTGCAGAGAGCCAGAATTTGGCTCCAAAATATGGCTCAAGGGTCGAATTTGGGATGATTGGGAAATTTTGAAAACTGCAGGGGTGGGGGGGGGGGTTTGGAAAAAATGTAACCCATCGCTGCTTTCAGTAATTGAAATATTTTCCGTATAAAAAATCGTAATTTCAAACTGCGAATACGTGAAGAGAGTCAGAATTTGGCTCCAAAAAAAAGCTCAAGGGTCGAATTTGGGATGTTTGGGATATATTGAAAACTGCAGGTAGGGTTTGGGCAAAATGTGATCTATTGCCGCTCTCCGTAATTGGCATATTTTCGGTATAAAAGTTCGTAATTTCAAATTGCAAATACGTGCAGAGAGCCAGAATTTGGCTCCAAAATATGACTCAAGCGTAGAATTTGGGATGATTGGGATATATTGAAAACTGCAGGTAGGGTTTATGCAAAATGTGATCCATTGCCGCTCTCATTAATTGGCATATTTTCGGTATAAAGTGTTGTAATTTCAACCTGCGAATACGGGCAGAGAGCCAGAATTTGGGTCCAAAATATGGCTAAAGGGTCGAATTTGGGATGTTTGGGATATTTTGAAAACAGCAGGGAAGGTTTGGGCAAAATGTAATCCACCGCCGCTCCCAGTAACTGGCATATTTTCGGGATAAAAAGTCGTTATTTCAAACTGTGAATACGTGCAGAAAACCCGAATTTGGCTAGAAAATATAGCTCAAGTGTCGAATTTGGGATGTTTTGGATATTTTGAAAACTTCACGGAGGGTTTGGGCAAAATGTGATCCATCGCCGCTCTAAGTAATTGGAATATTTTCGGTATAAAAATTCATCATTTAAAACTGCGAATACGTGCAGAGAGCCAGAACCTCGCTCCAAAACATGCCGCAAGGGTGGAATTTGGGATGTTTGCGATATTTTGAAAACTGCAAAAAGGGGTTTGGGCAAAATGTGATCCATTGCTGCTCTCCGTAATTGGCATATTTTCGGTATAAAAATTCGTAGCTTCAAACTGCAAATACGTGCAGAGAGCCAGAATTTAGCTCCAAAATATGGCTCAAGCGTTGAATTTGGGATGTTTAGGATATTTTGAAAACTGCAGGGGGGGTTTGCGCAGAATGTGATCTATCGCAGCTTTCAGTAATTGGCATATTTTCGGTTTAAAAAGTCGTAATTTCAAACTGCGACTAGGTGCAGAGAGCCAGAATTTGGCTCAAAAATATGGCTCAAGCGTCGAACTGGGGATGTTTGAGACATTTTGAAAACTGCAGAGAGGGTTTGGGCAAAATGTGACCCATCGCCGCTTTCAGTAACTGGCATATTTTCAGTTTAAAAAGTTGTAATTTCAAACTGCGAATACGTGCAGAGAGCCAGAATTTGGTTCCAAAATATGGCTCAAGGGTCGAATTTGGGATGCTTGGGATATTATGAACACTGAATTGTGGGTTTGGGCAAAATGTGATCTATCGCCGCTTTCAGTAATGAAAGAGTGATGCAGAGGCTTAAGAGAGGGATGCAGAGGCTCAAGAGAGTGAAGCAGAGGCTTAAGAGAGGGATGCAGAGGCTTATGAGAGTGATGCAGAAGATCAAGAGAGGAGAGCAGAGGCTTACGAGAGTGATGCAGAGGCTCAAGAGAGGGATGCAGACGCTTAGGAGACGGATGCAAAGGCTCAAGAGAAGGATTCAGAGGCCCATGAGAGGGATGCAGGAGTTCAAGAGAGGAATGCAGAAGCTCAAGAGAGTGATGCAGAGGCTAAAGAGAGGGATGCAGAGGCTCAAGAGAGTGATGCGGAGGCTTAAGAGAGGGATGCAGAGGCTCATGAGAGTGATGCAGAGGATCAAGAGAGGAGAGCAGAGGCTTAAGAGAGTGATGCAGAGGCCGAAGAGAGTGATGCAGAGGCTTAAGAGAGTGATGCAGGGGCAGAAGAGAATGTTGCAGAGGCTCAAGAGAGTGATGCAGAGGCTAAAAAGAGTTATGCAGAGACTCAAGAGAGTGATGCAGAGGCTCTAGAGAGTGATGCAGAGGCTCAAGAGAGTGATGCAGAGGCTTAAAAGAGGGATGCAGAGGCTCAAGAGAGCGATGCAGAGGCTCAAGACAGTGATGCAGAGGCTCAAGAGAGTGATGCAGAGGCTCAAGAGAGTGATGCAGAGGCCCAAGAGAGTGATGCAGAGGCTCAAGAGAGTGATGCAGAGCCTCAAGAGAGTGATGCAGAGGCTAAAAAGAGTTATGCAGAGGCTCAAGAGAGTGATGCAGAGGCTTACGAGAATGATGCAGAGGCTCAAGAGAGTGTTGCAGAGGCTCAAGAAAGTGATGCAGAGGCTAAAGAGAGGGATGTAGAAGCTTAAGAGAGTGATGCAGAGGCTCAAGAGAGTGATGCAAAGGCTCAAGAGAGTGATGCAGAGGCCTAAGAGAATGATGTATAGGCTCAAGAGAGGGATGCAGAGGCTGAAGAGAGTGATGGAGAAGCTCAAGAGAGGGATGCAGTGGCTCAAGAGAATGGTGCAGAGGCTTACGAGAGTGATGCAGAGGCTTAAGAGAGTGATGCAGAGGCTTAAGAGAGGGATGCAGAGGCTCAAGAGAGCGATGAAGAGCCTTAAGAGAATAATGTATAGGCTCAAGAGAGGGATGCAGAGGCTGAAGAGAGTGATGGAGAAGCTCAAGAGAGGGATGCAGTGGCTCAAGAGAATGGTGCAGAGGCTTACGAGAGTGATGCAGAGGCTTAAGAGAGTGATGCAGAGGCTTAAGAGAGGGATGCAGAGGCTCAAGAGAGCAATGAAGAGGCTCAAGAGAGGGATGCAGGGGCTCAAGAGAGGGATGCAGAGGCTAAAGAGAGTGATGCAAAGGCTCAAGAGAGGGATGCAGAGGCTCATGAGAGGGATGCTGGAGTTCAAGAGAGGGATGCAGAGGTTTAAGAAAGTGATGCAGAGGCTCAAGAGAGTGATTCAAAGGCTTACGAGAGTGATGCAGAGGCTTAAGAGAGAGATTCGGAGGCTTACGAGAGTGATGTAGAGGCTTAAGAGAGTGATGCAGAGGCTTAAGAGACGGATGCAGGGGCTCTTGAGAGTGATGCAGAGGCTCAAGAGAGGGATGCATATGCTGAAGAAAGGGATGCAGAGGCTCTTGAGAGTGATGCAGAGGCTCAAGAGAGGGATGAAGAGGCTTAAGAGAGTGATGCAAAGGCTGAAGAGAGGGATGCAGAGGCTCATGAGAGGGATGCAGGAGTTCAAGAGAGGGATGCAGAGGCTGAAGAGAGGGATTCAGAGGCTCAGGAGAATGATGAAGAGGCTCAAGAGAGTGCTGCAGAGGCTCAAGAGAGGAATGCTGAGGCTCCAGAGAGAGATTCAGAGGCTCCAGAGAGTGATGTAGAGGATTAAGAGAGTGATGCAGAGGCTGAAGAGAGTGATGCAGAGGCTGAAGAGAGTGATGCAGAGGCTCAAGTTAGGGATGCAGAAGCTCGAGAGAGTGATGTAGAGTCTCAAGAGAGAAATTCAGAGGCTCAAGAGAGGGATGCAGGGGCTCAAGAGAGGGATGCAGAGGTTCAAGAGAGGGATGCAGAGGCTCTTGAGAGTGATGCAGAGGCTCAAGAGAGGGATGCAGAGGCTTAAGAGAGTGATGCATAGGCTCAAGAGAGAGATGCAGAGTCTCATGAGAGGGATGCAGGAGTTCAAGAGAGGGATGCAGAGGCTCAAGAGAATGATGCAGATGCTTAATAGAGGGATGCAGAGGCTCAAGAGAATGATGCAGAGGCTCAAGAGAGGGATGCTGAGGCTCCAGAGAGGGATGCAGAGGCTTAAGAGAGTGATGCAGAGGCTGAAGAGAGAGATGCAGAGGCTTAAGAGAGTGATGCAGAGGCTGAAGATTGGGATGCACAGGCTCAAGAGAATGGAGCAGAGGCTTACGAGAGTGATGCAGAGGCTTAAGAGAGGGAAGCAGAGGCTTAAGAGAGTGATGCAGAGGCCGAAGAGAGTGATGCAGAGGCTTAAGAGACTGATGCAGAGGCTGAAGAGAGTGTTGCAGAGGCTCATGAGAGTGATGCAGAGGCCGAAGAGAGTGATGCAGAGGCTCAAGAGAGTGATGCAGAGACTCAAGAGAGGGATTCAGAGGCTCAAGAGAGGGATGCAAGGGCTCAAGAGAGGGATGCAGAGGCTTAAGAGAGTAATGCATAGGCTCAAGAGAGGAATGAAGAGGATCATGAGAGGGATGCAGGAGTTCAAGAGAGGGATGCAGAGGCTCAAGCGTGTGATGCAGAGGCTTAAGAGAAGGATGTAGAGGCTCAAGAGAGTGATGCAGAGGCTTATGAGAAGGATGCAGAGGCCAAAGAGAGTGATGCAGAGGATCAAGAAAAGGAAGCAGAGGCTTCAGAGAGTGATGCACAGGCCAAAGAGAGTGATGCAGACGCTTAAGAGAGTGATGCAGAGACTGAAGAGAGTGTTGCAGAGGCTCAAAAGAGTGATGCAGAGGCTGAAGAGAGTGATGCAGAGGCTCAAGTGAGGGATGCAGAAGCTCGAGAGAGTGATGCAGAGGCTCAAGAGAGGGATTCAGAGGCTCAAAAGAGGGATGCAGGGGCTCAAGAGAGGGATGCAGAGGCTCACGCGAATGATGCAGAGGCCTAATAGAGGGATGCAGAGGCTCACTAGAATGATGCAGAGGCTCAAGAGAGGGATGCTGAGGCTCCAGAGAGGGATGCAAAGGCTTAAAAGAGTGATGCAGAGGCTGAAGAGAGAGATGCAGAGGCTTAAGAGAGTGATGCAGAGGCTGAAGAGAGTGATGCAGAGGCTAAAGTGAGGGATGCAGAGGCTCAAGAGAATGGAGCAGAGGCTTACGAGAGTGATGCAGAGGCTTATGAGAGTAATGCAGAGGCTTATGAGAGGGAAGCAGAGGCTTAAGAGAGTGATGCAGAGGCCGAAGAGAGTGATGCAGAGGCTTAAGAGAGTGATGCAGAGGCTGAAGAGAGTATTGCAGAGGCTCAAGAGAGTGATGAAGAGGCCGAAGAGAGTGATGCAGAGGCTCAAGAGAGTGATGCAGAGGCTCAAGAGAGGGATTCAGAGGATCAAGAGAGGGATGCAGAGGCTCAAGAGAGGGATGCAGAGGCTCTTGAGAGTGATGCAGAGGCTCAAGAGAGGGATGCAGAGGCTTAAGAGAGTGATGAATAGGCTCAAGAGAGGGATGCAGAGGCTCATGAGAGGGATGCAGGAGTTCAAGAGAGGGATGCAGAGGCTCAAGAGTGTGATGCAGAGGCTTAAGAGAGGGATGCAGAGGCTCAAGAGAGTGATGCAGAGGCTTATGAGATGGATCCAGAGGCTCATGATAGTGATGCAGAGGTTCAAGAGAAGGAAGCAGAGGCTTAAGAGAGTGATGCAGAGGCCAAAGAGAGTGATGCAGAGGCTAAAAAGAGTTATGCAGAGGCTCAAGAGAGTGATGCAGAGGCTTACGAGAATGATGCAGAGGCTCAAGAGAGTGTTGCAGAGTCTCAAGAAAGTGATGCAGAGGCTAAAGAGAGGGATGTAGAGGCTTAAGAGAGTGATGCAGAGGCTTAAGAGAGTGATGCAGAGGCTGAAGAGAGTGTTGCAGAGGCTCAAGAGAGTGAAACAGAGGCTGAAGAGAGTGATGCAGAGCCTCAAGAGAGTGATGCAGAGGCTAAAAAGAGTTATACAGAGGCCTAAGAGAATGATGTATAGGCTCAAGAGAGTGATGCAGAGGCTGAAGAGAATGATGCAGAGGCTCAAGAGAGTGTTGCAGAGGCTCAAGAAAGTGATGCAGAGGCTAAAGAGAGGGATGTAGAGGCTTAAGAGAGTGATGCAGAGGCTCAAAAGAGTGATGCAAAGGCTCAAGAGAGTGATGCAGAGGCCTAAGAGAATGATGTATAGGCTCAAGAGAGGGATGCAGAGGTTGAAGAGAGTGATGGAGAAGCTGAAGAGAGGGATGCAGTGGCTCAAGAGAATGGTGCAGAGGCTTACGAGAGTGATGCAGAGGCTTAAGAGAGTGATGCAGAGGCTTAAGAGAGGGATGCAGAGGCTCAAAAGAGCGATGAAGAGGCCTAAGAGAATAATGTATAGGCTCAAGAGAGGGATGCAGAGGCTGAAGAGAGTGATGGAGAAGCTCAAGAGAGGGATGCAGTGGCTCAAAAGAATGGTGCAGAGGCTTACGAGAGTGATGCAGAGGCTTAAGAGAGTGATGCAGAGGCTTAAGAGAGGGATGCAGAGGCTCAAGAGAGCGATGAAGAGGCTCAAGAGAGGGATGTAGGGGCTCAAGAGAGGGATGCAGAGGCTAAAGAGAGTGATGCAAAGGCTCAAGAGAGGGATGCAGAGGCTCATGAGAGGGATGCAGGAGTTCAAGAGAGGGATGCAGAGGTTTAAGAAAGTGATGCAGAGGCTCAAGAGAGTGATTCAAAGGCTTACGAGAATGATGCAGAGGCTTAAGAGAGTGATGTAGAGGCTTAGGAGAGGGATGCAGAGGCTCAAGAGAGGGATGCAGAGGCTCAAGAGAGGGATGCAGAGGCTGAAGAGACGGATGCAGAGGCTCAAGTGAGGGATGTAGAGGCACACAAGAGGGATGCAGAGGCTCTTGAGAGTGATGCAGAGGCTCAAGAGAGGGATGCAGAGGCATAAGAGAGTGATGCAAAGGCTCAAGAGAAGGATGCAGCGGCTCATGAGAGGGATGCAGGAGTTCAAGAGAGGGATGCAGAGGCTTAAGAGAGGGATGCAGAGGCTTAAGAGAGGGATTCAGAGGCTCAGGAGAATGATGAAGAGGCTTAAGAGAGTGCAGCAGAGGCTCAAGAGAGGGATTCTGAGGCTCCAGAGAGAGATTCAGAGGCTCCAGAGAGTGATGTAGAGGCTTATGTGAGGGATACAGAGGCTCAAGAGAATGATGCAGAGGCTCAAGAGAGTGATGCAGAGGTTCAAAAGATGGATGCAGAGGCTTAAGAGAGGGATGCAGAGGCTCAAGAGAATGATGCAGAGGCTTAAGAGAGGGATGCAGAGGATCAATAGAATGATGCAGAGACTTAAGAGAGGGTTGCAGAGGCTCAAGAGAGTGATGCAGAGGCTCCAGAGAGGGATGCAGAGGCTCAAGAGAATGATGCACAGGCTCAAGAGAGGGATGCTGAGGCTCCAGAGAGGGATGCAGAGGCTTAAGAGAGTGATGCAGAGGCTGACGAGAGATATTGCTAAATTCGATGATTTTTAGTACGAAACAAAATGCAAGAAAACTTGCCTAAAGTGCAATATTATGCGAAATTTTGAGATTTGAAGGCCAAATCACATATCGTGATACTACATGAAATAGTATCGAAATATTGGTAAAAAATGAATTAATTTACGTAATATCAACCTACATGAAAAACGTGAAAAAAGTCACTATTATACCAAATTTAAGGATTTTAACTTCGAATCATAGAGCAAGGTTTCTTATTATTTAGATCCAAGAAAAGACATATGACAATATTGTTTCCAATACAAATGATAAAAATGAATGTGTTTTCATTAGAATAAACTAAAATGTTCCTGAATTTCCGTTTATATTACCGATGGAAGATGTATGCGTAAAATCGCTCTATTCCGGCTGAAAAGTCGATATATGCAATAAAAACCGAACTTCTCCCCTTTTCAATATCTTACTCAGTATTTTAACGAGAAACAAATAGAGGATTGAAAATGAAGTATTTAAGGTTAATTTCTAATCAATTATGTGTTTGCTTAATTTTTATCGTATATTTATTGAATTAATAACAATAATCTGAAAATTCACAAAAACGAGGAAAAACAGCAAAATATTGCCTAATTCGATGATATTTTGTTTAAATCACATGAAGGAAAAGGGGATGATGAACGTCAAAATATTGCTAAATTCGATGATTTTTAGTACAAAACAAAATGCGAAAAACTTGCTTAAAAATGCAAAATTTGCGAAATTCTGACATATGAAGGCCAAATCACATATCGTGAGAAAATATGAAGTAGTACCGAAATATTGGTATAAACGAATATATTTACGTAAAATCACACTTCATAAAAAACGTAAAAAAGTCACTATTTTACAATATTTGATGGTTTTAACTTCAAATCGTAGAGCAAGGTTTCGTATTATTTAGATCCAAGAAAAGACATATGACAATGTTGTTTCCAATACAAATGATAAAAATCAATGTGTTTTCATTAGAATTAACTAAAATGTTCCTGATTTTCCGTTTATATTACCGATGGAAGATGTACACGCAAAACCGCTCTAACCCGGCTGAAACGTCGATATATGCAATAAAAACAAAACTCCCCTTTTTAATATCTTACTCAGTATTTTATCGAGAAACAAATATTTGATTGAAAATGAGGTACTTAAGGTTAATTTCTAATCTATTATGTGTTTGCATCATTTTATCGTATATTTAATGTATTAAACTAAACCCTACCTGAAAACTGCAGGTAGGGTTTGGGCAAAATGTGGTCTATTGCCGCTCTCCGTAATTGGCATATTTTCGGTATAAAAATTCGTAATTTCAAACTGCGAATACGTGCAGAGGGCCAAAATTTGGCTCCAAAATATGGCTCAAGCGTCGAATTTGGGATGTTTGGGATATTTGAAAACTGCAGAGAGGGTTTGGGCAAAGTGTGATCCATCGTAGCTCTCAGTAAATGGCATATTTTCGATATAAAAAAGACGTATTTTCAAACTGCGAGTACGTTCAGAGTGCCCGAATTTGGCTTCAAAATATGGCACAAGGGTCGAATTTCGGATGTTTGAGATAATTTGGAAACTGCAGAGAGAATTTCGGCAAAATGTGATCCATCACCGCTTTCAGTAATTGGCATATTTTTGGTATAAAAAGTCGTAATTTCAAACTGCGAATACGCGCAGAAAGCTGGAATTTGGCTCCAAAATATGGCTCAAAGGTCGAATTTGGGATGTTTGGGATATTTTGCAAATTGCAGAGGGGTTTGGGCAAAATGTGCCCCATCGCTTCTTTCAGTAATTGGCATATTTTCAAGCGTCAAATTTGGGATGTTTGGAATAAAAAGTCGTAATTTCAAACTGCGAATACGTGCAGAGAGCCAGAATTTGGCTCCAAAAAAATTCTCAAGGGTCGAACTTGGGATGTTTGGGTTACTTTGAAAACTACAGGGAGGGTTTTGGCAAAATGTGATCTATCGCCGCTCTCAGTAATTGGCACATTTTCGGTATAAAAAGTAGTAATTTCAAACTGCGAATACGTGCAGAGAGCCAGAATTTGGCTCCAAAATATGGCTCAAGCGTTGAATTTGGGATGTTTGGGATATATTGGAAACTGCAGGGAGGGTTTGGGCAAAATGTGATCCATCGCCGATTTCAGTAATTGGCATATTTTCGGTATAAAATGTCGTAAGTTCAAAATACGAATACGTGCAGAGAGCAAGAATTTGGCTCTAAAATATGGCTCAAGCGTCGAATTTGGGATGTTTGGGATATTTTTATAACTGAAGGGGGGTTGGGGGTTTGGGCAAAGTTTGACCTACAAGCTCTCAGTAATTGATATATCTTTGGTGTATAAATTCGTAATTTCCAACTGTGAATAAGTCAGAGAGCCAGAATTTGGCTCCAAAATATGGCTCAAGCGTCGAATTTGGGATGTTTGGGATATTTTGAAAACTGCAGGGAGGGTTTGGGCAAAATGTTATTCATCGCCGCATTCAGTAATTGTAATGTTTTCGGTATAAAAAGTCGTAATTTCAAATTGCGAATACGCTCAGAAAGCCCGAATTTGGCTCCAAAATATGGCTCAAAGGTCGAATTTGGGATGTTTGCTATATTTTGCAAACTGCAGGGGAATTTGGGGAAAACGTGACCCATCGCTTCTTTCAGTAGTTGGCATATTTTCAAGCGTCACGTTTGGGATGTTTGGGATAAAAAGTCGTAATTTCAAACAGCGAATACGTGCAGAGAGCCAGAATTTGGCTCCAAAAACATTCTCAAAGGTCGAATTTGGGATGTTTGGGATATTTTGAAAACTGCAAGGAGGGGGTTTTGACTAAATGTGACCTATCGCCGCTCTCAGTAATTGGCATATTTTGGGTATAAAATGACGTAATTTCAAACTGCAAATATGTGCAGAGAGTCACAATTTGGCTCCAAAATTTCGCTCAAGGGTCGAAATTGGGATGTTTGGGATATTTTGAAAACTGCAGGGGGGTTTCTGCAAAATGTGACCCAACGCCGCTCTCAGTAATTGGCATATTTTCGGTATAAAATGACGTAATTTCTAACTGCGAATACGTGCAGAGAGCCCAAATTTGGCTCCAAAGTACGGATCAAGCGTCGAATTTGGGATGTTTGGGATATTTTGAAAACTGCAAGGGTTTGGGTAAAATGTAACCTATCGCTGCTTTCAGTAATTGATATATTTTCGGTATAAAATGTCGTAATTTCAAACTGCGAATAAATGCAGAGAGCCAGAATTTGGCTCAAAAATAAGGCTCCAGGGTCGAATTTGGGATGTTTGGGATATTTTTAAAACTGCAGGGAGGGATTGGGCCTAATGTGATCCATCGTCGCTTTCCGTAATTGGCATATTTTCAGTATAAAATTAATAATTTCAAACTGCGAGTACGTGCAGAGGGCCAGAATTTGGCTCCAAAATATGGCTCAAGCGAACGAATTTGAGATGTTTGGGATATTTTGAAAACTGCAGGGAGGGTTTTGGCAAAATGTTATCCATCGCCGCATTCAGTAATTGTAATGTTTTCGGTATAAAAAGTCGTAATTTCAAACTGCGAATACGCGCATAAAGCCCGAATTTGGCTCCAAAATATGACTCAAAGGTCGAATTTGGGATGTTTGGGATATTTTGCACACTGCAGGGGGGTTTGGGCAAAACGTGACCCATTGATTCTTTCAGTAATTGGCTTATTTTCAAGCGTCAAGTTTGGGATGTCTGGGATAAAAAGTCGTAATTTCAAACCGCGAATACGTGCAGAGAGCCAGAATTTGGCTCCAAAAACATTCTCAAGGGTCGAATTTGGGATGTTTGGGATATTTTGAAAACTGCAAGGAGGGGGTTTCGGCTAAATGTGACCTATCGCCGCTCTCAGTAATTGGCATATTTTCGGTATAAAATGACGTAATTTCAAACTGCGAATATGTGCAGAGAGCCACAATTTGGCTCCAAAATAAGGCTCCAGGGTCGAATTTGGGATGATTGGGATATTTTTAAAACTTCAGGAAGGGTTTGGGCCTAATGTGATCCATCGCCGCTCTTAGTAATTGGCATATTTTCGGTATAAAATGACGTAATTATAAACTGCGAATACGTGCAGAGAGCCCGAATTTGGCTCCAAAATATGGTTCAAGCGTCGAGTTTGGGATGTTTGGGATATTTTGAAAACTGAAGGGGGGTGGGGGCTGTTGGGCAAAGTTTGACCTATCGCCGCTCTCATTAATTGATATATCTTCGGTGTATAAATTCGTAATTTCCAACTGTGAATATGTCAGGGAGCCAGAATTTGGCTCCAAAATATGGCTCAAAGGTCGAATTTGGGATGTTTGCTATATTTTGCAAACTGCAGGGGAGTTTGGGGAAAACGTGACCCATCGCATCTTTCAGTAATTGGCATATTTTCATGCGTCACGTTTGGGATGTTTGGGATAAAAATTCGTAATTTCAAACAGCGAATACGTGCAGAGAGCTAGAATTTGGCTTCAAAATATGGCTCAAGCGTCGAATTTTGGATGTTTGGGATATTTGGAAAACTGCAGGGTGGGGGGGGGGGGGGGGTGGGGTTTGGGCAAAATGTGACCTATTGCTGCTCTCAGTAATTGACATATTTTCGGTATAAAATGTCATAATTTCAAACTGCTAATACGTGCAGAGAGCCCGAATTTGGCTCCAAAATATGGTTCAAGCGTCGAATTTGGGATGTTAAGGATATTTTGAAAACTGCAGAGAGGGTTTCGGCAAAATGTGATCTATTGCCTCTTTCAGTAATTGTCATGTTTTCGTTGTAAAATGTCGTAATTTCAAAGTCCGAAAACGTGCAGAAAGCTAGAATTTGGCTCCAAAATATGGCTCAAAGGTCGAATTTGGATGTTTGGGATATTTTGCAAACTGCAGGGGGGTTTGGGCAAAACGTGACCCATCGCTATTTTCAGTAATTGGCATATTTTCAAGCTTCAAGTTTGGGATGTTTGGGATAAAAAGTCGTAATTTCAAACAGCGAATACGTGCAGAGAGCCAGAATTTGGGTCCAAAAACATTCTCAAGGGTCCAATTTGGGATGGTTGGGATATTTTGAAAACTGCAAGGAGGGGGTTTCGGCTAAATGTGACCTATCACCGCTCTCAGTAATTGGCATATTTTCGGTATAAAAAGTCGTAATTTCAAAATACGAATACGTGCAAAGAGCCTGAATTTGGCTCCAAAATATAGCTCATGGGGTCGAATTTTGGATGTTTGGGATATTTTGAAAACTGCAGGGGGGTTTGGGCAAAATGTGACCCATCGTCGCTCTCAGTAATTGGCATATAAAATTACATAATTTCAAACTGCGAAATCGTGCAGAGAGCCCGAATATGGCTCCAAAATATGGCTCAAGCGTCGAATTTGGGATGTTTGGGATATTTTGAAAACTGCAGGGAGGGTTTGGGCAAAATGTAATCCATCGCCACTTTCAGTAATTGGAATATTTTCGGTGTAAAAATTCGTAATTTCAAACTACGAATACGTGCAGAGAACCCGAATTTAGCTCCAAAGTAATTCTCAGGGGCGAATTTGGGATGTTTGCGATATTTCGAAAACTGCAGGGAAGGTTTGGGCAAAGTGTGATCCATCGCTGCTCTCAGTATTTGGAATATTTTCGGTGTAAAAAATCGTAATTTCAAACTACGAATACGTGCAGAGAACCAGAATTTAGCTCCAAAATAGTGCAGGGGGGAGGGGGGGTTTGGGGCAAAATGTGACCTATCGCCACTTTCAGTAATTGGCATATTTTCGGTATAAAAAGTCGTTATTTCAAACTTCGAATACGTGAAGAATGCCAGACTTTGGCTCCAAAATAAGGCTCCAGGGTCGAATTTGGGATGTTTGGGATATTTTGAAAACTGCACGGAGGGTTTGGGCAAAATGTGATCCATCGCCCCTCAAAGTAATTAGCATATTTTCGGTATAAAAATACCTAATTTAAAACTGCGAATACGTGCAGAGAGCCAAAATTTGGCTCCAAAATATGGAGCAAGGGTGGAATTTGTGATGCTTACGATATTTTGAAAACTGCAGAGGAGGGTTTGGGCCAAGTGTGACCCATCGCCGCTTCAGTAATTGGCATATTTTCGGTATAAAAAGACGTAATTTCAAACTGCGAATACGTGCAGAGAGCCCGAATTTGGCTACAAAATATAGCTCAAGCTTCGAATTTGGGATGTTTGGGATATTTTGAAAATTGCAGGGTGGAGTTTGGGCAAAATGTGACCTATCTCCGCTCTCAGTAATTAACATACTTGCAGTAAAAAAAATCTTAATTTCAAACTGCGAATATGTGCAAAGAGCCAGAATTTGGCACCAAAATATGGCTCAAGGGTCGAAATTGGGATGTTTGAGATATTTTGAAAACTGCAGGGGGGTTTTCTAAGCAAAATGTGATCCATCGTTGCTTTCAGTAAATGGCATATTTTCGTTATAAAAAGTCGTAATTTCAACCTGCGAATACGTGAAGAAAGCCAGAACTTTGCTTTAAAATAAGGCTCCAGGTTCGAATTTGGGATGTTTGGGATATTTCGAAAACAGGAGGGAGGGTTTGGGCAAAATGTGATCCATCGCCGCTCTCTGTAATTGGCATATTTTCGGTATAAAAATTCGTAATTTCAAGCTGCGGATATGTGCAGAGAGCCACAATATGGCTCCAAAATTTGGCTCAAGGGTCAAACTTGGGATGTTTGGGATATTTTCAAAATTGCAGGGGGGTTTGGGCAAAATGTGACCCATCGCCGCTCTAAGTAATTGGCATGTTTTCGGTATAAAATGACGTAATTTCAAACTGAGAATACGTACAGAGAGCCAGAATTTGGCTCCAAATTATGGCTCAAGCGTCGAATTTGGGATGTTTGGGATATTTTGAAAACTGCAAGGGGGTTTGGGCAGAATGTGACCAATCGCTGCTCTCAGTAATTGACATATTTTCGGTATAAAATGTCGTAATTTCAACCTGCGAATATGTGCAGAGAGTCAGAATTTGACTGCAAAATATAGCTCATTGGGTCGAATTTGGGATGTTTGTAATATTTTGAAAACTGCAGGGGGGGGGTTTGGGCAAAATGTGACCTATCGCCACTCTCAGTAATTGGCATATTTTCGGTATAAAAAGTCGTTATTTCAAACTGCGAATACGTGAAGAAAGCCAGAACTTGGCTCCAAAATAAGGCTCCATGGTCGAATTTGGGATGTTTGGGATATTTTGAAAACTGCACGGAGGGTTTTTGCAAAATGTGATCCATCGCCTCTCAAAGTAATTAGCATATTTTCGGTATAAAAATACCTAATTTAAAACTGCGAATACGTGCAGAGAGCCAAAATTTGGCTCCAAAATATAGCGCAAGGGTGGAATTTGGGATGCTTACGATATTTTGAAAACTGCAGAGGAGAGTTTGGGCAGAATGTGACCCATTGCAGCTTTCAGTAATTGGCATATTTTCGGTATAAAATGTCGTAATTTCAACCTGCGAATATGTACAGAGAGCCAGAATTTGGCTCCAAAATATGGCTCAAGGATCGAATTTGGGATGTTTGGGATATTTTGAAAACTGCAAGGGGGTTTGGGTAGAATGTGACCCATTGCAGCTTTCAGTAATTGACATATTTTCGGTATAAAATGTCGTAATTTCAATCTGCGAATACGTGCAGAGAGTCAGAATTTTGCTCCAAAAATAGGCTCAAGGGTCGAATTTGGGATGTTTGGGATATATTAAAAAAAGCAGGTAGGGTTTGGGCAAAATGTGATCCATTGCCGCTCTCCGTAATTGGCATATTTTTGGTATAAAATGTCGTTATTTCAAACTGCGAATACGTGTAGAAAGTCAGAATTTTGATAGAAAATATGGCTCAAGGGTCGAATTTGGGATGTTTGGGATATTATAAAAACTGCTAGGAGGGTTAGGGCATAATGTGATCAATCGCCGCTTTCAGTAACTGGCATATTTTAAGTATAAATGTCGTAATTTCAAACTGCGAATACGGGCAGAGAGACAGAATTTGGCTCCAAAATATGGCTCAAGGGTCGAATTTGGGATGTTTGGGATATTTTGAAAACTGCAGGTAAGGTTTGGGCAAAATGTGAGCCATTGCAGCTCTCCGTAATTGGCATATTTTCGGTATAAAATGTCGTAATTTCAATCTGCGAATATGTGCAGAGAGCCAGAATTAGGCTCCAAAATATGGCTCAATTTTCGAATTTGGGATGTTTGGGAAATTTTGAAAACTGCAGGGAGGGTTTGGGCAAAATGTGATCCATCTCCGCTCTCAGTAATTGGCATATTCTCGGCATAAAAAGTCGTAATTTCAAACTGCGAATACGTGCAGAGAGCCAGAATTTGGCTCCAAATTATGGCTCAATCGTCGAATTTGGGATGTTTGGGATATTTTGCAAACTGCAGGAGGGTTTTGGCAAAACGCCAAATAGCTTCTTTTAGTAATTGGCATATTTTCAAGCGTCACCTTTGGGATGTTTGGGTTAAAAAGTCGTAATTTCAAACAGCGAATACGTGTAGAGAGCCTGAATTTGGCTCCAAAAACATTCTTAAAGGTCGAATTTGGGATGTTTGGGATATTTTGAAAACTGCAAGGAGGGGGTTTCGACTAAATGTGACCTATCGCCGCTTTCAGTAATTGGCATATTTTCGGTATAAAATGACGTAATTTCAAACTGCAAATATGTGCAGAGAGCCACAATTTGGCTCCAAAATTTCGCTCAAGGGTCGAATTTGGGATGTTTGGGATATTTTGAAAACTGCAGGGGGGTTTGGGCAAAATGTGACCCATCGCCGTTCTCAGTAATTGGCATATTTTCTGTATAAAATGACGTAATTTCTAACTGCAAATACGTGCAGAGAGCCCGAATTTGGCTCCAAAGTACGGATCAAGCGTCGAATTTGGGATTTTTGGGATATTTTGAAAACTGCAAGGGGTTTGGGTAAAATGTAACCCATCGCTGCTTTCAGTAATTGATATATTTTCGGTATAAAATGTCGTAATTTCAAACTGCGAATAAATGCAGAGAGCCAGAATTTGGCTCCAAAATAAGGCTCTAGGGTTTAATTTGGGATGTTTGGGATATTTTTAAAACTGCAGGGAGGGTTTGGGCCTAATGTGATCCATCGCCGCTTTCCGTAATTGGCATATTTTCAGTATAAAATTAATATTTTCAAACTGCGAATACGTGCAGAGGGCCAGAATTTGGCTCCAAAATATGGCTCAAGCGTTAAATTTGGGATGTTTGGGATATTTTGAAATTGGCTGGGAGGGTTTGGGCAAAATGTTATCCATCGCCGCATTCAGTAATTGGAATGTTTTCGGTATAAAAAGTCGTAATTTCAAACTGCGAATACGTGCAGAGCCCGAATTTGGCTCCAAAATATGGTTCAAGCGTCGAATTTGGGATGTTAAGTATATTTTGAAAACTGCAGAGAGGGTTTGGGCAAAATGTGATCTATTGCCTTTTTCAGTAATTGTCATGTTTTCGTTATAAAATGTCGTAATTTCAGAGTGCGAAAACGTTCAGAAAGCTAGAATTTGGCTCCAAAATATGGCTCAATGGTCGAATTTGGATGTTTGGGATATTTTGCAAACTGCAGGGGGGTTTGGGCAAAACGTGACCCATCGCTTCTTTCAGTAATTGGCATATTTTCAAGCGTCAAGTTTGGAATGTTTGGGATAAAAAGTCGTAATTTCAAACAGTGAATACGTGCAGAGACCAGAATTTGGCTCCAAAAACATTCTCAAGGGTCGAATTTGGGATGTTTGGGATATTTTGAAAACTGCAAGAAGGGGGTTTTGGCTAAATGTGATCTATCACCGCTCTCAGTAATTGGCATATTTTCGGTATAAAAAGTCGAAATTTCAAAATGCGAATACGTGCAAAGAGCCAGAATTTGGCTCCAAAATATAGCTCATGGGGTCGAATTTTGGATGTTTGGGATATTTTGAAAACTGCAGGGGGGTTTGGGCAAAATGTGACCCATCGTCGCTCTCAGTAATTGGCATATAAAATTAAATAATTTCAAACTGCGAACACGTGCAGATAGCCCGAATATGGCTCCAAAATATGGCTCAAGCGTCGAATTTGGGATGTTTGGGATGTTTTGAAAACTGCAGGGAAGGTTTGGGCAAAATGTGATCCATCGCTGCTTTCAGTAATTGTCATGTTTTCGGTATAAAAAGTCGTAATTTCAAACTGCGAATACGTGCAGAGGGAGAGAATTTAGCTCCAAAATAATTCTCAAGGGTCGAATTTGGGATGTTTGCGATATTTCGAAAACTGCAGGGAAGGTTTGGGCAAAATGTGAACCACCGCTGCTCTCAGTATTTAGAATATTTTCGGTGTAAAAAGTAGTAATTTCAAACTACGCATACGTGCAGAGAGCCAGAATTTAGCTCCAAATTATTGCAGGGGGAAGGGGGGTTTGGGGCAAAATGTGACCTATCGCCGCGCTCAGTAATTGACATATTTTCGGTATAAAAAGTCGTAATTTCAAACCACGAATATGTGCATAGAGCGACAATTTGGCTCCAAAAATTGGCTCAAGGGTCGAATTTGGAATGTTTGGGATATTTTGAAAACTGCAAGGGGGTTTGGGCAGAATGTTAACAATTGCAGCTTTCAGTAAATGACATATTTTCGGTATAAAATGTCGTAATTTCAATCTGCGAATATGTGCAGAGAGTCAGAATTAGGCTCCAAAATATGGCTGAATTGTCGAATTTGGGATGTTTGGGATATTTTTAAAACTGCTGGGGGGGGGTTGTTTGGGCAAAATGTGACCTATCGCCACTTTCAGTAATTGGCATATTTTCGGTATAAAAAGTCGTTATTTCTAACTGCGAATACGTGAAGAAAGCCAGATCTTGGCTCCAAAATTAGGCTCCAGGGTCGAATTTGGGATGTTTGGGATATTTTGAAAACTGCAGGGAGGGTTCTAAGCAAAATGTGATCCATCGTTGCTTTCAGTAAATGGCATATTTTCGTTATAAAAATTCGTAACTTCAACCTGCGAATACGTGAAGAAAGCCAGAACTTTGCTTTAAAATAAGGCTCCAGGTTCGAATTTGGGATGTTTGGGATATTTCGAAAACAGGAGGGAGGGTTTGGGCAAAATGTGATCCATCGCCTCTCTCCGTCATTGACATATTTTCGGTATAAAAATTCGTAATTTCAAGCTGCGAGTATGTGCAGAGAGCCACAATTTGGCTCCAAAATTTGGCTCAAGGGTCGAACTTGGGATGTTTCGGATATTTTGAAAATTGCAGGGGAGTTTGGGCAAAATGTGACCCATCGCCGCTCTAAGTAATTGGCATGTTTTCGGTATAAAATGACGTAATTTCAAACTGCGAATACGTACAGAGAGCCAGAATTTGGCTCCAAAATATAGTTCAAGCGTCGAATTTGGGATGTTTAGGATATTTTGAAAAGTGCATGGGGAGGGGCGGTTTGGGCAAAATGTGACCCATCGCTGCTTTCAGTAATTGACATATTTTCGGTATAAAAAATCGTAATTTCAATCTGCGAATATGTGCTGAGAGCCTGAATTTGGCTCCAAAATATGGCTCATGGGTCGAATGTGGGATGTTTGGGATATTTTGAAAACTGCAGGTAAGGTTTGGGCAAAATGTGAGCCATTGCAGCTCTCCGTAATTGGCATATTTTTGGTATAAAAGTTCGTAACTTCAAATTACGAATACGTGCTGAGAGCGCGAATTTGCCTCCAAAATATGGCTCAAGCGTTGATTTTGGGATGTTTGGGATATTTTGAAAATTGCAGGGAAGGTTTGGGCAAAATGTAATCCATCGCCGCTTTAAGTACTTGATATATTTTCGGTTTAAAAGTCGAAATTTCAAAATGCGAATACGTTTAGAGAGCCATATTTTGGTTTCAAAATATTGCTCAAGTGTCGAATTTGGGATGTTTGGGATATTTTGAAAACTGCAGGGAGGGTTTAGGCAAAATATGACCTATCGCCGCTCTCAGTTATTGACATATTTTCGGTATAAAATGTCGTAATTTCAAACTGCGAATAGGTGCAGAGAGCCAGAATTTGGTGCCAAAATATGGCTCAAGGGTCGTATTTGGGATGTTTGGGATATTTTGAAAACTGAATGGTGGGTTTGGGCAAAATGTGATCTATCGCCGTTTTCAGTAATAGACATATTTACGGTATGAAAAGTCGTTATTTCAAACTGTGAATACGTGCAGAAAGCCCGAATTTGGCTAGAAAATATGGCTCAAGTATCGAATTTGGGATGTTTTGAATATTTTGAAAACTGTACGGAGGGTTTGGGCAAAATGTAATCCATCGCTGCTCTAAGTAATTGGTATATTTTCGGTATAAAAATTCGTAATTTAAAACTGCGAATACGTGCAGAGAGACAGAACTTCGCTCCTAAATATGCCGCAAGGGTGGAATTTGGGATGTTTGCGATATTTTGAAAACTGCAAAAAGGGGTTTGGGCAAAATGTGATCCATTGCTGCTCTCAGAAATTGGCATATTTTCGGTATAAAAATTCGTAGCTTCAAACTGCAAATACGTGCAGAGAGCCAGAATTTAGCTCCAAAATATGGCTCAAGCGTTGAATTTGGGATGTTTAGGATATTTTGAAAAGTGCAGGGAGGGTTAATGCAGAATGTGATCCAACGCAGCTTTCAGTAATTGGCATATTTTCGGTTTAAAAAGTCGTAATTTCAAACTGCGAATACGTGCAGATAGCCAGAATTTGGCTCCAAAATATGGCTCAACCGTTTTTATTTGGGATGTTTGGGATATTTTGAAAACTGCAGGGAGGGTTTGTGCAGAATGTGATTCATCGCTGCTCTAAGTAATTGGCATATTTTCGGTATAAAACTCGTAATTTCAAACTGCGAATAGGTGCAGAGAGATAGAATTTGGCTCCAAAATATGGCTCAAGCGTCGAATTGGGGATATTTGAGATATTTTGAAAACTGCAGAGAGGGTTTTGGCAAAATGTGACCCATCGCCGCTTTCAGTAACTGGCATATTTTCGGTTTAAAAAGTTGTAATTTCAAACTGCGAATACGTGCAGAGAGCCAGAATTTGGCTCCAAAATATGGCTCAAGGGTCGAATTTGGCATGCTTGGGATATTATGAAAACTGACTGGTGGGTTTGGGCAAAATGTGATCTATCGCCGCTTTCAGTAATAGACATATTTTCAGTATAAAAAGTCGTTATTTAAAACTGCGAACACGTGCAGAAAGCCAGAATTTGGGTAGAAAATATGGTTCAAGGGTCTAATTTGGGATGTTTTCGATATTTTGAAAACTGCACGGAGGGTTTGGGCAGAATGTGATCCATCGCCGCTCTAAGTAATTGGTATATTTTCGGTATAAAAATTCGTAATTTCAAACTGCGAATACGTGCAGAGAGCCTGAATTTCGCTCCAAAATATGCCGCAAGGGTGGAATTTGGGTTGTTTGCGACATTTTGAAAACTGCAGGGGAGGGTTTGGGCAAAATGTGACCCATCGCTGCTCTCAGTAATTGGCATATTTTCGGTAGAAAAAGACATAATTTCAAACTGCGAATTCGTGCAGAAATCCAGAATTTGGCTCCAAAATATGGCTCAAGCTTCGAATTTGGGATGTTTGGGATATTTTGAAAACTGCAAGGGGGTGGGGGGTTTGGGCAAAATGGGACCTATCGCAGCTCTCAGTAATTGACATATTTTCGGTATAAAAATTCGTAATTTCAAACTGCGAATATGTGCAGAGAGCCAGAATTTGGCTCCAAAATAAAGCTCCAGGGTCGAATTTGGGATGTTTGGGATATTTTGAAAACTGGAGGGAGGGTTTGGGCAAAATGTGATCCATCGCCGCTCTCCGTAATTGGCATATTTTCGGTATAAAAATTCGAAATTTCAAGCTGCGATTATGGGCAGAGAGCCACATTTTGGCTCCAAAATTTGGCTCAAGCGTCGAATTTGCGATGTTTGAGATGTTTTGTAAACTGCAGAGGGGTTTGGGCAAAATGTGACCTATCGCTGCGCTAAGTAATATGCATGTTTTCGTTATAAAATGACGTAATTTCAAACTGCGAATACGTGCAGAGAGCCAGAATTTGGCTCCAAAATATGGTTCAAGCGTCGAACATGGGATGTTTGGGATAATTTGAAAAGTTCATAGGGGGTTTGGGCAAAATGTGACCCATCGCTGCTCTCAGTAATTGACATATTTTCGGTATAAAAAGTCATAATTTCAAACAGCGAATACGAGCAGAGAGCCAGAATTTGGCTCCAAAATATGGCTCAAGGTTCGAATTTGGGATGCTTGGGATAATTTGAAAACTGCAAAGAGGGTTTGGGCAAAATGTGATCCATTGCCGCTTTCAGTAATTGACATGTTTTCCGTATTAAAAATCGTAATTTCAAATTGCGAATACATGCAGAAAGCCAAAATTTGTCTCCAAAATATGGCTCAAGGGTTGAATTGGAGATGTTTGGGATATTTTAAAAACTGCAGGGAGGGCCTGGGCAAAACTTGATCCATCGCCGCACTCAGTAATTGGCATATTTTCGGTATAAAATGTCTTAATTTCAAACTGCGAATACGTGCAGAGAGCCAGAATTTGACTGCAAAATATAGCTCATGGGGTCGAATTTGGGATGTTTGGGATATTTTGAAAACTGCAGGGGGGTTTGGGCAAAATGTGACCCATCGTCGCTCTCAGTAATTGGCATATTTTCGGTGTAAAATTAAATAATATCAAACTGCTATCACGTGCAAAGAGCCCGAATTTGGCTCCAAAATATGGCTCATGCCTCGAATTTGGGATGTTTGGGATATTTTGAAAATTGCAGGGAGGGTTTCGGCAAAATGAGATCCATCGCCGGTTTCAGTAATTGTCTTGTTTTCGGTATAAAATGTCGTAATTTCAAACTGCGAATACGTGTAGATAGCCAGAATTTAGCTCCAAAATAATTCTCAAGGGTCGAATTTGGGATGTTTGGGATATTTCGAAAACTGCAGGGAAGGTTTGGGCAAAATGTGATCCATTGCCGCTCTAGGTAATTAGCATATTTTCGGTATAAAATGTTGTAATTTCAACCTGCGTATATGTACAGAGAGCCAGAATTTGCCTCCAAAATATGACTGAAGCGTCGAATTTGGGATGTTTGGGATATTTTGCAAACTGCTGGGGGGTTTGGTCAAAATGTGACCCATCGAAATGTGACATCGACCAGGAGCTGGTCGGCCGAGCGGACAGCACGCTGGACTTGTGATCCTGTGGTCTTGGGTTCAATCCCAGGCGCCGGCGAGAAACAATGGGCTGAGTTTCTTTCACCCTATGCCCCTGTTACCTAGCAGTAAATAGGTACCTGGGTGTTAGTCAACTGTCACGGGCTGCTTCCTGGGGGTGGAGGTCTGGTCGAGGACCGGGCCGCGGGGACACTAAAAAGCCCCGAAATCATCTCAAGATAACCTCGCTTCTTTCAGTAATTGGCATATTTTCAAGCGTCAAATTTGGGATGTTTGCGATAAAAAGTCGTAACTTCAAACTGCGAATAAGTGCAGAGAGCCAGAATTTGGCCCAAAAAAAAATCTCAAGGGTCGAATGTGGGATGTTTGGGATATTTTGAAAACTGCAAGGAGGGGGTTTCGGCTAAATGTGACTTATCGCAGCTCTCAGTAATTGACATATTATCGGTATAAAAGTCGTAATTTCAAACTGCAAATATGTGCAGAGAGCCACAATTTGGCTCCAAAATTTCGTTCAAGGGTCGAATTTGGGATGTTTGGTATATTTTGAAAACTGCAGGGGGTTTGGGCAAAATGTGACCCATCGCCGCTCTCAGTAATTGACATATTTTCGATATAAAAAATCATAATTTCAAACAGCGAATACGAGCAGAGAGCCAGAATTTGGCTCCAAAATATGGCTCAAGGGTCGAATTTGGGATGCTTGGGATAATTTGAAAACTGCAGAAAGGGTTTGGGCAAAATGTGATCCATCGCCGCTTTCAGTAATTGAGATGTTTTCGGTAAGAAAAGTCGTAATTTAAAACTGCGAATACATGCAGAAAGCCAAAATTTGGCTCCAAAATATGGCTCAAGGGTCGAATTGGAGATGTTTGGGATATTTTAAAAACTGCAGGGAGGGCCTGGGCAAAATGTGATCCATCGTCGCACTCAGTAATTGGCATATTTTCGGTATAAAATGTCTTAATTTCAAACTGCGAATACGTGCAGAGAGCCAGAATTTGACTCCATCACTCTCTTGAACCTCTGAATCTCTCTCTAGAGCCTCTGCATCACTCTCTTCAGCTTCTGCATCACTCTCGTAAGCCTCTGCTTCCCTCTCTTGATCCTCTACATCACTCTCTTAAGCCTCTGCATCTCTCTCTTCAGCCTCTGCATCACTCTCTGGAGCCTCTGCATCCCTCTCTGCAGCCTGATCTTCCCTCTCTTGAGCCTCCGCAGCACTCTTGTGAGCATCTGCATCACTCTCTTGAGCCTCTACATCCCTCTCGTGAGCCTCTGCAACACTCTCTTGAGCCTCGGCATCCCTTTCTTAAGCTTCTGCATCACTCTCTTGAGCCTCTGCAACACTCTCGTAAGCCTCTGCATCCCTCTCTTGAGCCTCTGCATCACTCTCTCGAGCCTCTGCATCACTCTCTTGAGCCTCTGCATCACTCTCTAGAGCCTCTGCATCACTCTCTTCAGCTTCTGCATCACTCGCGTAAGCCTCTGCTTCCCTCTCTTGATCCTCTGCATCACTCTCTTCAGCCTCTGCATCACTCTCTTGAGCCTCTGCATCACTCTCTTCAGCCTCTGCATCACTCTAGTAAGCCTCTGCATCTCTCTCTTGATCCTCTGCATCACTCTCTTGAGCCTCTGCATCCCTCTCTTAAGCCTCTACATCATTCTCTTGAGCGTCTGCATCATTCTCTTGAGTCTCTGCATCACTCTTTTCAGCCTCAGCATCACTCTCTTGAGCCTCGGCATCCCTTTCTTAAGCTTCTGCATCACTCTCTTGAGCCTCTGCAACACTCTCGTAAGCCTCTGCATCCCTCTCTTGAGCCTCTGCATCACTCTCTCGAGCCTCTGCATCACTCTCTTGAGCCTCTGCATCACTCTCTAGAGCCTCTGCATCACTCTCTTCAGCTTCTGCATCACTCGCGTAAGCCTCTGCTTCCCTCTCTTGATCCTCTGCATCACTCTCTTCAGCCTCTGCATCACTCTCTTGAGCCTCTACATCACTTTCTTGAGCCTCTGCATCACTCTCTTCAGCCTCTGCATCACTCTCGTAAGACTCTGCATCTCTCTCTTGATCCTCTGCATCACTCTCTTGAGCCTCTGCATCCCTCTCTTAAGCCTCTACATCATTCTCTTGAGCCTCTGCATCATTCTCTTGAGTCTCTGCATCACTCTTTTCAGCCTCAGCATCACTCTCTGGAGCCTCTGCATCGCTCTCCTAAGCCTCTGCATCTCTCTCTTCAGCCTCTGCATCACTCTCTGGAGCCTCTGCATCCCTCTCTACAGCCTGAGCATCCCCCTCTTGAGCCTTTGAATCACTTTCTTAAGGCTCTGCATCCCTCTCATACGCCTCTGCGTCACTCTCAAGAGCCTCTGCATCCCTCTCTTGTGCCTCTGCTTCCCTCACTTGAGCCTCTACATCCCTCTCTTGAGCCCCTGCATCCCTCTCTTGAGACTCTGCATCCCTCTCTTGAGCCTCTGCATCCCTCTCTTAAGCCTCTGCATCACTCTTTTAAGCCTCTGCATCACTCTCGTAAGCCTCTGAATCACTCTCTTGAGCCTCTGCATCACTCTCTTCAGCCTCTGCATCAATCTCTTGAGCCTTTACATCCCACCCCTGAGCCTCTGCATCCCTCTCTTAAGGCTCTGCAACACTCTCTTGAGCCTCTGCATCACTATCTTGAGCCTCTGCATCACTCTCTTGAGCCTCTGCAACCCTCTCTTAAGCCTCTGCAACACTCTCTTCAGCCTCTGTATCTCTCTCTTAAGCCTCTGCAACCCTCTCTTGATCATCTGCATCACTCTCGTAAGCCTCTGCATCACTCTCTTGAGCCTCTGCATCACTCTCTTGAGCCTCTGCATCCCTCTCTTGAGCCTCTGCAACACACTCTTCAGCCTCTGCATCACTCTCTTAAGCCTCTGAATCCCTCTCTTGAGGCCTCTGCATCACTCTCTTGAGCCTCTGCATCACTCTCTTGATCCTCTGCATCACTCTCCTGAGCCTCTGCATCACTCTCTAGACTTTCTGCATCACTCTCTAGAGCCTCTGCATCACTCTCTTCAGCTTCTGCATCACTCTCGTAAGCCTTTGCTTCCCTCTCTTGATCCTCTGCATCACTCTCTTGAGCCTCTGCATCACTCTCTTGAGCCTCTACATCACTCTCTGGAGCCTCTGCTTCCCTCTCTGCAGCCTGAGCATCCCTCTCTTGAGCCTCTGCAGCACTCTCTTGAGCCTCTCGCCGTTCTCAGTAATTGGCGTATTTTCGGTAAAAAACTCGAAATTTCAAACTGCGAATAGGTGCAAAGAGCCAGAATTTGGCTCCAAAATATGGCTCCGGGGTCGAATTTAGGATGCTTGGGATATTATGAAAGCTGAATGGTGGGTTTGAGCAAAATGTGATCTATCACCGCTTTCAGTAATCGGCATATTTTCGGTATAAAAAGTCGTTATTTCAAACTGCGAATACGTGCATAAAGCATGAATTTGGGTAGAAAATATGGCTCAAGGTTCTAATTTGGGATGTTTTCGATATTTTGAAAAGTGCACGGAGGGTTTGGGCAAAATGTGATCCATCGCCACTTTCAGTAATTGGCTAATTTTCCGTATAAAAAGACGTAATTTCAAACTGCGAATACGTGCAGAAAGCCAGAATTTGGCTCCAAAATATGGCTCAAGCTTCGAATTTGGAATGTTTAGGATGTTTTGAAAACTGCAGGAGGGGGTTTGGGCAAAATGTGACCTATCGCTGCTCTCAGTATTTGACATATTTTCGGTTTAAAAAATCGTTATTTCAAACTGCGAATACGTGCAGAAAGCCAGAATTTGGTTAGAAAATATGGCTCAAGGTTCTAATTCGGGATGTTTTCGATATTTTGAAAACTGCACCGAGGGTTTGGGCAGAATGTGACCCATCGCTGCTTTCAGTAATTAACATATTTTCGGTATGAAAAGTCGTAATTTCAAACTGAGAATATGTGCAAAGAGCCACAATTTCGCTCCAAAATATGGTTCAAGGGTTGAATTTGGGATGTTTGGGACATTTTGAAAACTGCAGGGGGCGTTTGGGCAAAATGTCACCCATCGCTGCTCTCAGTAATTGGCATATTTTCGGTATAAAATGACGTAATTTCCAACTGCGAATGCGTGCAGAGAGCCCGAATTTGACTTTAAAATATGATTCAAGCGTCGAATTTGGGATGTTTGGGATATTTTGAAAACTGCAGGGGGGAAGGGGGGAATGTGACCCGTCGCTGCTTTTAGTAAGTGGCATATTTTTGGTATAAAATATTGTATTTTCAACCTGCGAATATGTTCAGAGAGCCAGAATTTGGCTCCAAAATATGGCTCAAGGGTCGAGTTTGGGATGGTTGCAATGTTTCGAAAACTGCAGGGAGGGTTTGGGCAAAATGTGATCCTTCGCCGCTCAAAGTAATTGGCATATTTTCAGTATAAAAAGTCGTAATATATAACTGCGAATTCGTGCAGAGAGCCAGAATTTGGCTCCAAAATATAGCTCAATGCTCGAATTTGGGATGTTTGGAATATTTTGAAAACTGCAGGGAAGGATTGGGCAAAATGTGATCCATAGCCGCGCTTAGTAATTGGCATATTTTCGGTATAGAAATTCGTAATTTCAAACTGCGAATACATACAGAAAGCCAAAATTTGGCTACAAAATATGGGTCAAGTGTCGAATTTGGGATGTTTGGGATATTTTGAAAACTGAACGGGGGGGGAGGGGGGTTGCAAAATGTGACTCATCGCTGCTTTCAGTAATTGGCATATTTCGATATAAAATATCGTAATTTCAATCTGCGAATATGTGCAGAGAGCCAGAATTTTGCTCCAAAATATGGCTCAAGGGTCGAATTTTGGATGTTTGGGATAATTTGCAAACTGCAGGGAGGGGATGCCTCTGCAGGGAGAGGGATGCCTCTGCATCACTCTCAAGAGAGGGATGCAGAGGCTCAAGAGAGGGATGCAGGGGCTCAAGGGAGTGATGCAGAGGCTCAAGAGAGTGATGCAGAGGCTCAAGAGAGTGATGCAGAGGATCAAGAGAGTGATGCAGAGGCTCGAGAGAGGGATGCAGAGGCAGAAGAGAGTGATGTAGAGGCTCAAGAGAGGGATGCAGATGCTCAAGAGAGAGATTCAGAGGCTCAAGAGAGTGATGTAGAGGCTTAAGAGAGTGATGCAGAGGCTTAAGAGAGGGATGCAGTGGCTCAAGAGAGGGATGCAGAGGCTTAAGAGAGTGATGCAGAGGCTCAAGGGAGTGATGCAGAGGCTCAAGAGAGTGATGCAGAGGCTCAAGAGAGTGATGCAGAGGATCAAAAGAGTGATGCAGAGGCTGGAGAGAGTGATGCAGAGGCTCAAGAGAGGGATTCAGAGGCTCAAGAGAGTTATGCAGACACTCAAGAGAGGGATGCAGAGGCTAAAGAGAGTGATGCAGAAGCTAAGGAGGATGATGCAAAGGCTCAAGAAAGGGATGCAGAGGCTGAAGAGAGTGATGCAGAGGCTCAAGAGAGGGATGCAGATGCTCAAGAGAGAGATTCAGAGGCTCAAGAGAGTGATGCAGAGGCTTAAGAGAGTGATGCAGAGGCTTAAGAGAGGGATGCAGTGGCTCAAGAGAGGGATGCAGAGGCTCAAGAGAGGGATGAAGGGGATCATGAGAGGGATTCAGAGGCTTAGGAGAGGGATGAAGGGGATCATGAGAGGGATTCAGAAACTTAGGAGAGTGACGCAAAGGCTTGAGAGGGATGCAGAGGCTCATGAGAGGGATGAAAGAGTTCAAGAGACGGATACAGAGGCTCAAGAGAAGGATGCAGAACTTTAAGAAAGTTATGCAGAGGCTCAAAAGAGGGATGCAGAAGCTTAAAAGGGTGATGCAGAGGCTCAAGAGAGTGATGCAGAAGCTTAAGGGAGGGATGCAGGGGCTCAAGAGAGTGATGCAGAGCCTCCTTCGAGTGATTCAGAGGTTTCCGAGAATGATGCAGAGGCTCAAGAGAGTGATGGTGAGACTTAAGAGAGGTATGCAGAGGTTCAAGTGGGATGTAGAGGCTCAAGAGAGGGATGCAGAGGCTCAAGAGAGGGATGCAGAGGCTTAAGAGAGGGATGCCAAGGCTCAAGAGAGTGTTGCAGAGGCTCAAGAGAGGGATGTAGAGGCTCAAGAGAGTGATGCAGAGGCTCAAGAGAGGGATGCAGAGGCTCAAGAGAGGGATGCAGAGGCTCAAGTGAGGGATGCAGAGGCACAAGAGAGGGATGCATAGGCTCTTGAGAGTGATGCGGAGGGTTAAGAGAGGGATGCAGTGGCTTAAGAGAGTGATGCAAAGCTCATGAGAGGGATGCAGAGGCTCAGGAGAGGGATGCAGAGGCTCAAGAGAGGGATGCAGAGGCTCAGGAGAGGAATGCAGAGGCTCATGTGAGGGATGCAGAGGCACAAGAGAAGGATGAATAGGCTCTTGAGAGTGATGCGCAGAGGCTCAAGAGAGGGATGCAGAGGCTTATGAGAGTGATGCAAAGTTCAAGAGAGTGATGCAGAGGCTTAAGAGAGGGATGCAGAGGCTCAAGAGAATGATAGAGAGGCTCAAGAGAGTGCTGCAGAGGCTCAAGAGAGGAATGCTGAGGCTCCAGAGAGGGATGCAGAGGCTAAAGAGAGTGATGCAGATGCTGAAGATAGAGATGCCGAGGCTCAAGAGAGTGAAGCAGAGGCTCAAGAGAGTAATGCAGAGGCTCAAGAGAATGATGTAGAGGCTTAAGAGAGGGATGCAGAGGCTCAAGAGAATGATGCAGAGGCTGAAGAGAGTGATGCAAAGGCTTAGGAGAATGATGCAGAGGCTCAAGAGAGGGATGCAGAGGATGAAGAGACTGATGCAGAGGCTCAAGAGAGTGATTCAGAGGCTTACGAGAGTGATGCAGAGGCTTAAGAGAATGAAGCAGAGGCTCAAGAGAGTGATGCAGAGGCTCAAGAGAAGGATGCAGAGGCTCAAGAGAGAGATTCAGAGGCTTAGGAGAGTGTTGCAGAGGCTTAAGAGAGTGATGCAGAGGCTCAAGAGAGGGATGCAGAGGCTTAAGAGAGGGACGCAGTGGCTCAAGAAAGGGATGCAGACGCTTAGGAGAGTGACGTAAAGGCTCGAGAGGGATGCAGAGGCTCATGAGAGGGATGCAGGAGTTCAAGAGAGGGATGCAGAAGCTCAAGAGAGGGATGCAGGAGTTCAAGAGAGGTATGCAGAGGCTCAAGAGAGGGATGCAGAACCTTAAGAAAGTGATGCAGAGGCTCAAAAGAGGGATGCAGAGGATAAAAAGGGTGATGCAGAGGCTCAAGATAGTGATGCAGAGGCTCAAGAGAGGGATGCAAGGGCCCAAGAGAGTGATGCAGAGCCTCAAGTGAGTGATTCAGAGGCTTACGAGAGTGATGCAGAGGCACAAGAGAATGATGCAGAGGCTTAAGAGAGGGATGCAGAGGCTCAAGTGAGGGATGCAGAGGCTCAAGGGAGGGATGCAGAGGCTCAAGAGAGGGATGCAGAGACTTACGAGAGTGATGCAGAGGCTTAAGAGTGTGATGCAGAGGCTTAAGAGAGGGATGCAGAGGCTCAAGTGAGGGATGCAGAGGCTCAAGGGAGGGATGCAGAGGCTCAAGAGAGGGATGCAGAGACTTACGAGAGTGATGCAGAGGCTTAAGAGTGTGATGCAGAGGCTTAAGAGAGGCCCCAGAGAGTGATACAGAGGCTCCAGAGAGTGATGCAGAGGCCGAAGAGAGAGATGTAGAGGCTTAAGAGAGTGATGCAGAGACTCAAGAGAGTGATGCAGAGGCTCAAGAGAATGATGTAGAGGCTTAAGAGAGGATGGAGAGGCTCAAGAGAATGATGTAGAGGCTCAAAAGAGTGATGCAGAGGATCAAGAGAGGGATGCAGAGGCTTAAGAGAGTGATGCAGAGGCCGAAGAGAGTGATGCAGAGGCTGAAGAGAGTGATGCAAAGGCTGAAGAGAGTGATGCAGAGGCTCAAGAGAGTGATGCATAGGATCAGGAGAGGGAAGCAGAGGCTTACGAGAGTGATGCAGAAGCTGAAGAGAGTGATGCAGAGGCTCTAGAGAGTGATGCAGAGGCTGAAGAGAGTGATGCAGTAGCTCAAGAGAGTGATGAAGAGGATCAAGAGAGTGATCAGAGGCTCGAGAGAGTGATGCAGAGGCCTCAAGAGAGGGATTCAGAGACTTAAGAGATTGATGCAGAGGCTGAAGAGAGTGTTGCAGAGGCTCAAGAAAGGGATGCAGAGGCTGAAGAGGAGTGATGTAGAGGCTCAAGGGAGTGATGCAGAGGCTTACGAGAGTGATGCAGATGATCAAGAGATGGATGAAGAAGCTTAAGAGAGTGATGCAGAGGCTGAAGAGAGTGTTGCAGAGGCTCAGGAGAGGGATGCAGAGGCTCAAGAGAGTGATGCAGAGGCTCAAGAGAGTTATGCAGAGGCTCAAGAGAGTGATGCAGAGGCTTGAGAGAGTGATGCAGAGGATCAAGAGAGTGATGCAGAGGCTCAAGAGAGGGATGTAGAGGCTCAAGAGAGTGATGCAGAGGATCAAGAGAGTGCTGCAGAGGCTCAAAAGAGGGATGCTCAGGCTGCAAAGAGGGATGCTCAGGCTGCAAAGAGGGATGCAGAGGCTCCAGAGAGTGATGCAGAGGCTGAAGAGAGTGATGCACAGGCTTAAGAGAGTGATGCAGAGGCCCCAGAGAGTGATGCAGAGGCTCCAGAGAGTGATGCAGAGGCCGAAGAGAGAGATGCAGAGGCTTAAGAGAGTGATGCAGAGATTCAAGAGAGTGATGCAGAGGCTCAAGAGAATGATGTAGAGGCTTAAGAGAGGGATGGAGAAGCCCAAGAGAATGATGTAGAGGCTCAAAAGAGTGATGCAGAGGATCAAGAGAGGGATGCAGAGGCTGTAGAGAGTGATGCAGAGGCTGAAGAGAGTGATGCAGAGGCTCAAGAGAGTGATGCAGAGGATCAGGAGAGGGAATCAGAGGCTTACGAGAGTGATGCATAAGCTGAAGAGAGTGATGCAGAGGCTCTAGAGAGTGATGCAGAGGCTCAAGAGAGTGATGCAGTGGCTTAAGAGAGTGATGAAGAGGATCAAGAGAGTGATGCAGAGGCTCGAGAGAGTGATACAGAGGCCTCAAGAGAGAGATTCAGAGACTTAAGAGATTGATGCAGAGGCTGAAGAGAGTGTTGCAGAGGCTCAAGAAAGGGATGCAGAGGCTGAAGAGGAGTGATGCAGAGGCCCAAGGGAGTGATGCAGAGGCTTACGAGAGTGATGCAGATGATCAAGAGATGGATGAAGAAGCTTAAGAGAGTGATGCAGAGGCTGAAGAGAGTGTTGCAGAGGCTCAGGAGAGGGATGCAGAGGCTCAAGAGAGTGATGCAGAGGCTCAAGCGAGTTATGCAGAGGCTCAAGAGAGTGATGCAGAGGTATACGAGAGTGATGCAGAGGATCAAGAGAGTGATGCAGAGGCTCAAGAGAGTGATGTAGAGGCTCAAGAGAGTGATGCAGAGGCTCAAGAAAGTGATGCAGAGGCTTAGGAGAATGATGCAGAGGCTCAAGAGAGGGATGTAGAGGATAAAGAGAGTGATGCAGAGGCTCAAGAGAGTGATGCAGAGGATGAAGAGAGGGATGCTGAGGCCTAAGAGAATGATGCAGAGGCTCAAGAGAGTGATGCAGAGTATGAAGAGAGGGATGCAGAGGCTTAAGAGTGTGCTGCAGAAGCTCAAGGGAGTGATGCAGAGGCTCAAAAGAGTGATGCAGAGGCTCAAGAGAGTGATGCAGAGGATCAAGAGATTGATGCAGAGGCTCGAGAGAATGATGCAGAGGCTCAAGAGAGGGATTCAGAGGCTCAAGAGAGTGATGCAGACTTTCAAGAGAGGGATGCAGAGGCTCAAGAGAATGATGCAGAGTCTTACGTGAGTGATGCAGAGGATCAAGAGAGGGATGCAGAGGCTTACGAGAGTGATGCAAAGGCTCAAGAGAGTGATGCAAAAGCTCAAGAGAAGGATGCAGAGGTTCAAGAGAGGGATGCAGGAGTTCAAGAGAGGGATGCAGAGGCTCAATCGAGTGATGCAGAGGCTAAAGAGAATGATGCAGAACCTCAAGAGAGGGATGCAGAGGCTCAAGAGAGAGATTCAGAGGCTTACGAGAGTGATGCAGAGGCTTAAGAGAGTGATGCAAAGGCTTAAGAGAGGGATGCAGTGGCTCAAGAGAAGGATGCAGAGGCTCAAGAGAGGGATGCAGGGGCTCATGAGAGGGATGCAGAGGCTTAGGAAAGTGATGCAAAGGCTCGAGAGGGATGCAGAGGCTCATGAGAGGGATGCAGGAGTACAAGAGAGGGATGCAGAGGCTCAAGAGTGGTATGCAGAACCTTACGAAAGTGATGTAGAGGCTCAAAAGAGGGATGCAGAGGCTTAAAAGGGTGATGCAGAGGCTCAAGCGAGTGATGCAGAGGCTCAAGAGAGTGATTCAGAGGCTATCGAGAGTGATGCAGAGGCTCAAGAGAGTGATGCAGATCCTCAAGAGAGCGATTCAGAGGCTTACGAGAGTGATGCAGAGGTTCAAGATAGTGATGCAGAGGCTCAAGAGAGGGATGCAGAGACTTAAGAGAGTGATGCAAAGTCTCAAGAGAGGGATGCAGAGGCTCATGAGAGAGATGCAGGAGTTCAAGAGATTGATGCAGAGGCTTATGCGAGTGATGCAAAGGCTCAAGAGAGGGATGCAGAGGCTCATGAGAGGGATGAAAGAGTTCAAGAGACGGATACAGAGGCTCAAGAGAAGGATGCAGAACTTTAAGAAAGTTATGCAGAGGCTCAAAAGAGGAATGCAGAAGCTTAAAAGGGTGATGCAGAGGCTCAAGAGAGTGATGCAGAAGCTTAAGAGAGGGATGCAGGGGCTCAAGAGAGTGATGCAGAGCCTCCTTCGAGTGATTCAGAGGTTTCCGAGAATGATGCAGAGGCTCAAGAGAGTGATGGTGAGACTTAAGAGAGGTATGCAGAGGTTCAAGTGAGGGATGTAGAGGCTCAAGAGAGGGATGCAGAGGCTCAAGAGAGGGATGCAGAGGCTTAAGAGAGGGATGCCAAGGCTCAAGAGAGTGTTGCAGAAGCTCAAGAGAGGGATGTAGAGGCTCAAGAGAGTGATGCAGAGGCTCAAGAGAGTGATGCAGAGGCTCAAGAGAGTTATGCAGAGGCTCAAGAGAGTGATGCAGAGGTATACGAGAGTGATGCAGAGGATCAAGAGAGTGATGCAGAGGCTCAAGAGAGTGATGTAGAGGCTCAAGAGAGTGATGCAGAGGCTAAAGAAAGTGATGCAGAGGCTTAGGAGAATGATGCAGAGGCTCAAGAGAGGGATGTAGAGGATAAAGAGAGTGATGCAGAGGCTCAAGAGAGTGATGCAGAGGATGAAGAGAGGGATGCTGAGGCCTAAGAGAATGATGCAGAGGCTCAAGAGAGTGATGCAGAGTATGAAGAGAGGGATGCAGAGGCTTATGAGTGTGCTGCAGAAGCTCAAGGGAGTGATGCAGAGGCTCAAAAGAGTGATGCAGAGGCTCAAGAGAGTGATGCAGAGGATCAAGAGATTGATGCAGAGGCTCGAGAGGATGATGCAGAGGCTCAAGAGAGGGATTCAGAGGCTCAAGAGAGTGATGCAGACTTTCAAGAGAGGGATGCAGAGGCTCAAGAGAATGATGCAGAGTCTTACGTGAGTGATGCAGAGGATCAAGAGAGGGATGCAGAGGCTTACGAGAGTGATGCAAAGGCTCAAGAGAGTGATGCAAAAGCTCAAGAGAAGGATGCAGAGGCTCAAGAGAGGGATGCAGGAGTTCAAGAGAGGGATGCAGAGGCTCAATCGAGTGATGCAGAGGCTAAAGAGAATGATGCAGAACCTCAAGAGAGGGATGCAGAGGCTCAAGAGAGAGATTCAGAGGCTTACGAGAGTGATGCAGAGGCTTAAGAGAGTGATGCAAAGGCTTAAGAGAGGGATGCAGTGGCTCAAGAGAAGGATGCAGAGGCTCAAGAGAGGGATGCAGGAGTACAAGAGAGGGATGCAGAGGCTCAAGAGAGGTATGCAGAACCTTACGAAAGTGATGTAGAGGCTCAAATGAGGGATGCAGAGGCTTAAAAGGGTGATGCAGAGGCTCAAGCGAGTGATGCAGAGGCACAAGAGAGTGATTCAGAGGCTTACGAGAGTGATGCAGAGGCTCAAGAGAGTGATGCAGATCCTCAAGAGAGCGATTCAGAGGCTTACGAGAGTGATGCAGAGGCTCAAGATAGTGATGCAGAGGCTCAAGAGAGGGATGCAGAGACTTAAGAGAGTGATGCAAAGTCTCAAGAGAGGGATGCAGGGGCTCAAGAGAGTGATGCAGAGCCTCCTTCGAGTGATTCAGAGGTTTCCGAGAATGATGCAGAGGCTCAAGAGAGTGATGGTGAGACTTAAGAGAGGTATGCAGAGGTTCAAGTGAGGGATGTAGAGGCTCAAGAGAGGGATGCAGAGGCTCAAGAGAGGGATGCAGAGGCTTAAGAGAGGGATGCCAAGGCTCAAGAGAGTGTTGCAGAGGCTCAAGAGAGGGATGTAGAGGCTCAAGAGAGTGATGCAGAGGCTCAAGAGAGTGATGCAGAGGCTAAGTAGAATGATGCAGAGCCTCAAGAGAGGGATGCAGAGGCTCAAGAGAGGGATGCAGAGGCTCAAGTGAGGGATGCAGAGGCACATGAGAGGGATGCATAGGCTCTTGAGAGTGATGCGGAGGGTTAAGAGAGGGATGCAGAGGCTTAAGAGAGTGATGCAAAGCTAATGAGAGGGATGCAGAGGCTCAGGAGAGGGATGCAGAGGCTCAAGAGAGGGATGCAGAGGCTCAGGAGAGGGATGCAGAGGCTCATGTGAGGGATGCAGAGGCACAAGAGAAGGACGAATAGGCTCTTGAGAGTGATGCAGAGGCTCAAGAGAGGGATGAAGAGGCTTATGAGAGTGATGCAAAGTTCAAGAGAATGATGCAGAGGCTTAAGAGAGGGATGCAGAGGCTCAAGAGAATGATAGAGAGGCTCAAGAGAGTGCTGCAGAGGCTCAAGAGAGGAATGCTGAGGCTCCAGAGAGGGATGCAGAGGCTAAAGAGAGTGATGCAGATGCTGAAGAGAGAGATGCAGAGGCTCAAGAGAGTGATGCAGAGGCTCAAGAGAGTAATGCAGAGGCTCAAGAGAATGATGTAGAGGCTTAAGAGAGGGATGCAGAGGCTCAAGAGAATGATGCAGAGGCTGAAGAGAGTGATGCAGAGGCTTAGGAGAATGATGCATAGGCTCAAGAGAGGGATGCAGAGGATGAAGAGACTGATGCAGAGGCTCAAGAGAGTGATTCAGAGGCTTACGAGAGTGATGCAGAGGCTTAAGAGAATGAAGCAGAGGCTCAAGAGAGTGATGCAGAGGCTCAAGAGAAGGATGCAGAGGCTCAAGAGAGAGATTCAGAGGCTTAGGAGATTGTTGCAGAGGCTTAAGAGAGTGATGCAGAGGCTCAAGAGAGGGATGCAGAGGCTTAAGAGAGGGACGCAGTGGCTCAAGAAAGGGATGCAGACGCTTAGAAGAGTGACGTAAAGGCTCGAGAGGGATGCAGAGGCTCATGAGAGGGATGCAGGAGTTCAAGAGAGGGATGCAGAAGCTCAAGAGAGGGATGCAGGAGTTCAAGAGAGGTATGCAGAGGCTCAAGAGAGGGATGCAGAACCTTAAGAAAGTGATACAGAGGCTCAAAAGAGGGATGCAGAGGATAAAATGGGTGATGCAGAGGCTCAAGAGAGTGATGCAGAGGCTCAAGAGAGGGATGCAAGGGCCCAAGAGAGTGATGCAGAGCCTCAAGTGAGTGATTCAGAGGCTTACGAGAGTGATGCAGAGGCACAAGAGAGTGATGCAGAGGCTTAAGAGAGGGATGCAGAGGCTCAAGTGAGGGATGCAGAGGCTCAAGGGAGGGATGCAGAGGCTCAAGAGAGGGATGCAGAGACTTACGAGAGTGATGCAGAGGCTTAAGAGTGTGATGCAGAGGCTTAAGAGAAGGGTGCAGAGGCTGAAGAGAGTGATGCAGAGGCTGAAGAGAGTGTTGCAGAGGCTTACGAGAGTGATGCAGAGGCACAAGAGAGTGATGCAGAGGATCAGGAGAGGGAAGTAGAGGCTCAAATGAGTGATGCAGAAGCTTAGGAGAGGGATGCCGAGGCACAAGAGAGTGTTGCAGAGGCTCAAGAGAGGGATGTAAAGGCTCAAGAGAGGGATGCAGAGGCTCATGAGAGAGATGCAGGAGTTCAAGAGATTGATGCAGAGGCTTATGCGAGTGATGCAAAGGCTCAAGAGAGGGATGCAGAGGCTAATGAGAGGGATGAAAGAGTTCAGGAGACGGATACAGAGGCTCAAGAGAAGGGTGCAGAACTTTAAGAAAGTTATGCAGAGGCTCAAAAGAGGGATGCAGAAGCTTAAAAGGGTGATGCAGAGGCTCAAGAGAGTGATGCAGAAGCTTCAGGGAGGGATGCAGGGGCTCAAGAGAGTGATGCAGAGCCTCCTTCGAGTGATTCAGAGGTTTCCGAGAATGATGCAGAGGCTCAAGAGAGTGATGGTGAGACTTAAGAGAGGTATGCAGAGGTTCAAGTGAGGGATGTAGAGGCTCAAGAGAGGGATGCAGAGGCTCAAGAGAGGGATGCAGAGGCTTAAGAGAGGGATGCCAAGGCTCAAGAGAGTGTTGCAGAGGCTCAAGAGAGGGATGTAGAGGCTCAAGAGAGTGATGCAGAGGCTCAAGAGAGTGATGCAGAGGCTAAGGAGAATGATGCAGAGGCTCAAGAGAGGGATGCAGAGGCTCAAGAGAGGGATGCAGAGGCTCAAGTGAGGGATGCAGAGGCACAAGAGAGGGATGCATAGGCTCTTGAGAGTGATGCGGAGGGTTAAGAGAGGGATGCAGAGGCTTAAGAGAGTGATGCAAAGCTCATGAGAGGGATGCAGAGGCTCAGGAGAGGGATGCAGAGGCTCAAGAGAGGGATGCAGAGGCTCAGGAGAGGGATGCAGAGGCTCATGTGAGGGATGCAGAGGCACAAGAGAAGGATGAATAGGCTCTTGAGAGTGATGCAGAGGCTCAAGAGAGGGATGAAGAGGCTTATGAGAGTGATGCAAAGTTCAAGAGAGTGATGCAGAGGCTTAAGAGAGGGATGCAGAGGCTCAAGAGAATGATAGAGAGGCTCAAGAGAGTGGTGCAGAGGCTCAAGAGAGGAATGCTGAGGCTCCAGAGAGGGATGCAGAGGCTAAAGAGAGTGATGCAGATGCTGAAGAGAGAGATGCAGAGGCTCAAGAGAGTGATGCAGAGGCTCAAGAGAGTAATGCAGAGGCTCAAGAGAATGATGTAGAGGCTTAAGAGAGGGATGCAGAGGCTCAAGAGAATGATGCAGAGGCTGAAGAGAGTGATGCACAGGCTTAGGAGAATGATGCAGAGGCTCAAGAGAGGGATGCAGAGGATGAAGAGACTGATGCAGAGGCTCAAGAGAGTGATTCAGAGGCTTACGAGAGTGATGCAGAGGCTTAAGAGAATGAAGCAGAGGCTCAAGAGAGTGATGCAGAGGCTCAAGAGAAGGATGCAGAGGCTCAAGAGAGAGATTCAGAGGCTTAGGAGAGTGTTGCAGAGGCTTAAGAGAGTGATGCAGAGGCTCAAGAGAGGGATGCAGAGGCTTAAGAGAGGGACGCAGTGGCTCAAGAAAGGGATGCAGACGCTTAGGAGAGTGACGTAAAGGCTCGAGAGGGATGCAGAGGCTCATGAGAGGGATGCAGGAGTTCAAGAGAGGGATGCAGAAGCTCAAGAGAGGGATGCAGGAGTTCAAGAGAGGTATGCAGAGGCTCAAGAGAGGGATGCAGAACCTTAAGAAAGTGATGCAGAGGCTCAAAAGAGGGATGCAGAGGATAAAAAGGGTGATGCAGAGGCTCAAGAGAGTGATGCAGAGGCTCAAGAGAGGGATGCAAGGGCCCAAGAGAGTGATGCAGAGCCTCAAGTGAGTGATTCAGAGGCTTACGAGAGTGATGCAGAGGCACAAGAGAGTGATGCAGAGGCTTAAGAGAGGGATGCAGAGGCTCAAGTGAGGGATGCAGAGGCTCAAGGGAGGGATGCAGAGGCTCAAGAGAGTAATGCAGAGACTTACGAGAGTGATGCAGAGGCTTAAGAGTGTGATGCAGAGGCTTAAGAGAGGGGTGCAGAAGCTGAAGAGAGTGATGCAGAGGCTGAAGAGAGTGTTGCAGAGGCTTACGAGAGTGATGCAGAGGCACAAGAGAGTGATGCAGAGGATCAGGAGAGGGAAGTAGAGGCTCAAAAGAGTGATGCAGATGCTCAAGAGAGTGCTGCAGAGTCTCAAAAGAGGGATGCTCAGGCTGCAAAGAGGGATGCTCAGGCTGCAAAGAGGGATGCAGAGGCTCCAGAGAGTGATGCAGAGGCTGAAGAGAGAGATGCACAGGCTTAAGAGAGTGATGCAGAGGCCCCAGAGAGTGATACAGAGGCTCCAGAGAGTGATGCAGAGGCCGAAGAGAGAGATGCAGAGGCTTAAGAGAGTGATGCAGAGACTCAAGAGAGTGATGCAGAGGCTCAAGAGAATGATGTAGAGGCTTAAGAGAGGGATGGAGAGGCTCAAGAGAATGATGTAGAGGCTCAAAAGAGTGATGCAGAGGATCAAGAGAGGGATGCAGAGGCTTAAGAGAGTGATGCAGAGGCCGAAGAGAGTGATGCAGAGGCTGAAGAGAGTGATGCACAGGCTGAAGAGAGTGATGCAGAGGCTCAAGAGAGTGATGCAGAGGATCAGGAGAGGGAAGCAGAGGCTTACGAGAGTGATGCAAAAGCTGAAGAGAGTGATGCAGAGGCTCTAGAGAGTGATGCAGAGGCTCAAGAGAGTGATGCAGTAGCTCAAGAGAGTGATGAAGAGGATCAAGAGAGTGATGCAGAGGCTCGAGAGAGTGATGCAGAGGCCTCAAGAGAGGATTCAGAGACTTAAGAGATTGATGCAGAGGCTGAAGAGAGTGTTGCAGAGGCTCAAGAAAGGGATGCAGAGGCTGAAGAGAAGTGATGTAGAGGCTCAAGGGAGTGATGCAGAGGCTTACGAGAGTGATGCAGATGATCAAGAGATGGATGAAGAAGCTTAAGAGAGTGATGCAGAGGCTGAAGAGAGTGTTGCAGAGGCTCAGGAGAGGGATGCAGAGGCTCAAGAGAGTGATGCAGAGGCTCAAGAGAGTTATGCAGAGGCTCAAGAGAGTGATGCAGAGGCTTACGAGAGTGATGCAGAGGATCAAGAGAGTGCTGCAGAGGCTCAAAAGAGGGATGCTCAGGCTGCAAAGAGGGATGCTCAGGCTGCAAAGAGGGATGCAGAGGCTCCAGAGAGTGATGCAGAGGCTGATGAGAGAGATGCGCAGGCTTAAGAGAGTGATGCAGAGGCCCCAGAGAGTGATGCAGAGGCTCTAGAGAGTGATGCAGAGGCCGAAGAGAGAGATGCAGAGGCTTAAGAGAGTAATGCAGAGGCTCAAGAGAGTGATGCAGAGGTATACGAGAGTGATGCAGAGGATCAAGAGAGTGATGCAGAGGCTCAAGAGAGTTATGCAGAGGCTCAAGAGAGTGATGCAGAGGTATACGAGAGTGATGCAGAGGATCAAGAGCGTGATGCAGAGGCTCAAGTGAGTGATGTAGAGGCTCAAGAGAGTGATGCAGAGGCTAAAGAAAGTGATGCAGAGGCTTAGGAGAATGATGCAGAGGCTCAAGAGAGGGATGTAGAGGATAAAGAGAGTGATGCAGAGGCTCAAGAGAGTGATGCATAGGATGAAGAGAGGGATGCTGAGGCCTAAGAGAATGATGCAGAGGCTCAAGAGAGTGATGCAGAGTATGAAGAGAGGGATGCAGAGGCTTAAGAGTGTGCTGCAGAAGCTCAAGGGAGTGATGCAGAGGCTCAAAAGAGTGATGCAGAGGCTCAAGAGAGTGATGCAGAGGATCAAGAGATTGATGCAGAGGCTCGAGAGGATGATGCAGAGGCTCAAGAGAGGGATTCAGAGGCTCAAGAGAGTGATGCAGACTTTCAAGAGAGGGATGCAGAGGCTCAAGAGAATGATGCAGAGTCTTACGTGAGTGATGCAGAGGATCAAGAGAGGGATGCAGAGGCTTACGAGAGTGATGCAAAGGCTCAAGAGAGTGATGCAAAAGCTCAAGGGAAGGATGCAGAGGCTCAAGAGAGGGATGCAGGAGTTCAAGAGAGGGATGCAGAGGCTCAATCGAGTGATACAGAGGCTAAAGAGAATGATGCAGAACCTCAAGAGAGGGATGCAGAGGCTCAAGAGAGAGATTCAGAGGCTTACGCGAGTGATGCAGAGGCTTAAGAGAGTGATGCAAAGGCTTAAGAGAGGGATGCAGTGGCTCAAGAGATGGATGCAGAGGCTCAAGAGAGGGATGCAGGGGCTCATGAGAGGGATGCAGAGGCTTAGGAAAGTGATGCAAAGGCTCGAGAGGGATGCAGAGGCTCATGAGAGGGATGCAGGAGTACAAGAGAGGGATGCAGAGGCTCAAGAGAGGTATGCAGAACCTTACGAAAGTGATGTAGAGGCTCAAAAGAGGGATGCAGAGGCTTAAAAGGGTGATGCAGAGGCTCAAGCGAGTGATGCAGAGGCTCAAGAGAGTGATTCAGAGGCTTACGAGAGTGATGCAGAGGCTCAAGAGAGTGATGCAGATCCTCAAGAGAGCGATTCAGAGGCTTACGAGAGTGATGCAGAGGCTCAAGATAGTGATGCAGAGGCTCAAGAGAGGGATGCAGAGACTTAAGAGAGTGATGCAAAGTCTCAAGAGAGGGATGCAGAGGCTCATGAGAGAGATGCAGGAGTTCAAGAGATTGATGCAGAGGCTTATGCGAGTGATGCAAAGGCTCAAGAGAGGGATGCAGAGGCTCATGAGAGGGATGAAAGAGTTCAAGAGACGGATACAGAGGCTCAAGAGAAGGATGCAGAACTTTAAGAAAGTTATGCAGAGGCTCAAAAGAGGGATGCAGAAGCTTAAAAGGGTGATGCAGAGGCTCAAGAGAGTGATGCAGAAGCTTAAGGGAGGGATGCAGGGGCTCAAGAGAGTGATGCAGAGCCTCCTTCGAGTGATTCAGAGGTTTCCGAGAATGATGCAGAGGCTCAAGAGAGTGATGGTGAGACTTAAGAGAGGTATGCAGAGGTTCAAGTGAGGGATGTAGAGGCTCAAGAGAGGGATGCAGAGGCTCAAGAGAGGGATGCAGAGGCTTAAGAGAGGATGCCAAGGCTCAAGAGAGTGTTGCAGAGGCTCAAGAGAGGGATGTAGAGGCTCAAGAGAGTAATGCAGAGGCTCAAGAGAGTGTGCAGAGGCTAAGGAGAATGATGCAGAGCCTCAAGAGAGGGATGCAGAGGCTCAAGATGCAGAGGCTCAAGTGAGGGATGCAGAGGCACATGAGAGGGATGCATAGGCTCTTGAGAGTGATGCGGAGGGTTAAGAGAGGGATGCAGAGGCTTAAGAGAGTGATGCAAAGCTCATGAGAGGGATGCAGAGGCTCAGGAGAGGGATGCAGAGGCTCAAGAGAGGGATGCAGAGGCTCAGGAGAGGGATGCAGAGGCTCATGTGAGGGATGCAGAGGCACAAGAGAAGGACGAATAGGCTCTTGAGAGTGATGCAGAGGCTCAAGAGAGGGATGAAGAGGCTTATGAGAGTGATGCAAAGTTCAAGAGAATGATGCAGAGGCTTAAGAGAGGGATGCAGAGGCTCAAGAGAATGATAGAGAGGCTCAAGAGAGTGCTGCAGAGGCTCAAGAGAGGAATGCTGAGGCTCCAGAGAGGGATGCAGAGGCTAAAGAGAGTGATGCAGATGCTGAAGAGAGAGATGCAGAGGCTCAAGAGAGTGATGCAGAGGCTCAAGAGAATGATGTAGAGGCTTAAGAGAGGGATGCAGAGGCTCAAGAGAATGATGCAGAGGCTGAAGAGAGTGATGCAGAGGCTTAGGAGAATGATGCAGAGGCTCAAGAGAGGGATGCAGAGAGAGAGTGATGCAGAGAGACTGATGCAGAGCTCAAGAGAGTGATTCAGAGGCTTACGAGAGTGATGCAGAGGCTTAAGAGAATGAAGCAGAGGCTCAAGAGAGTGATGCAGAGGCTCAAGAGAAGGATGCAGAGGCTCAAGAGAGAGATTCAGAAGCTTAGGAGAGTGTTGCAGAGGCTTAAGAGAGTGATGCAGAGGCTCAAGAGAGGGATGCAGAGGCTTAAGAGAGGGACGCAGTGGCTCAAGAAAGGGATGCAGACGCTTAGAAGAGTGACGTAAAGGCTCGAGAGGGATGCAGAGGCTCATGAGAGGGATGCAGGAGTTCAAGAGAGGGATGCAGAAGCTCAAGAGAGGGATGCAGGAGTTCAAGAGAGGTATGCAGAGGCTCAAGAGAGGATGCAGAACCTTAAGAAAGTGATGCAGAGGCTCAAAAGAGGGATGCAGAGGATAAAAAGGGTGATGCAGAGGCTCAAGAGAGTGATGCAGAGGCTCAAGAGAGGGATGCAAGGGCCCAAGAGAGTGATGCAGAGCCTCAAGTGAGTGATTCAGAGGCTTACGAGAGTGATGCAGAGGCACAAGAGAGTGATGCAGAGGCTTAAGAGAGGGATGCAGAGGCTCAAGTGAGGGATGCAGAGGCTCAAGGGAGGGATGCAGAGGCTCAAGAGAGGGATGCAGAGACTTACGAGAGTGATGCAGAGGCTTAAGAGTGTGATGCAGAGGCTTAAGAGAGGGGTGCAGAGGCTGAAGAGAGTGATGCAGAGGCTCAAGAGAGTGATGCAGAGGCTCAAGAGAGTGATGCAGAGGATGAAGAGAGGGATGCTGAGGCCTAAGAGAATGATGCAGAGGCTCAAGAGAGTGATGCAGAGTATGAAGAGAGGGATGCAGAGGCTTAAGAGTGTGCTGCAGAAGCTCAAGGGAGTGATGCAGAGGCTCAAAAGAGTGATGCAGAGGCTCAAGAGAGTGATGCAGAGGATCAAGAGATTGATGCAGAGGCTCGAGAGGATGATGCAGAGGCTCAAGAGAGGGATTCAGAGGCTCAAGAGAGTGATGCAGACTTTCAAGAGAGGGATGCAGAGGCTCAAGAGAATGATGCAGAGTCTTACGTGAGTGATGCAGAGGATCAAGAGAGGGATGCAGAGGCTTACGAGAGTGATGCAAAGGCTCAAGAGAGTGATGCAAAAGCTCAAGAGAAGGATGCAGAGGCTCAAGAGAGGGATGCAGGAGTTCAAGAGAGGGATGCAGACGCTCAATCGAGTGATGCAGAGGCTAAAGAGAATGATGCAGAACCTCAAGAGAGGGATGCAGAGGCTCAAGAGAGAGATTCAGAGGCTTACGAGAGTGATGCAGAGGCTTAAGAGAGTGATGCAAAGGCTTAAGAGAGGGATGCAGTGGCTCAAGAGAAGGATGCAGAGGCTCAAGAGAGGATGCAGGGGCTCATGAGAGGGATGCAGAGGCTTAGGAAAGTGATGCAAAGGCTCGAGAGGGATGCAGAGGCTCATGAGAGGGATGTAGGAGTACAAGAGAGGGATGCAGAGGCTCAAGAGAGGTATGCAGAACCTTACGAAAGTGATGTAGAGGCTCAAAAGATTGATGCAGAGGCTTAAAAGGGTGATGCAGAGGCTCAAGAAAGTGATGCAGAAGCTTAAGGGAGGGATGCAGGGGCTCAAGAGAGTGATGCAGAGCCTCCTTCGAGTGATTCAGAGGTTTCCGAGAATGATGCAGAGGCTCAAGAGAGTGATGGTGAGACTTAAGAGAGGTATGCAGAGGTTCAAGTGAGGGATGTAGAGGCTCAAGAGAGGGATGCAGAGGCTCAAGAGAGGGATGCAGAGGCTTAAGAGAGGGATGCCAAGGCTCAAGAGAGTGTTGCAGAGGCTCAAGAGAGGGATGTAGAGGCTCAAGAGAGTGATGCAGAGGCTCAAGAGAGTGATGCAGAGGCTAAGGAGAATGATGCAGAGCCTCAAGAGAGGGATGCAGAGGCTCAAGAGAGGATGCAGAGGCTCAAGTGAGGGATGCAGAGGCACATGAGAGGGATGCATAGGCTCTTTGAGTGATGCGGAGGGTTAAGAGAGGGATGCAGAGGCTTAAGAGAGTGATGCAAAGCTCATGAGAGGGATGCAGAGGCTCAGGAGAGGGATGCAGAGGCTCAAGAGAGGGATGCAGAGGCTCAGGAGAGGGATGCAGAGGCTCATGTGAGGGATGCAGAGGCACAAGAGAAGGACGAATAGGCTCTTGAGAGTGATGCAGAGGCTCAAGAGAGGGATGAAGAGGCTTATGAGAGTGATGCAAAGTTCAAGAGAATGATGCAGAGGCTTAAGAGAGGGATGCAGAGGCTCAAGAGAATGATAGAGAGGCTCAAGAGAGTGCTGCAGAGGCTCAAGAGAGGAATGCTGAGGCTCCAGAGAGGGATGCAGAGGCTAAAGAGAGTGATGCAGATGCTGAAGAGAGAGATGCAGAGGCTCAAGAGAGTGATGCAGAGGCTCAAGAGAGTAATGCAGAGGCTCAAGAGAATGATGTAGAGGCTTAAGAGAGGGATGCAGAGGCTCAAGAGAATGATGCAGAGGCTGAAGAGAGTGATGCAGAGGCTTAGGAGAATGATGCAGAGGCTCAAGAGAGGGATGCAGAGGATGAAGAGACTGATGCAGAGGCTCAAGAGAGTGATTCAGAGGCTTACGAGAGTGATGCAGAGGCTTAAGAGAATGAAGCAGAGGCTCAAGAGAGTGATGCAGAGGCTCAAGAGAAGGATGCAGAGGCTCAAGAGAGAGATTCAGAGGCTTAGGAGAGTGTTGCAGAGGCTTAAGAGAGTGATGCAGAGGCTCAAGAGAGGGATGCAGAGGCTTAAGAGAGGGACGCAGTGGCTCAAGAAAGGGATGCAGACGCTTAGAAGAGTGACGTAAAGGCTCGAGAGGGATGCAGAGGCTCATGAGAGGGATGCAGGAGTTCAAGAGAGGGATGCAGAAGCTCAAGAGAGGGATGCAGGAGTTCAAGAGAGGTATGCAGAGGCTCAAGAGAGGGATGCAGAACCTTAAGAAAGTGATGCAGAGGCTCAAAAGAGGGATGCAGAGGATAAAAAGGGTGATGCAGAGGCTCAAGAGAGTGATGCAGAGGCTCAAGAGAGGGATGCAAGGGCCCAAGAGAGTGATGCAGAGAATCAAGTGAGTGATTCAGAGGCTTACGAGAGTGATGCAGAGGCACAAGAGAGTGATGCAGAGGCTTAAGAGAGGGATGCAGAGGCTCAAGTGAGGGATGCAGAGGCTCAAGGGAGGGATGCAGAGGCTCAAGAGAGGGATGCAGAGACTTACGAGAGTGATGCAGAGGCTTAAGAGTGTGATGCAGAGGCTTAAGAGAGGGGTGCAGAGGCTGAAGAGAGTGATGCAGAGGCTGAAGAGAGTGTTGCAGAGGCTTACGAGAGTGATGCAGAGGCACAAGAGAGTGATGCAGAGGATCAGGAGAGGGAAGTAGAGGCTCAAATGAGTGATGCAGAAGCTTAGGAGAGGGATGCCGAGGCACAAGAGAGTGTTGCAGAGGCTCAAGAGAGGGATGTACAGGCTCAAGAGAGGGATGCAGAGGCTCATGAGAGAGATGCAGGAGTTCAAGAGATTGATGCAGAGGCTTATGCGAGTGATGCAAAGGCTCAAGAGAGGGATGCAGAGTCTAATGAGAGGGATGAAAGAGTTCAGGAGACGGATACAGAGGCTCAAGAGAAGGATGCAGAACTTTAAGAAAGTTATGCAGAGGCTCAAAAGAGGGATGCAGAAGCTTAAAAGGGTGATGCAGAGGCTCAAGAGAGTGATGCAGAAGCTTCAGGGAGGGATGCAGGGGCTCAAGAGAGTGATGCAGAGCCTCCTTCGAGTGATTCAGAGGTTTCCGAGAATGATGCAGAGGCTCAAGAGAGTGATGGTGAGACTTAAGAGTGGTATGCAGAGGTTCAAGTGAGGGATGTAGAGGCTCAAGAGAGGGATGCAGAGGCTCAAGAGAGGGATGCAGAGGCTTAAGAGAGGGATGCCAAGGCTCAAGAGAGTGTTGCAGAGGCTCAAGAGAGGGATGTAGAGGCTCAAGAGAGTGATGCAGAGGCTCAAGAGAGTGATGCAGAGGCTCAAGAGAGTGATGCAGAGGCTAAGGAGAATGATGCAGAGGCTCAAGAGAGGGATGCAGAGGCTCAAGAGAGGGATGCAGAGGCTCATGTGAGGGATGCAGAGGCACAAGAGAGGGATGCATAGGCTCTTGAGAGTGATGCGGAGGGTTAAGAGAGGGATGCAGAGGCTTAAGAGAGTGATGCAAAGCTCATGAGAGGGATGCAGAGGCTCAGGAGAGGGATGCAGAGGCTCAAGAGAGGGATGCAGAGGCTCAGGAGAGGGATGCAGAGGCTCATGTGAGGGATGCAGAGGCACAAGAGAAGGATGAATTGGCTCTTGAGAGTGATGCAGAGGCTCAAGAGAGGGATGAAGAGGCTTATGAGAGTGATGCAAAGTTCAAGAGAGTGATGCAGAGGCTTAAGAGAGGGATGCAGAGGCTCAAGAGAATGATAGAGAGGCTCACGAGAGTGGTGCAGAGGCTCAAGAGAGGAATGCTGAGGCTCCAGAGAGGGATGCAGAGGCTAAAGAGAGTGATGCAGATGCTGAAGAGAGAGATGCAGAGGCTCAAGAGAGTGATGCAGAGGCTCAAGAGAGTAATGCAGAGGCTCAAGAGAATGATGTAGAGGCTTAAGAGAGGGATGCAGAGGCTCAAGAGAATGATGCCGAGGCTGAAGAGAGTGATGCAGAGGCTTAGGAGAATGATGCAGAGGCTCAAGAGAGGGATGCAGAGGATGAAGAGACTGATGCAGAGGCTCAAGAGAGTGATTCAGAGGCTTACGAGAGTGATGCAGAGGCTTAAGAGAATGAAGCAGAGGCTCAAGAGAGTGATGCAGAGGCTCAAGAGAAGGATGCAGAGGCTCAAGAGAGAGATTCAGAGGCTTAGGAGAGAGTTGCAGAGGCTTAGGAGAGTGATGCAGAGGCTCAAGAGAGGGATGCAGAGGCTTAAGAGAGGGACGCAGTGGCTCAAGAAAGGGATGCAGACGCTTAGGAGAGTGACGTAAAGGCTCGAGAGGGATGCAGAGGCTCATGAGAGGGATGCAGGAGTTCAAGAGAGGGATGCAGAAGCTCAAGAGAGGGATGCAGAACCTTAAGAAAGTGATGCAGAGGCTCAAAAGAGGGATGCAGAGGATAAAAAGGGTGATGCAGAGGCTCAAGAGAGTGATGCAGAGGCTCAAGAGAGGGATGCAAGGGCCCAAGAGAGTGATGCAGAGCCTCAAGTGAGTGATACAGAGGCTTACGAGAGTGATGCAGAGGCACAAGAGAGTGATGCAGAGGCTTAAGAGAGGGATGCAGAGGCTCAAGTGAGGGATGCAGAGGCTCAAGGGAGGGATGCAGAGGCTCAAGAGAGGGATGCAGAGACTTACGAGAGTGATGCAGAGGCTTAAGAGTGTGATGCAGAGGCTTAAGAGAGGGGTGCAGAGGCTGTAGAGAGTGATGCAGAGGCTGAAGAGAGTGTTGCAGAGGCTTACGAGAGTGATGCAGAAGCTTAGGAGAGGGATGCCGAGGCACAAGAGAGTGTTGCAGAGGCTCAAGAGAGGGATGTAAAGGCTCAAAAGAGTGATGCAGATGCTCAAGAGAGTGCTGCAGAGTCTCAAAAGAGGGATGCTCATGCTGCAAAGAGGGATGCTCAGGCTGCAAAGAGGGATGCAGAGGCTCCAGAGAGTGATGCAGAGGCTGAAGAGAGAGATGCACAGGCTTAAGAGAGTGATGCAGAGGCCCCAGAGAGTGATACAGAGGATCCAGAGAGTGATGCAGAGGCCGAAGAGAGAGATGCAGAGGCTTAAGAGAGTGATGCAGAGACTCAAGAGAGTGATGCAGAGGCTCAAGAGAATGATGTAGAGGCTTAAGAGAGGGATGGAGAGGCTCAAGAGAATGATGTAGAGGCTCAAAAGAGTGATGCAGAGGATCAAGAGAGGGATGCAGAGGCTTAAGAGAGTGATGCAGAGGCCGAAGAGAGTGATGCAGAGCCTGAAGAGAGTGATGCACAGGCTGAAGAGAGTGATGCAGAGGCTCAAGAGAGTGATGCAGAGGATCAGGAGAGGGAAGCAGAGGCTTACGAGAGTGATGCAAAAGCTGAAGAGAGTGATGCAGAGGCTCTAGAGAGTGATGCAGAGGCTCAAGAGAGTGATGCAGTAGCTCAAGAGAGTGATGAAGAGGATCAAGAGAGTGATGCAGAGGCTCGAGAGAGTGATGCAGAGGCCTCAAGAGAGGGATTCAGAGACTTAAGAGATTGATGCAGAGGCTGAAGAGAGTGTTGCAGAGGCTCAAGAAAGGGATGCAGAGGCTGAAGAGAAGTGATGTAGAGGCTCAAGGGAGTGATGCAGAGGCTTGCGAGAGTGATGCAGATGATCAAGAGATGGATGAAGAAGCTTAAGAGAGTGATGCAGAGGCTGAAGAGAGTGTTGCAGAGGCTCAGGAGAGGGATGCAGAGGCTCAAGAGAGTGATGCAGAGGCTCAAGAGAGTTATGCAGAGGCTCAAGAGAGTGATGCAGAGGCTTACGAGAGTGATGCAGAGGATCAAGAGAGTGCTGCAGAGGCTCAAAAGAGGGATGCTCAGGCTGCAAAGAGGGATGCTCAGGCTGCAAAGAAGGATGCAGAGGCTCCAGAGAGTGATGCAGAGGCTGATGAGAGAGATGCACAGGCTTAAGAGAGTGATGCAGAGGCCCCAGAGAGTGATGCAGAGGCTCCAGAGAGTGATGCAGAGGCCGAAGAGAGAGATGCAGAGGCTTAAGAGAGTAATGCAGAGGCTCAAGAGAGTGATGCAGAGGTATACGAGAGTGATGCAGAGGATCAAGAGAGTGATGCAGAGGCTCAAGAGAGGGATGTAGAGGCTCAAGAGAGTGATGCAGAGGCTCAAGAAAGTGATGCAGAGGCTTAGGAGAATGATGCAGAGGCTCAAGAGAGGGATGTAGAGGATAAAGAGAGTGATGCAGAGGCTCAAGAGAGTGATGCAGAGGATGAAGAGAATGATGCTGAGGCCTAAGAGAATGATGCAGAGGCTCAAGAGAGTGATGCAGAGTATGAAGAGAGGGATGCAGAGGCTTAAGAGTGTGCTGCAGAAGCTCAAGGGAGTGATGCAGAGGCTCAAAAGAGTGATGCAGAGGCTCAAGAGAGTGATGCAGAGGATCAAGAGATTGATGCAGAGGCTCGAGAGAATGATGCAGAGGCTCAAGAGAGGGATTCAGAGGCTAAAGAGAGTGATGCAGACTTTCAAGAGAGGGATGCAGAGGCTCAAGAGAATGATGCAGAGTCTTACGTGAGTGATGCAGTGGATCAAGAGAGGGATGCAGAGGCTTACGAGAGTGATGCAAAGGCTCAAGAGAGTGATGCAAAAGCTCAAGAGAAGGATGCAGAGGCTCAAGAGAGGGATGCAGGAGTTCAAGAGAGGGATGCAGAGGCTCAATCGAGTGATGCAGAGGCTAAAGAGAATGATGCAGAACCTCAAGAGAGGGATGCAGAGGCTCAAGAGAGAGATTCAGAGGCTTACGAGAGTGATGCAGAGGCTTAAGAGAGTGATGCAAAGGCTTAAGAGAGGGATGCAGTGGCTCAAGAGAAGTATGCAGAGGCTCAAGAGAGGGATGCAGGGGCTCATGAGAGAGATGCAGAGGCTTAGGAAAGTGATGCAAAGGCTCGAGAGGGATGCAGAGGCTCATGAGAGGGATGCAGGAGTTCAAGAGAGGGATGCAGACCCTCAAGAGAGTGATTCAGAGGCTTACGAGAGTGATGCAGAGGCTCAAGATAGTGATGCAGATCCTCAAGAGAGTGATTCAGAGGCTTACGAGAGTGATGCAGAGGCTCAGATAGTGATGCAGAGGCTCAAGAGAGGGATGCAGAGGCTTAAAAGGGTGATGCAGAGGCTCAAGCGAGTGATGCAGAGGCTCAAGAGAGTGATTCAGAGGCTTACGAGAGTGATGCAGAGGCTCAAGAGAGTGATGCAGATCCTCAAGAGAGTGATTCAGAGGCTTACGAGAGTGATGCAGAGGCTCAAGATAGTGATGCAGAGGCTCAAGAGAGGGATGCAGAGACTTAAGAGAGAGATGCAAAGTCTCACGAGAGGGATGCAGAGGCTCATGAGAGAGATGCAGGAGTTCAAGAGATTGATGCAGAGGCTTATGCGAGTGATGCAAAGGCTCAAGAGAGGGATGCAGAGGCTCATTAGAGGGATGAAAGAGTTCAAGAGACGGATACAGAGGCTCAAGAGAAGGATGCAGAACTTTAAGAAAGTTATGCAGAGGCTCAAAAGAGGGATGCAGAAGCTTAAAAGGGTGATGCAGAGGCTCAAGAGAGTGATGCAGAAGCTTAAGGGAGGGATACAGGGGCTCAAGACAGTGATGCAGAGCCTCCTTCGAGTGATTCAGAGGTTTCCGAGAATGATGCAGAGGCACAAGAGAGTGATGGTGAGACTTAAGAGAAGTATGCAGAGGTTCAAGTGAGGGTTGTAGAGGCTCAAGAGAGGGATGCAGAGGCTCAAGAGAGGGATGCAGAGGTTTAAGAGAGGGATGCCAAGGCTCAAGAGAGTGTTGCAGAGGCTCAAGAGAGGGATGTAGAGGCTCAAGAGAGTGATGCAGAGGCTCAAGAGAGTGATGCAGAGGCTAAGGAGAATGATGCAGAGGCTCAAGAGAGGGATGCAGCGGCTCAAGAGAGTGATGCAGAGGCTCAAGAGAGGGATGCAGAGGCTCAAGTGAGGGATGCAGAGGCACAAGAGAGGGATGCATAGGCTCTTGAGAGTGATGCGTAGGGTTAAGAGAGGGATGCAGAGGCTTAAGAGAGTGATGCAAAGCTCATGAGAGGGATGCAGAACCTTAAGAAAGTGATGCAGAGGCTCAAAAGAGGGATGCAGAGGATAAAAAGGGTGATGCAGAGGCTCAAGAGAGTGATGCAGAGGCTCAAGAGAGGGATGCAAGGGCCCAAGAGAGTGATGCAGAGCCTCAAGTGAGTGATTCAGAGGCTTACGAAAGTGATGCAGAGGCACAAGAGAGTGATGCAGAGGCTTAAGAGAGGGATGCAGAGGCTCAAGTGAGGGATGCAGAGGCTCAAGGGAGGGATGCAGAGGCTCAAGAGAGGGATGCAGAGACTTACGAGAGTGATGCAGAGGCTTAAGAGTGTGATGCAGAGGCTTAAGAGAGGGGTGCAGAGGCTGAAGAGAGTGATGCAGAGGCTGAAGAGAGTGTTGCAGAGGCTTACGAGAGTGATGCAGAGGCACAAGAGAGTGATGCAGAGGATCAGGAGAGGGAAGTAGAGGCTCAAAAGAGTGATGCAGAAGCTTAGGAGAGGGATGCCGAGGCACAAGAGAGTGTTGCAGAGGCTCAAGAGAGGGATGTAAAGGCTCAAGAGAGTGATGCAGATGCTCAAGAGAGTGCTGCAGAGTCTCAAAAGAGGGATGCTCAGGCTGCAAAGAGGGATGCTCAGGCTGCAAAGAGGGATGCAGAGGCTCCAGAGAGTGATGCAGAGGCTTAAGAGAGAGATGCACAGGCTTAAGAGTGTGATGCAGAGGCCCCAGAGAGTGATACAGAGGCTCAAGAGAGTGATGCAGAGGCCGAAGAGAGAGATGCAGAGGCTTAAGAGAGTGATGCAGAGACTCAAGAGAGTGATGCAGAGGCTCAAGAGAATGATGTAGAGGCTTAAGAGAGGGATGGAGAGGCTCAAGAGAATGATGTAGAGGCTCAAAAGAGTGATGCAGAGGATCAAGAGAGGGATGCAGAGGCTTAAGAGAGTGATGCAGAGGCCGAAGAGAGTGATGCAGAGGCTGAAGAGAGTGATGCACAGGCTGAAGAGAGTGATGCAGAGGCTCAAGAGAGCGATGCAGAGGATCAGGAGAGGGAAGCAGAGGCTTACGAGAGTGATGCAAAAGCTGAAGAGAGTGATGCAGAGGCTCTAGAGAGTGATGCAGAGGCTCAAGAGAGTGATGCAGTAGCTCAAGAGAGTGATGAAGAGGATCAAGAGAGTGATGCAGAGGCTCGAGAGAGTGATGCAGAGGCCTCAAGAGAGGATTCAGAGACTTAAGAGATTGATGCAGAGGCTGAAGAGAGTGTTGCAGAGGCTCAAGAAGGGATGCAGAGGCTGAAGAGGAGTGATGTAGGAGGCTCAAGGGAGTGATGCAGAGGCTTACGAGAGTGATGCAGATGATCAAGAGATGGATGAAGAAACTTAAGAGAGTGATGCAGAGGCTGAAGAGAGTGTTGCAGAGGCTCAGGAGAGGGATGCAGAGGCTCAAGAGAGTGATGCAGAGGCTCATGAGAGTTATGCAGAGGCTCAAGAGAGTGATGCAGAGGCTTACGAGAGTGATGCAGAGGATCAAGAGAGTACTGCAGGAGGCTCAAAAGAGGGATGCTCAGGCTGCAAAGAGGGATGCTCAGGCTGCAAAGAGGGATGCAGAGGCTCCAGAGAGTGATGCAGAGGCTGAAGAGAGAGATGCACAGGCTTAAGAGAGTGATGCAGAGGCCCCAGAGAGTGATGCAGAGGCTCCAGAGAGTGATGCAGAGGCCGAAGAGAGAGATGCAGAGGGCTTAAGAGAGTAATGCAGAGGCTCAAGAGAGTGATGCAGAGGTATACGAGAGTGATGCAGAGGATCAAGAGAGTGATGCAGAGGCTCAAGAGAGGGATGTAGAGGCTCAAGAGAGTGATGCAGAGGCTCAAGAAAGTGATGCAGAGGCTTAGGAGAATGATGCAGAGGCTCAAGAGAGGGATGTAGAGGATAAAGAGAGTGATGCAGAGGCTCAAGAGAGTGATGCAGAGGATGAAGAGAGGGATGCTGAGGCCTAAGAGAATGATGCAGGAGGCTCAAGAGAGTGATGCAGAGTATGAAGAGAGGGATGCAGAGGCTTAAGAGTGTGCTGCAGAAGCTCAAGGGAGTGATGCAGAGGCTCAAAAGAGTGATGCAGAGGCTCAAGAGAGTGATGCAGAGGATCAAGAGATTGATGCAGAGGCTCGAGAGAATGATGCAGAGGCTCAAGAGAGGGATTCAGAGGCTAAAGAGAGTGATGCAGACTTTCAAGAGAGGGATGCAAAGGCTCAAGAGAATGATGCAGAGTCTTACGTGAGTGATGCAGAGGATCAAGAGAGGGATGCAGAGGCTTACGAGAGTGATGCAAAAGCTCAAGAGAAGGATGCAGAGGCTCAAGAGAGGGATGCAGGAATTCAAGAGAGGGATGCAGAGCTCAATCGAGTGATGCCAGAGGCTAAAGAGAATGATGCAGAACCTCAAGAGAGGGATGCAGAGGCTCAAGAGAGAGATTCAGAGGCTTACGAGAGTGATGCAGAGGCTTAAGAGAGTGATGCAAAGGCTTAAGAGAGGAATGCAGTGGCTCAAGAGAAGTATGCAGAGGCTCAAGAGAGGGATGCAGGGGCTCATGAGAGAGATGCAGAGGCTTAGGAAAGTGATGCAAAAGGCTCAAGAGGATGCAGAGGCTCATGAGAGGGATGCAGGAGTTCAAGAGAGGGATGCAGATCCTCAAGAGAGTGATTCAGAGGCTTACGAGAGTGATGCAGAGGCTCAAGATAGTGATGCAGATCCTCAAGAGAGTGATTCAGAGGCTTACGAGAGTGATGCAGAGGCTCAAGATAGTGATGCAGAGGCTCAAGAGAGGGATGCAGAGGCTTAAAAGGGTGATGCAGAGGCTCAAGCAAGTGATGCAGAGGCTCAAGAGAGTGATTCAGAGGCTTACGAGAGTGATGCAGAGGCTCAAGAGAGTGATGCAGATCCTCAAGAGAGTGATTCAGAGGCTTACGAGAGTGATGCAGAGGCTCAGATAGTGATGCAGAGGCTCAAGAGAGGGATGCAGAGGACTTTAGAGAGTGATGCAAAGTCTCAAGAGAGGGATGCAGAGGCTCATGAGAGAGATGCAGGAGTTCAAGAGATTGATGCAGAGGCTTATGCGAGTGATGCAAAAGCTCAAGAGAGGGATGCAGAGGCTCATTAGAGGGATGAAAGAGTTCAAGAGACGGATACAGAGGCTCAAGAGAAGGATGCAGAACTTTAAGAAAGTTATGCAGAGGCTCAAAAGAGGGATGCAGAAGCTTAAAGGGTGATGCAGAGGCTCAAGAGAGTGATGCAGAAGCTTAAGGGAGGGATACAGGGGCTCAAGACAGTGATGCAGAGCCTCCTTCGAGTGATTCAGAGGTTTCCGAGAATGATGCAGAGGCTCAAGAGAGTGATGGTGAGACTTAAGAGAAGTATGCAGAGGTTCAAGTGAGGGTTGTAGAGGCTCAAGAGAGGATGCAGAGGCTCAAGAGAGGGATGCAGAGGCTTAAGAGAGGGATGCAAGGCTCAAGAGAGTGTTGCAGAGGCTCAAGAGGAGGGATGTAGAGGCTCAAGAGAGTGATGCAGAGGCTCAAGAGAGTGATGCAGAGGCTAAGGAGAATGATGCAGAGGCTCAAGAGAGGGGATGCAGCGGCTCAAGAGAGGGATGCAGAGCTCAAGAGAGGGATGGCAGAGGCTCAAGTGAGGGATGCAGAGGCACAAGAGAGGGATGGCATAGGCTCTTGAGAGTGATGCGTAGGGGTTAGAGAGGGATGCAGAGGCTTAAGTGAGTGATGCAAAGCTCATGAGAGGGATGCAGAGGCACAGTAGAGGGATGCAGAGGCTCAAGAGAGGGATGCAGAGGCTCAGGAGATGGATGCAGAGGCCTCATGTGAGGGATGCGAGGCACAAGAGAAGGATGAATAGGCTCTTGAGAGTGAATGCAGAGGCTCAAGAGAGGGATGAAGAGGCTTATGAGAGTGATGCAAAAGTTCAAGAGTGTGATGCAGAGGCTTAAGAGAGGGATGCAGAGGCTGAAGAGAATGATAGAGAGGCTCAAGAGAGTGCTGCAGATGCTCAAGAGAGGAATGCTGAGGTTCCAGAGAGGTATGCAGAGGCTAAAGAGAGTGATGCAGATGCTGAAGAGGAGAGATGCAGAGGCTCAAGAGAGTGATGCAGAGGCTCAAGAGCGTAATGCAGAGGCTCAAGAGAATGATGTAGAGGCTTAAGAGAGGGATGCAGAGGCTCAAGAGAATGATGCAGAGGCTGAAGAGAGTGATGCAGAGGCTTAGGAGAATGATGCAGAGGCTCAAGAGAGGGATGCAGAGGATGAAGAGACTGATGCAGAGGCTCAAGAGAGTGATTCAGAGGCCTACGAGAGTGATGCAGAGGCTTAAGAGAATGAAGCAGAGGCTCAAGAGAGTGATGCAGAGGCTCATGAGAAGGATGCAGAGGCTCAAGAGAGAGATTCAGAGGCTTAGGAGAGTGTTGCAGAGGCTTAAGAGAGTGATGCAGAGGCTCAAGAGAGGGATGCAGAGGCTTAAGAGAGGGACGCAGTGGCTGAAGAAAGGGATGCAGACGCTTAGGAGAGTGACGTAAAGGCTCGAGAGGGATGCAGAGGCTCATGAGAGGGATGCAGGAGTTCAAGAGAGGGATGCAGAAGCTCAAGAGAGGGATGCAGAAGTTCAAGAGAGGTATGCAGAGGCTCAAGAGAGGGATGCAGAACCTTAAGAAAGTGATGCAGAGGCTCAAAAGAGGGATGCAGAGGATAAAAAGGATGATGCAGAGGCTCAAGAGAGTGATGCAGAGGCTCAAGAGAGGGATGCAAGGGCCCAAGAGAGTGATGCAGAGCCTCAAGTGAGTGATTCAGAGGCTTACGAGAGTGATGCAGAGGCACAAGAGAGTGATTGCAGAGGCTTAAGAGAGGGATGCAGAGGCTCAAGTGAGGGATGCAGAGGCTCAAGGGAGGGATGCAGAGGCTCAAGAGAGGGATGCAGAGACTTACGAGAGTGATGCAGAGGCTTAAGAGTGTGATGCAGAGGCTTAAGAGAGGGGTGCAGAGGCTGAAGAGAGTGATGCAGAGGCTGAAGAGAGTGTTGCAGAGGCTTACGAGAGTGATGCAGAGGCACAATAGAGTGATGCAGAGGATCAGGAGAGGGAAGTAGAGGCTCAAAAGAGTGATGCAGAAGCTTAAGAGAGGGATGCCGAGGCACAAGAGAGTGTTGCAGAGGCTCAAGAGAGGGATGTAAAGGCTCAAGAGAGTGATGCAGATGCTCAAGAGAGTGCTGCAGAGTCTCAAAAGAGGGATGCTCAGGCTGCAAAGAGGGATGCTCAGGCTGCAAAGAGGGATGCAGAGGCTCCAGAGAGTGATGCAGAGGCTGAAGAGAGAGATGCACAGGTATAAGAGAGTGATGCAGAGGGCCCCAGAGAGTGATACAGAGGCTCCAGAGAGTGATGCAGAGGCCGAAGAGAGAGATGCAGAGGCTTAAGAGAGTGATGCAGAGACTCAAGAGAGTGATGCAGAGGCTCAAGAGAATGATGTAGAGGCTTAAGAGAGGGATGGAGAGGCTCAAGAGAATGATGTAGAGGCTCAAAAGAGTGATGCAGAGGATCAAGAAAGGGATGCAGAGGTTTAAGAGAGTGATGCAGAGGCCGAAGAGAGTGATGCAGAGGCTGAAGAGAGTGATGCAAAGGCTGAAGAGAGTGATGCAGAGGCTCAAGAGAGTGATGCAGAGGATCAGGAGAGGGAAGCAGTAGCTCAAGAGATTGATGAAGAGGATCAAGAGAGTGATGCAGAGGCTCGAGAGAGTGATGCAGAGGCCTCAAGAGAGGGATTCAGAGACTTAAGAGATTGATGCAGAGGCTGAAGAGAGTGTTGCAGAGGCTCAAGAAAGGGATGCAGAGGCTGAAGAGGAGTGATGTAGAGGCTCAAGGGAGTGATGCAGAGGCTTACGAGAGTGATGCAGATGATCAAGAGATGGATGAAGAAGCTTAAGAGAGTGATGCAGAGGCTGAAGAGAGTGTTGCAAAGGCTCAGGAGAGGGATGCAGAGGCTCAAGAGAGTGATGCAGAGGCTCAAGAGAGTTATGCAGAGGCTCAAGAGAGTGATGCAGAGGCTTACGAGAGTGAAGCAGAGGATCAAGAGAGTGATGCAGAGGCTCAAGAGAGGGATGTAGAGGCACAAGAGAGTGATGCAGAGGATCAAGAGAGTGCTGCAGAGGCTCAAAAGAGGGATGCTCAGGCTGCAAAGAGGGACGCTCAGGCTGCAAAGAGGGATGCAGAGGCTCCAGAGAGTGATGCAGAGGCTGAAGAGAGAGATGCACAGGCTTAAGAGAGTGATGCAGAGGCCCCAGAGAGTGATGCAGAGGCTCCAGAGAGTGATGCAGAGGCCGAAGAGAGAGATGCAGAGGCTTAAGAGAGTGATGCAGAGACCCAAGAGAGTGATGCAGAGGCTCAAGAGAATGATGTAGAGGCTTAAGAGAGGGATGGAGAAGCTCAAGAGAATGATGTAGAGGCTCAAAAGAGTGATGCAGAGGATCAAGAGAGGGATGCAGAGGCTTAAAAAAGTAATGCAGAGGCTGAACAGAGTGATGCAGAGGCTGTAGAGAGTGATGCAGAGGCTGAAGAGAGTGATGCAGAGGCTCAAGAGAGTGATGCAGAGGTTCAGGAGAGGGAATCAGAGGCTTACGAGAGTGATGCATAAGCTGAAGAGAGTGATGCAGAGGCTCTAAAGAGTGATGCAGAGGCTCAAGAGAGTGATGCAGTGGCTCAAGAGAGTGATGAACAGGATCAAGAGAGTGATGCAGAGGCTCGAGAGAGTGATACAGAGGCCTCAAGAGAGAGATTCAGAGACTTAAGAGATTGATGCAGAGGCTGAAGAGAGTGTTGCAGAGGCTCAAGAAAGGGATGCAGAGGCTGAAGAGGAGTGATGCAGAGGCTCAAGGGAGTGATGCAGAGGCTTACGAGAGTGATGCAAATGATCAAGAGATGGATGAAGAAGCTTAAGAGAGTGATGCAGAGGCTGAAGAGAGTGTTGCAGAGGCTCAAGGAGAGGGATGCAGAGGCTATAGAGAGTGATGCAGAGGCTCAAGAGAGTTATGCAGAGGCTCAAGAGAGTGATGCAGAGGTATACGAGAGTGATGCAGAGGATCAAGAGTGTGATGCAGAGGCTCAAGAGAGGGATGTAGAGGCTCAAGAGAGTGATGCAGAGGTTCAAGAAAGTGATGCAGAGGCTTAGGAGAATGATGCAGAGGCTCAAGAGAGGGATGTAGAGGATAAAGAGAGTGATGCAGAGGCTCAAGAGAGTGATGCAGAGGATGAAGAGAGGGATGCTGAGGCCTAAGAGAATGATGCAGAGGCTCAAGAGAGTGATGCAGAGTATGAAGAGAGGGATGCAGAGGCTTAAGAGTGTGCTGCAGAAGCTCAAGGGAGTGATGCAGAGGCTCAAAAGAGTGATGCAGAGGCTCAAGAGAGTGATGCAGAGGATCAAGAGATTGATGCAGAGGCTCGAGAGAATGATGCAGAGGCTCAAGAGAGGGATTCAGAGGCTCAAGAGAGTGATGCAGACTTTCAAGAGAGGGATGCAGAGGCTCAAGAGAATGATGCAGAGTCTTACGTGAGTGATGCAGAGGATCAAGAGAGGGATGCAGAGGCTTACGAGAGTGATGCAAAGGCTCAAGAGAGTGATGCAAAAGCTCAAGAGAAGGATGCAGAGGCTCAAGAGAGGGATGCAGGAGTTCAAGAGAGGGATGCAGAGGCTCAATCGAGTGATGCAGAGGCTAAAGAGAATGATGCAGAACCTCAAGAGAGGGATGCAGAGGCTCAAGAGAGAGATTCAGAGGCTTACGAGAGTGATGCAGAGGCTTAAGAGAGTGATGCAAAGGCTTAAGAGAGGGATGCAGTAGCTCAAGAGAAGGATGCAGAGGCTCAAGAGAGGGATGCAGGGGCTCATGAGAGGGATGCAGAGGCTTAGGAAAGTGATGCAAAGGCTCGAGAGGGATGCAGAGGCTCATGAGAGGGATGCCGGAGTTCAAGAGAGGGATGCAGAGGCTCAAGAGAGGTATGCAGAACCTTAAGAAAGTGATGTAGAGGCTCAAAAGAGGGATGCAGAGGCTTAAAAGGGTGATGCAGAAGCTCAAGAGAGTGATGCAGAGGCTCAAGAGAGTGATGCAGATTCTCAAGAGAGTGATTCAGAGGCTTACGAGAGTGATGCAGAGGTTCAAGAGAGTGATGTAGAGGCTTAAGAGAGGGATGCAGAGACTTAGGAGAGTGATGCAAAGTCTCAAGAGAGGGATGCAGAGGCTCATGAGAGGGATGCAGGAGTTCAAGAGATTGATGCAGAGGCTTATGCGAGTGATGCAAAGGCTCAAGAGAGGGATGCAGAGGCTCATGAGAGGGATGCAGGAGTGCATCCCTCTCATGAGAGAGATGCAGAGGCTTAAGAGAGGGATGCAGAGGCTCAAGAGAGGGATGCAGAGGCTCAAGAGTGGGAAGCAGAGGCTCAAGTGAGGGATGCAGAGGCACAAGAGAGGGATGCACAGGCTCTTGAGAGTGATGCAGAGGCTCAAGAGAGGCATGCAAAGGCTTAAGAGAGCGATGCAAAGGCTCAAGAGAGGGATGCAGAGGCTAATGAGAGGGATGCAGGAGTTCAAGAGAGGGATGCAGAGGCTTATGCGAGTGATGCAAAGGCTGAAGAGAGGGATGCAGAGGCTCATGAGAGGGATGCAGGAGGGCATCCCTCTCATGAGAGAGATGCAGAGGCTTAAGAGAGGGATGCAGAGGCTCAAGAGAGGGATGCAGAACCTTAAGAAAGTGATGGAGGGGCTCAAAAGAGGGATGCAGATGCTTAAAAGGGTGATGCAGAGGCTCAAGAGAGTGATGCAGAGGCTCAAGAGAGTGATGCAGATCCTCAAGAGAGTGATTCAGAGGCTTACGAGAGTGATGCAGAGGTTCAAGAGAGTGATGCAGAGGCTTAAGAGAGGGATGCAGAGACTTAAGAGAGTAATGCAAAGTCTCAAGAAAGGGATGCAGAGGCTCATGAGAGGGATGCAGGAGTTCAAGAGATTGATGCAGAGGCTTATGCGAGTGATGTAAAGGCTCAAGAGAGGGATGCAGAGGCTCATGAGAGAGATGCAGGAGTGCATCCCTCTCATGAGAGAGATGCAGAGGCTTAAGAGAGGGATGCAGAGGCTCAAGAGAGGGATGAAGAGGCTCAAGAGTGGGAAGCAGAGGCTCAAGTGAGGGATGCAGAGGCACAAGAGAGGGATGCACAGGCTTTTGAGAGTGATGCAGAGGCTCAAGAGAGGGATGCAGAGACTTAAGAGAGTGATGCAAAGGCTCAAGAGAGGGATGCAGAGGCTAATGAGAGGGATGCAGGAGTTCAAGAAAGGGATGCAGAGGCTCAAGAGAGTGATGCAGAGGCTTAAGAGAGGGATGCAGAGGCTTAAGAGAGTGATGCAGAGGCTCAATGGAGTGATGCAGATTCTCAAGAGAGAGATGCATAGGCTTATGAGAGTGATGCAGAGGATCAAGAGAGTGATGCAGAGGCTCAAGAGAATAATGCACAGGCTCAAGAGAGGGATTCAGAGGCTCAAGAGAGTGATGCAGACACTCAAGAGAGGGATGCAGAGGCTCAGAGAATGATGCAGAGTCCTAAGTGAGTGATGCAGAGGATTGTGGGAACCGACTTGTGAGATTTATATTTATTAATTTATATGAATTTATATAGAATTTATATTTACATTAATTTATATACTTCGATAGCAATTTTATGATGTTAAGTGGACTGTATTTCTGCAATAATCTCACAAATCGATCCTCTACACATTAGGGGGGGTTTATATTGAATTTATATATATGCAGCCAATCAAACTACAGTATTAAACTACATATATTGTTAAACATTGAGGAGGTTCCTTATCTTATTGTACAGCAGGCCTTAGTCCACCAGGTATAACCAGGATGTAGACACCAAATTATCCTCTTTGAGGTAGCTTCCATCACCCAGTAACTGGTACACAAAGCATGCTTCCTCGTCTTGACCTGTCAAAAGGGCGCTAGCTATGAAGCCAGAATCCTAATATATGACAGCTATATCAGAGAAAACACTGTACAAGGAACCATAAAGACCTAGGCTTAATTACCTTTTATTAAGAGGCAGTTCGTATTCTAACCGGATCGCCCCTATCTAATGACATTAATGGCCATAAATGATAGATAAATGGGTTTCGGCAGAACACTTAACTTCTATTTGTTGACAGCGTGTTGATGATGGTACACCTTTGGTTTCCATAACACTTCATCCAAGTAAAATTAACAGTAGCCGAATTGCTCCCATGCCTCTAGTCTAAGTACAATAACAACAATGGCTTATAATAGGAGCCGAATTTGCCCCCTGCGCGTCTGTTAACAACAATGGCTGACCACTCCCTCCTCACTGACGCTACTGGCCTACATTGTCCAGATGACAGTAAGTGATAGAAGGGTCACATTTACTCTATTTTAATTCTGATAATTAAGTTAATTTATATGAGATGCTTTTATGATGGTAAAGTCCAAAGACTAATGTATTTAAGAATAATTACCACCATAATAGGTGGTGAATTTATAATAGTATGTGATAACGATATCCCGTTTTCTATAGATGGAAATTCCACTACAAGTTACATTTTCTATGGGTTATCTTGTTTATACAACACAGCAATATTATCTGCCTGTATGATATTAGTAATTGGTGTCGGATTTTCCGACATTTTTCCCCGGGGGCTGCTCACGGGTCGAAGTCCTATTTAGAACAGACGAACACCGATACTCCTCCTTCGAATTATTATATTAATTTGATGTTAGTAGTTAGTAATCACACATTTGTGCGTCTGTTCGTACAGGACGGATGACCCGTACTAGAGTTGCAGGGGTTAGAAGTCTAATGCCATTTCATTTCCCTATTAACTCTTGAAAGGCTAAAATTCAAGCCTAATTACATACTATTTAACCCAGAAGACTGGATGCGATCAAGTACTACACTCAAGTATAATTCAGGGACTGCAGTGAGATCAGTGACATTAGATATAACTTGAAGTTTGTTCAGGTGACTGGTCACTGATATATAAACACTGAGTCCCATGGAATACATCTTGATTAAATAATAAATGTATCAAATCAGTTATCAGATTTATTGGGGTTTAATTTAGTTAATTGATTCAGAAGATTGAATAGCTCATCATTAAAGTAAAGTATGGTTCTGAGACTGCAGTGGGTTCAGTGACATTGGTCGCAGTGACTTGTAGCTGTTTAGGCTACTGTTCACTGATTTGCCACTGAAGCCTCATGAGCTCATCTTCAGCTTTAAATGATGATACTAACATCAACCTCTGTTGGTATAGTCAGCTGTAATCTCCTTAGTATAATGCTACTGGAGAAATATAATCAGCTGACAAATTTAGATTTCTATTGGTATTGTTTATCTGCAGTCATAGGTCTCCCCAGGCTTGATACTGGGCCTGAGAGTAATTTACCTCCTGCAGAGTTTAACATGGTTATGCCCTGATATTTAGTAGGGCTACCGATGAATCGATGGCAATAGTCTGTCCCAACAAGGAGACCGAAGTCGGTGAGGTGATCAGACTTAATATTATCTGCCAATTTTATTCCTCTATTTCTCAGGAATTTGGCTGTTGCTCTCAGACCTTGAACTTGTAGGTCTACTGGTATTTTGTCCACCACAATGGCTTGTACTCTACAGACGTACCTGCTTAAACGTACTGATGGTTGTACCACCTGGTAGACTTGAGGTCCTGCATCTGTTACAAACCCTGAGATATTGAATGACATCTGGGCTACAGGCCTTAATTGTAGTTCATCTGCCAACGTTTTAGTGACATGTTCTCTGGGACCCTTGGTCAAACAACCCACGGGTATGGACCTTGGCCCTCTTATTCAGGATGGTATTTTGGGCAGTAGGCAAAGTCGTATTACCTTTAGACTTTGCCGATTGGACACTCTTTGTTTGTTGCACCTTGCAGTACTGTACTGTGGTGGGAATGCTATCTTCCACCTTGGGTCTTGAATACGTTAATTTCTTATATTTGCACAGTGCTGCATGGTGCCTACCTCTTCTACACCTGCTACAGGTGTTGAATTGGGTATCACAATAGTCTATGTTGTGTGACTTGAGACACCTTGAACATCTCCCTAATTCCTGGAGTCGCTCAATACGAGTGTCTCTGGTTGGATAATTAGCACAACAGTATGTTGAATGTTTCTTTTTGCAGAACATACATGTCCCCCAGCCTACTGCACGTTTGGAAGTTACCGGTTTGGGTGAACTAGTAACAGTAGGCTTGGAGGATTCTGCTGCATTGTCAGATTTTCTGCAACTTGATGTTTGAGTAATTGGTTGATGTTTATTTGGGGTAGTTGTTTTACCCTTTAATTGACTATTATTTTCTATTTCTGAAGGCTTGCAAGAGGCTTTAACTTCCTCATTTGCTCGTCGTTTGTTTATGATGGAATGTAAACCTTCAGTGATGTCCTGTACTGTCAGGATGGTGTTATGTTGATGTGCATATAATTCATCTAGTATATCGCTGGACAATTTTCGTTGAAGGACTACTTTGGTCATCCATTCACTAGTAGTTATATCAACCTTAAGACTGAATGTTCTTAGTAGTGACTCAAACTCCATGCTGAAGGATTGTAATGAGTCAGCAGTCTGATCAGGTTGAGGTAAATCCAGCAATTGTAGTACTAGATGTATGACAGTTTTCTCTATGCCAGCATTATTCCTAGGAGACAGGACTGGGAAATTAGTGCTGTCGCTATTTTCATTTACATTTTCTACTACTGGTTCAGCTTCACCTCTAGCTTGGAGGCATGTTAACTTAGTAGCCTCAGGTATTGGGTTTTCAGAATCCACAGAGACTGTGGATAAATTGTCTGAGAACTGCTTAATTTCTGGTGGTATAATATTGGGTGAAGCTGTAGTGGGTGAAGCTTTACTGGGTGAAGCTTTATCCTTGTTGATTAAAGGATCTAATCTGGCTTGACATTTATTCTCAAAAAGATCCAGATCATCCATAACATTATCTACTTTATTTGATGTACTGGCTAATTGTTCTGATTCAATTATCCTGTGTAAATGTTCGAACCTGCCTTGAGTTTCTTCTTCATATTGTGCTAGGTTAGACAGGAATGGTTCCACATCTTCAACTACTATGTCGTCGTCGTCGTGGACTTGATTTTGGTAAGATTTCCTATTTGCTTTCAATATATGCAATTGGGTTTGAATCTGTAACAGTGGTATTTTCAACCGACGATAATTAATTACAGGCTCATATAACAACTGTTCATATTGGTCGAGATCTCTTGTCAGTTGACGTTTACTTGCTACTAAAGCATGCTTTGCTTTCTGTGGATTAGTCATGGTGACTTGTTAATTGGACACCACTGGCTCATAAATTGTGAGCAAGTACTGATGGTAGCCTAGGGTAAAATTCTGCACTCACTAGGCGATAATCCAACCTCTACTAGAGGTTAGCACTTAAAATTAATACACATTATATATATACAATCATACACACTAATGATTTGAGTGATAAACCAGTGTCATGGAAGTACCTTTAGGTTAGCTCTTCTATATCACCCTAGGATGGTATAGACACTAATTAATCACTCAAAGGTGTAATGATCATAAGTAAATTATTATATATACACACCTCAACTGATGTTGATAAAAATTACACCCAAATTAGGGTCTGCACCATTCATTAATGGTGCTAGGTTGTTTAATATAGTACAACTAGACTATGGTAATGGGACTAGGATGAACAATAAATAGTTCAACTAGTCAATGGTAATATCCTACCCTGTTGTGGGTTGGCAATTAGTAAATATTATATTGTGAACACTAGGCAATATATTAAATAATTCTCTATTTTGGAGAAATAATATACACAATTATTGATAATAGCCTCTTAATTGCGTCTATGAAACTTCTAATATTATCAAGAAGTATTAAATATTATTAGTGACCTCGCGAAATAAACTCCACAAAATTCGTGGATAATCTCTCGCGAAATTTAACACCACAAAATCCGTGAATTCAAACGTGAACTCAAATCCGTGAACAAAATCTAGCGAAGACACAGCCACTAATTTGGCTGGCTTCAATATTAGCGCTGTCATTTCACAGAATAATACGCCACCAAATCTGTGGGTGTGCATGAAACCGCTGATAAGGCTAAACTCAGCTGGGGGGCTCCTGAGCTCGCTCGAGGCAACGCCGCCGTCTTTGACTCCTGGCTTTGTATAAATCACACTGCACTAGTATATTTAATGAATCCACTGGTTAACTGGTTCATCCAGTACTAAGATGACCAAATAATCTGTCATTCAACTCGAAGATGACCAATAATGTGGGTTCATAGGACCAAATATTCCGATTCCGAAGGTCCAAATAATGTGGGAACCGACTTGTGAGATTTATATTTATTTAATTTATATGAATTTATATAGAATTTATATTTACATTAATTTATATACTTCGATAGCAATTTTTATGATGTTAAGTGGACTGTATTTCTGCAATAATCTCACAAATCGATCCTCTACACATTAGGGGGGGTTTATATTGAATTTATATATATGCAGCCAATCAAACTACAGTATTAAACTACATATATTGTTAAACATTGAGGAGGTTCCTTATCTTATTGTACAGCAGGCCTTAGTCCACCAGGTATAACCAGGATGTAGACACCAAATTATCCTCTTTGAGGTAGCTTCCATCACCCAGTAACTGGTACACAAAGCATGCTTCCTCGTCTTGACCTGTCAAAAGGGCGCTAGCTATGAAGCCAGAATCCTAATATATGACAGCTATATCAGAGAAAACACTGTACAAGGAACCATAAAGACCTAGGCTTAATTACCTTTTATTAAGAGGCAGTTCGTATTCTAACTGGCTCGCCCCTATCTAATGACATTAATGGCCATAAATGATAGATAAATGGGTTTCGGCAGAACACTTAACTTCTATTTGTTGACAGCGTGTTGATGATGGTACACCTTTGGTTTCCATAACACTTCATCCAAGTAAAATTAACAGGAGCCGAATTGCTCCCATGCCTCTAGTCTAAGTACAATAACAACAATGGCTTATAATAGGAGCCGAATTTGCCCCCTGCGCCTCTGTTAACAACAATGGCTGACCACTCCCTCCTCACTGACGCTACTGGCCTACATTGTCCAGATGACAGTAAGTGATAGAAGTGTCACATTTACTCTATTTTAATTCTGATAATTAAGTTAATTTATATGAGATGTTTTTATGATGGTAAAGTCCAAAGACTAATGTATTTAAGAATAATTACCACCATAATAGGTGGTGAATTTATAATAGTATGTGATAACGATATCCCGTTTTCTATAGACGGAAATTCCACTACAAGTTACATTTTCTATGGGTTAACGTGTTTATTAAAAACAGCAATATTATCTGCCTGTATGATATTAGCAATTGGTGTCGGATTTTCCGACAAGGATCAAGAGAGGGATGCAGAGGCTTACAAGAGTGATGCAAAGGCTCAAGAGAGGGATGCAGAGGCTCAAGAGAGGAATGCATGAGTTGAAGAGAGGGATTCAGAGACTTACGAGAGTGATGCAGAGGCTTAAGAGAGTGATGCAGAGGCTTAAGAGAGGGATGCAGTGGCTCAAGAGAAGGATGCAGAGGCTCAAGAGAGGGATGCAGGGGCTCATGAGAGGGATTCAGAGGCTTAGGAGAGTGATGCAAAGGCTTGAGAGGGATGCAGAGGCTCATGAGAGGGATACAAAACCTTAAGAAAGTGATGCAGAGGCTCAAAAGAGGGATGCAGAGGCTTAAAAGGGTGATGCAGAGGCTCAAGAGAGTGTTGCAGAGGCTAAAGGGAGGGATGCAGGGGCTCAGGAGAGTGATGCAGAGCCTCATGGGAGTGATTCAGAGGCTTACGAGAGTGATGCAGAGGCTCAAGAGAGTGATGGTTAGGCTTAAGAGAGGGATGCCGAGGCTCAAGTGAGGGATGCAGAGGCTCAAGAGAGGGATGCAGAGGCTTAAGAGAGGGATGCCGAGGCTCAAGAGAGTGTTGCAGAGGCTCAAGAGAGTGATGCAGAGGCTCAAGAGAGTGATGCAGAGGATAAGGAGAATGATGCAGAGGCTCAAGAGAGGGATGCAGAGGCTGAAGAAAGGGATGAAGAGGCTAAAATGAGAGATACAGAGGCACAAGAGAGGGATGCATAGGCTCATGAGAGTGATGCAGAGGCTCAAGAGAGGGATGCAGAGGCTTAAGAGAGTGATGCAAAGTTCATGAGAGGGATGCAGAGGCTCACGAGATGGATGCAGGAGTTCAAGAGAGGGATGCAGAGGCTCAAGAAAGGGATGCAGAGGCTCATGTGAGGGATGCAGAGGCACAAGAGAGGGATGCATAGGCTCTTGAGAGTGATGCAGAGGCTCAAGAGAGGGATGAAGAGGCTTATGAGAGTGATGCAAAGCACAAATGAGTGATGCAGAGGCTTAAGAGAGGGATGCAGAGGCTTAGGAGAGTGATGTAGAGGCTTAAGAGAGTGATGCAGAGGATCAAGAGAGGGAAACAGAGACTTAAGAGAGTGATGCAGAGGCTGAAGAGAGTGTTGCAGAGGCTCAAGAGAGTGATGCAGAGGCTCAAGAAAGTTATGCAGAGGCTCAAGAGAGTTATGCAGAGGCTTACAAGAGTGAGGCAGAGGATCAAGAGAGTGATGCAGAGGCTCAAGAGAGGGATGTAGAGGCTCAAGAGAGTGATGCAGAGGCTCAAGAGAGTGATGCAGAGGCTTAAGAGAATGATGCAGAGGCTCAATAGAGGGATGCAGAGGATCAAGAGAGGGATGCAGAGGCTTAAGAGAGTGATGCAGAGGCTGAAGAGAGTGATGCAGAGGCTCAAGAGATTGATGTAGAGGCGGAAGAGAGTGATGCAGAGGCTCAAGAGAGTGATGCAGAGGATCAAGAGAGGGAAGCAGAGGCTTACGAGAGTGATGCAGAAGCTCAAGAGAGTGATGCAGAGGCTCTAGAGAGTGATGCAGAGGCTCAAGAGAGTGATGCAGAGGCTCATGGGAGTGATGCAGAGGCTTACGAGATTGATGCAGATGATCAAGAGATGGATGAAGAGGCTTAAGAGAGTGATGCAGAGGCTGAAGAGAGTGTTGCAGAGGCTCAGAAGAGGGATGCAGAGGCTCAAGAGTGTGATGCAGAGGCTCAAGAGAGTTATGCAGAGGCTCAAGAGAGTGATGCAGAGGCATACGAGAGTTATGCAGAGGATCAAGAGAGTGATGCAGAGGCTCACGAAAGTGATGCAGAGGCTTAGGAGAATGATGCAGAGGCTCAAGAGAGGGATGCAGAGGATGAAGAGAGTGATGCAGAGGCTCAAGAGAGTGATGCAGAGGATGAAGAGAGGGATGCAGAGGCTTAAGAGAGTGATGCAGAAGCTCAAGGGAGTGATGCAGAGGCTCAAGAGAGTGATGCAGAGGTTCAAGAGTGTGATGCAGAGGATCAAGAGAGTGATGCAGAGGCTCGAGAGAGTGATGTAGAGGCTCGAGAGAATGATGCAGATGCTCAAGAGAGGGATTCAGAGGCTCAAGAGAGTGATGCAGACTTTCAGGAGAGGGATGCAGAGGCTCAACAGAATGATGCAGAGTCTTACGTGAGTGATGCAGAGGATCAAGAGAGGGATGCAGAGGCTTACGAGAGTGATGCAAAGGCTCAAGGGAGTGATGCAAAGGCTCAAGAAAGGGATGCAGAGGCTCAAGAGAGGGATGCAGGAGTTCAAGAGAGGGATGCAGAGGCTCAAGCGAGTGGTGCAGAGGCTAAAGAGAATGATGCAGAGGCTCAAAAGAGGGATGCAGAGGCTGAAGAGAGTGGTGCAGAACCTCAAGAGAGGGATGCAGAGGCTCAAGAGAGATTCAGAGGCTTTCGAGAGTGATGCAGAGGCTTAAGAGAGTGATGCAAAGGCTTAAGAGAGGGATGCAGTGGCTCAAGAGAAGGATGCACAGGCTCAAGAGAGGGATGCAGGGGCTTAGGAGAGTGATGCAAAGGCTCGAGAGGGATGCAGAGGCTCATAAGAGGGATGCAGGAGTTCAAGAGAGGGATGCAGAGGCTCATGAGAGGGATGCAATATTCAAGAGAGGGATGCAGAGGCTCAAGAGAGGGATGCAGAACCTTAAAAAAGTGATGCAGAGGCTCAAAAGAGGGATGCAGAGGCTTAAAAGGGTGATGCAGAGGCTCAAGAGAGTGATGCAGAGGCTCACGAGAGGGATACAAGGGCTCAAGAGAGTGATGCAGAGCCTCAAGAGAGTGATTCAGAGGCTTACGAGAGTGATGCAGAGGCTCAAGAGAGTGATGCAGAGGCTTAAGAGAGGGATGCAGAGGCTGAAGAGAGTGTTGCAGAGGCTCAAGAGAGTGATGCAGAGGCTCAAGAAAGTTATGCAGAGGTTCAAGAGAGTTATGCAGAGGCTTACAAGAGTGAGGCAGAGGATCAAAAGATTGATGCAGAGGCTCAAGAGAGGGATGTAGAGGCTCAAGAGAGTGATGCAGAGGCTCAAGAGAGTGATGCAGAGGCTTAGGAGAATGATGCAGAGGCTCAAGAGAGGGATGCAGAGGCTTAAATGAGTGATGCAGAGGCTGAAGAGAGTGATGCAGAGGCTCAAGAGATTGGTGTAAAGGCTGAAGAGAGTGATGCAGAGGCTCAAGAGAGTGATGCAGAGGATCAAGAGAGGGAAGCAGAGGCTTACGAGAGAGATGCAGAATGCTGAAGAGAGTGATGCAGAGGCTCTAGAGAGTGATGAAGAGGCTTAAGAGAGTGATGCAGAGGCTCAAGAGAGTGATGCAGAGGATCAAGAGAGTGATGCAGAGGCTCAAGAGAGTGATGCAAAGGATGAAGAGAGGGATGCAGAGGCTTAAGAGAGTGATGCAGAAGCTCAAGGGAGTGATGCAGAGGCTCAAGAGAGTGATGCAGAACCTTAAAAAAGTGATGCAGAGGCTCAAACGAGGGATGGAGAGGCTTAAAAGGGTGATGCAGAGGCTCAAGAGAGTGATGCAGAGGCTCACGAGAGGGATACAGGGGCTCAAGAGAGTGATGCAGAGCCTCAAGAGAGTGATTCAGAGGCTTACGAGAGTGATGCAGAGGCTCAAGAGAGTGATGCAGAGGCTTAAGAGAGGGATGCAGAGGCTGAAGAGAGTGTTGCAGAGGCTCAAGAGAGTGATGCAGAGGCTCAAGAAAGTTATGCAGAGGTTCAAGAGAGTTATTCAGAGGCTTACAAGAGTGAGTCAGAGGAGGCTCAAGAGAGTGATGCAGAGGCTCAAGAGAGTGATGCAGAGGCTCAAGAGAGTGATGCAGAGGCTCGAGAGAGTGGTGCAGAGGCTCGAGAGAATGATGCAGAGGCTCAAGAGAGGGATTAAGAGGCTCAAGAGAGTGATGCAGACTTTCAAGAGAGGGATGCAGAGGCTCAAGAGAATGATGCAGTCTTACGTGAGTGATGCAGAGGATCAAGAGAGGGATGCAGAGGCTTACGAGAGTGATGCAAAGGCTCAAGAAAGTGATGCAAAGACTCAAGAGAGGGATGCAGAGGCTCAACAGAGGGATGCAGGAGTTCAAGAGAGGGATGCAGAGGCTCAAGCGAGTGGTGCAGAGGCTAAAGAGAATGATGCAGAGGCTCAAGAGAGGGATGCAGAGGCTCAAGAGAGTGGTGCAGAACCTCAAGAGAGGGATGCAGAGGCTCAAGAGAGAGATTCAGAGGCTTACGAGAGTGATGCAGAGGAATAAGAGAGTGATGCAAAGGCTTAAGAGAGGGATGCAGTTAGCTCAAGAGATGGATTCAGAGGCTCAAGAGAGGGATGCAGGGGCTCAAGAAAGTGATGTAGAGGCTCAAGACAGTGATGCAGAGGCTCAAGAAAGTGATGCAGAGGATGAAGAGAGGGATGCAGAGGCTCAAGAGAGTGATGCAGAGGATGAAGAGAGGGATGCAGAGGCTTAAGAGAGTGATGCAGAGGCTCAAGGGAGTGATGCAGAGGCTCAAGAGAGAGATGCAGAGGCTAATGAGAGTGATGCAGAGGATGAAGAGAGTGATGCAGAAGCTCAAGAGAGTGATGCACAGGCTCAAAAGAAGGATTCAGAGGCTCAAGAGAGTGAAGCAGACACTCAAGAGAGGGATGCAGAGGCTCAAGAGAATGATGCAGAGTCCTACGTGAGTGATGTAGAGGATCAAGAGAGGGATGCAGAGGTTTACGAGAGTGATGCAAAGGCTCAAGAGAGGGATGCAGAGGCTCAAGAGAGGGATGCAGGAGTTGAAGAGAGGGATTCAGAGGCTCAAGAGAGTGATGCAGAGGCTAAGGAGAATGAAGCAGAGGCTCAAGAGAGGGATGCAGAGGCTGAAGAGAGTGGTGCAGAGGCTCAAGAGAGGGATGCAGATGCTCAAGAGAGAGATTCAGAGGCTTACGAGAGTGATGCAGAGGCTTAAGAGAGTGATGCAGAGGCTTAAGAAAGGGATGCAGTGGCTCAAGAGAGGGATGCAGAGGCTCAAGAGAGGGATGCAGGGGCTCATGAGAGGGATTCAGAGGCTTAGGAGAGTGATGCAAAGGCTTGAGAGGGATGCAGAGGTTCATGAGAGGGATGCAGGAGTTCAAGAGAGGGATGCAGAGGCTTAAGAGAAGGATGCAGAACCTTAAGAAAGTGATGCAGAGGCTCAAAAGAAGGATGCAGAGGCTTAAAAGGGTGATGCAGAGGCTCAAGAGAGAGTTGCAGAGGCTTAAGAGAGGGATGCAGGGGCTCAGGAGAGTGATGCAGAGCCTCATGAGAGTGATTCAGAGGCTTACGAGAGTGATGCAGAGACTCAAGAGAGTGATGGTTAGGCTTAAGAGAGGGATGCCGAAGCTCAAGTGAGGGATGCAGAGGCTGAAGAAAGGGATGCAGAGGCTCGAGAGAAAGATGCAGAGGCTTAAGAGAGGGATGCCGAGGCTCAAGAGAGTGTTGCAGAGGCTCAAGAGAGGGATGTAGAGGCTCAAGCGAGTGATGCAGAGGCTCAAAAGAGTGATGCAGAGGCTAAGGAGAATGATGCAGAGGCTCCAGAGAGGGATGCAGAGGCTGAAGACAGTGATGCAGAGGCTCAATTGAGGGATGCAGAGGCACAAGAGAGGGAGGCATAGGCTCTTGAGAGTGATGCAGACGCTCAAGAGAGGGATGCAGAGGCTTAAGAGAGTGATGCAAAGCTCATGAGAGGGATGCAGAGGCTCACGAGAGGGATGCAGGAGTTCAAGAGAGGGATGCAGAGGCTCAAGAGAGGGATGCAGAGGCTCAAGAGAGGGATGCAGAGGCTCATGTGAGGGATGTAGAGGCCCAAGAGAGGGATGCATAGGCTCTTGAGAGTGATGCAGAGGCTCAAGAGAGGGATGCAGCGGCTTAAGAGAGTGATGCAAAGCTCATGAGAGGGATGCAGGGGCTCACGAGAGGGATGCAGGAGTTCAAGAGAGGGATTTAGAGGCTCAAGTGAGGGATGCAGAGGCTCATGTGAGGGATGCAAAGGCACAAGAGAGGGATGCATAGGCTCTTGAGAGTGATGCAAAGGCTGAAGAGAGGGATGCAGAGGCTTATGAGAGTGATGCAAAGCACAAGAGAGTGATGCAGAGGCTTAAGAGAGGGATGCAGAGGCTCAAGAGAATGATAGAGAGGCTCAAGAGAGTGCTGCAGAGGCTCCAGATAGTGGTGCTGAGGCTCCAGAGTGGGATGCAGAGGCTAAAGAGAGTGATGCAGAGTCTGAAGAGAGAGATGCAGAGGCTTCAGAGAGTGATGCAGAGGCTCAAGAGAGTAATGCAGAGGCTCAAGAGAATGATGTAGAGGCTTAAGAGAGGGTTGCAGAGGCTCAAGAGAATGATGCAGAGGCTGAAGAGAGTGATGCAGAGGATCAAAAGAGGGATGCAGTGGCTTAAGAGAGTGATGGAGAGGCTCAAAATTAAGAGAGTGATGCAGAATCTCAAGAGAGTGATGCAGAGGCTGAAGAGAGTGATGCAGAGGCTTAGGCGAGTGATGTAGAGGCTTAAGAGAGTGATGCAGAGGATCAAGAGAGGGAAGCAGAGGCTTAAGAGAGTGATGCAGAGGCTGAAGAGAGTGTTGCAGAGGCTCGAGATAGTGATGCAGAGGCTCAAGAAAGTGATGCAGAGGCTGAAGAGAGTGATGCAGAGGCTCAAGAGAGTGATGCAGAGGCTGAAGAGAGTGAGGCAGGGGATCAAAAGAGTGATGCAGAGGCTCAAGAGAGGGATGTAGAGGCTCAAGAGAGTGATGCAGAGGCTCAAGAGAGTGATGCAGAGGCTTAGGAGAATGATGCAGAGGCTCAAGAGAGCGATGCAGAGGATCAAGAGAGGGATGCAGAGGCTTAAGAGAGTGATGCAGAGGCTGAAGAGAGTGATGCAGAGGCTCAAGAGAGTGATGTAGAGGCTGAAGAGAGTGATCCAGAGGCTCAAGAGAGTGATGCAGAGGATCAAGAGAGGGAAGCCGAGGCTTACGAGAGTGATGCAGAAGCTGAAGAGAGTGATGCAGAGGCTCTAGAGAGTGATGCAGAGGCTCAAAAGAGTGATGCAGAGGCTCAAGAGAGTGATGCAGAGGATCAAAAGAGTGATGCAGAGGCTCGAGAGAGTGATGCAGAGGCCTCAAGAGAGGGATTCAGAGACTTAAGAAATTGATGCAGAGGCTGAAGAGCGTGTTGCAGAGGCTCAAGAGAGGGATGCAGAGGCTGAAGAGGAGTGATGCAGAGGCTCAATTTTAAGAGAGTGATGCAGAGGCTTACGAGAGTGATGCAGATGATCAAGAGATGGATGAAGAGGCTTAAGAGAGTGATGCAGAGGCTGAAGAGAGTGTTGCAGAGGCTCAGAAGAGGGATGCAGAGGCTCAAGAGAGTGATGCAGAGGCTCAAGAAAGTTATGCAGAGGCTCAAGAGAGTGATGCAGAGGCTTACGAGAGTGATGCAGAGGATCAAGAGAGTGATGCAGAGGCTCAAAAGAGGGATGTAGAGGCTGAAGAGAGTGATGCGGAGGCTCAAGAAAGTGATGCAGAGGCTTAGGAGAATGATGCAGAGGCTCAAGAGAGGGATGCAGAGGATGAAGAGGGTGATGCAGAGGCTCAAGAGAGTGATGCAGAGGCTCGAGAGAATGATGCAGAGGCTCAAGAGAGGGATTCAGAGGCTCAAGAGAATGATGCAGACTTTCAAGAGAGGGATGCAGAGGCTCAAGAGAATGATGCAGAGTCTTACGTAAGTGATGCAGAGGATCAAGAGAGGGATGAAGAGGCTTACGAGAGTGATGCAAAGGCTCAAGAGAGGGATGCAGAGGCTCAAGAGAGGGATGCAGGAGTTCAAGAGAGGGATGCAGAGGCTCAAGCGAGTGGTGCAGAGGCTAAAGAGAATGATGCAGAGGTTCAAGAGAGGGATGCAGAGGCTGAAGAGAGTGGTGCAGAACCTCAAGAGAGGGATGCAGAGGCTCAAGAGAGAGATTCAGAGGCTTACGAGAGTGATGCAGAGGATCAAGAGACTGATACAGAGGCTCAAGAGAGGGATGTAGAGGCTGAAGAGAGTGTTGCGGAGGCTCAAGAAAGTGATGCAGAGGCTTAGGAGAATGATGCAGAGGCTCAAGAGAGGGATGCAGAGGCTCAAGAGAGTGATGCAGAGGCTCAAGAGAGTGATGCAGAGGATGAAGAGAGTGATGCAGAGGCTCGAGAGAATGACGCAGAGGCTCAAGAGAGGGATTCAGAGGCTCAAGCGAGTGATGCAGACTTTCAAGAGAGGGATGCAGAGGCTCAAGAGAATGATGCAGAGTCTTACATAAGTGACGCAGAGGATCAAGAGACAGATGTAGAGGCTTACGAGAGTGATGCAAAGGCTCAAGAGAGGGATGCAGAGGCTCAAGAGAGGGATGCAGGAGTTCAAGAGAGGGATGCAGAGGCTCAAGCGAGTGGTGCAGAGGCTAAAGAGAATGATGCAGAGGTTCAAGAGAGGGATGCAGAGGCTGAAGAGAGTGGTGCAGAACCTCAAGAGAGGGATGCAGAGGCTCAAGAGAGAGATTCAGAGGCTTACGAGAGAGATGCAGAGGCTTAAGAGAGTGATGCAAAGGATCGAGAGGGATGCAGAGGCTCATGAGAGGGATGCAGGAGTTCAAGAGAGGGATGCAGAGGCTCAAGAGAAGGATGCAGAACCTTAAGAAAGTGATGCAGAGGCTCAAAAACGGGATGCAGAGGCTTAAAAGGGTGATGCAGAGGCTCAGGAGAGTGATGCAGAGGCTCACGAGAGGGATGCAGGGGTTCAAGAGAGTGATGCAGAGCCTCAAGAGAGTGATTCAGAGGCTTACGAGAGTGATGCAGAGGCTCATGAGAGGGATGCAGGAGTTCAAGAGAAGGATGCAGAGGCTTAAGCGAGTGATGCAAAGGCTCAAGAGAGGGATGCCGAGGCTCATGAGAAGGATGCAGGAGTGCATCCCTCTCATGAGAGAGATGCAGAGGCTTAAGAGAGGGATGCAGAGGCTCAAGAGAGGGATGCAGAGGCTCAAGAGTGGGAAGCAGAGGCTCAAGTTAGGGATGCCGAGGCACAAGAGAGGGATGCACAGGCTCTTGAGAGTGATGCAGAGGCTCAAGAGAGGGATGCAGAGGCTTAAGAGAGTGATGCAAAGGCTCAAGAAAGGGATGCAGAGGCTAATGAGAGGGATGCAGAGGCTCAAGAGAGTGATGCAGAGGATGAAGAGAGGAATGCAGAGGCTTAAGAGAGTGATACAAAGGCTCAAGGGAGTGATGCAGAGGCTCAAGAGAGAGATGCAGAGGCTCATGAGAGTGATGCAGAGGATCAAGAGAGTGATGCAGAGGCTCTAGAGAGTGATGCAGACACTCAAGAGAGGGATGCAGAGGCTCTAGAGAATGATGCAGGAGTTGAAGAGAGGGATCCAGAGGCTAAGGAGAATGATGCAGAGGCTCAAGAGAGGGATGCAGATGCTCAAGAGAGAGATTCAGAGGCTTACGAGAGTGATGCAAAGGCTCATGAGAGGGATGCAGAGGCTCTAGAGAGGGATGCAGGAGTTGAAGAGAGGGATGCAGACGCTCAAGAGAGTGATGCAGACTCTCAAGAGAGGGATGCAGAGGCTCAAGAGAGGGATGCAGATGCTCAAGAGAGAGATTCAGAGGCTTACGAGAGTGATGCAGAGGCTTAAGAGAGTGATGCAGAGGCTTAAGAGAGGGATGCTGTGGCTCAAGAGAGGGATGCAGAGGCTCAAGAGAGGGATGCAGGAGTTCAAGAGAGGGATGCAGAGGCTCAAGAGAGGGATGCAGAACCTTAAGAAAGTAATGCAGAGGCTCAAAAGAGGGATGCAGAGGCTTAAAAGGGTGATGCAGAGGCTCAAGAGAGAGTTGCAGAGGCTTAAGAGAGGCATGCAGGGGCTCAGGAGAGTGATGCAGAGCCTCATGAGAGTGATTCAGAGGCTTACGAGAGTGATCCAGAGGCTCAAGAGAGTGATGGTTAGGCTTAAGAGAGGGATGCCGAGGCTCAAGTGAGGGATGCAGAGGCTCAAGAGAGGGATACAGAGGCTCAAGAGAGGGATGCAGAGGCTTAAGAGAGGGATGCCGAGGCTCAAGAGAGTGTTGCAGAGGCTCAAGAGAGGGATGTAGAGGTTCAAGCGAGTGATGCAGAGGCTCAAGAGAGTGATGCAGAGGCTAAGGAGAATGATGCAGAGGCTCAAGAGAGGGATGCAGAGGCAGAAGAGAGGGAAGCAGAGGCTCAAGTGAGGGATGCAGAGGCACAAGAGAGGGATGCAGAGGCACATGAGAGGGATGCATAGGCTCTTGAGAGTGATGTAGAGGCTCAAGAGAGGGATGCAGAGGCTTATGAGAGTGATGCAAAGCACAAGAGAGTGATGCAGAGGCTTAAAAGAGGGATGCAGAGGCTCAAGAGAATGATAGAGAGGCTCAAGAGAGTGCTGCAGAGGCTCAAGAGAGTGGTGCTGAGGCTCCAGAGAGGGATGCAGAGGCTAAAGAGAGTGATGCAGAGTCTGAAGAGAGAGATGAAGAGGCTTAAGAGAGTGATGCAGAGGCTCAAGAGAGTAATGCAGAGGCTCAAGAGAATGATGTAGAGGCTTAAGAGAGGGTTGCAGTGGCTCAAGAGAATGATGCAGAGGCTGAAGAGAGTGATGCAGAGGATCAAGAGAGGGATGCAGTGGCTTAAGAGAGTGATGCAGAGGCTCAAGAGAGTGATGCAGAGGATGAAGAGAGTGATGCAGAGGCTCAAGAGAGTGATGCAGAGGATGAAGAGAGTGATGCAGAGGCTCGAGAGAATGACGCAGAGGCTCAAGAGAGGGATTCAGAGGCTCAAGCGAGTGATGCAGACTTTCAAGAGAGGGATGCAGAGGCTCAAGAGAATGATGCAGAGTCTTACATAAGTGACGCAGAGGATCAAGAGACAGATGTAGAGGCTTACGAGAGTGATGCAAAGGCTCAAGAGAGGGATGCAGAGGCTCAAGAGAGGGATGCAGGAGTTCAAGAGAGGGATGCAGAGGCTCAAGCGAGTGGTGCAGAGGCTAAAGAGAATGATGCAGAGGTTCAAGAGAGGGATGCAGAGGCTGAAGAGAGTGGTGCAGAACCTCAAGAGAGGGATGCAGAGGCTCAAGAGAGAGATTCAGAGGCTTACGAGAGAGATGCAGAGGCTTAAGAGAGTGATGCAAAGGATCGAGAGGGATGCAGAGGCTCATGAGAGGGATGCAGGAGTTCAAGAGAGGGATGCAGAGGCTCAAGAGAAGGATGCAGAACCTTAAGAAAGTGATGCAGAGGCTCAAAAACGGGATGCAGAGGCTTAAAAGGGTGATGCAGAGGCTCAGGAGAGTGATGCAGAGGCTCACGAGAGGGATGCAGGGGTTCAAGAGAGTGATGCAGAGCCTCAAGAGAGTGATTCAGAGGCTTACGAGAGTGATGCAGAGGCTCATGAGAGGGATGCAGGAGTTCAAGAGAAGGATGCAGAGGCTTAAGCGAGTGATGCAAAGGCTCAAGAGAGGGATGCCGAGGCTCATGAGAAGGATGCAGGAGTGCATCCCTCTCATGAGAGAGATGCAGAGGCTTAAGAGAGGGATGCAGAGGCTCAAGAGAGGGATGCAGAGGCTCAAGAGTGGGAAGCAGAGGCTCAAGTTAGGGATGCCGAGGCACAAGAGAGGGATGCACAGGCTCTTGAGAGTGATGCAGAGGCTCAAGAGAGGGATGCAGAGGCTTAAGAGAGTGATGCAAAGGCTCAAGAAAGGGATGCAGAGGCTAATGAGAGGGATGCAGAGGCTCAAGAGAGTGATGCAGAGGATGAAGAGAGGAATGCAGAGGCTTAAGAGAGTGATACAAAGGCTCAAGGGAGTGATGCAGAGGCTCAAGAGAGAGATGCAGAGGCTCATGAGAGTGATGCAGAGGATCAAGAGAGTGATGCAGAGGCTCTAGAGAGTGATGCAGACACTCAAGAGAGGGATGCAGAGGCTCTAGAGAATGATGCAGGAGTTGAAGAGAGGGATCCAGAGGCTAAGGAGAATGATGCAGAGGCTCAAGAGAGGGATGCAGATGCTCAAGAGAGAGATTCAGAGGCTTACGAGAGTGATGCAAAGGCTCATGAGAGGGATGCAGAGGCTCTAGAGAGGGATGCAGGAGTTGAAGAGAGGGATGCAGACGCTCAAGAGAGTGATGCAGACTCTCAAGAGAGGGATGCAGAGGCTCAAGAGAGGGATGCAGATGCTCAAGAGAGAGATTCAGAGGCTTACGAGAGTGATGCAGAGGCTTAAGAGAGTGATGCAGAGGCTTAAGAGAGGGATGCTGTGGCTCAAGAGAGGGATGCAGAGGCTCAAGAGAGGGATGCAGGAGTTCAAGAGAGGGATGCAGAGGCTCAAGAGAGGGATGCAGAACCTTAAGAAAGTAATGCAGAGGCTCAAAAGAGGGATGCAGAGGCTTAAAAGGGTGATGCAGAGGCTCAAGAGAGAGTTGCAGAGGCTTAAGAGAGGCATGCAGGGGCTCAGGAGAGTGATGCAGAGCCTCATGAGAGTGATTCAGAGGCTTACGAGAGTGATCCAGAGGCTCAAGAGAGTGATGGTTAGGCTTAAGAGAGGGATGCCGAGGCTCAAGTGAGGGATGCAGAGGCTCAAGAGAGGGATACAGAGGCTCGAGAGAGGGATGCAGAGGCTTAAGAGAGGGATGCCGAGGCTCAAGAGAGTGTTGCAGAGGCTCAAGAGAGGGATGTAGAGGTTCAAGCGAGTGATGCAGAGGCTCAAGAGAGTGATGCAGAGGCTAAGGAGAATGATGCAGAGGCTCAAGAGAGGGATGCAGAGGCAGAAGAGAGGGAAGCAGAGGCTCAAGTGAGGGATGCAGAGGCACAAGAGAGGGATGCAGAGGCACATGAGAGGGATGCATAGGCTCTTGAGAGTGATGTAGAGGCTCAAGAGAGGGATGCAGAGGCTTATGAGAGTGATGCAAAGCACAAGAGAGTGATGCAGAGGCTTAAAAGAGGGATGCAGAGGCTCAAGAGAATGATAGAGAGGCTCAAGAGAGTGCTGCAGAGGCTCAAGAGAGTGGTGCTGAGGCTCCAGAGAGGGATGCAGAGGCTAAAGAGAGTGATGCAGAGTCTGAAGAGAGAGATGAAGAGGCTTAAGAGAGTGATGCAGAGGCTCAAGAGAGTAATGCAGAGGCTCAAGAGAATGATGTAGAGGCTTAAGAGAGGGTTGCAGTGGCTCAAGAGAATGATGCAGAGGCTGAAGAGAGTGATGCAGAGGATCAAGAGAGGGATGCAGTGGCTTAAGAGAGTGATGCAGAGGCTCAAGAGAGTGATGCAGAAGCTCAATCAAGAGTTCTGCATAAGGCTCTACATCACACTCTTGGGGAAAATGTGACGTATCGCCGCTCTCAGTAATGGGCATATTTTCGGTATAAAATGTCGTTATTTCAAACAGCGAATACGGGCAGAGAGCCAGAATTTGGCTCCAAAATATGGCTCAAGCGTTGATTTTGAGATGTTTGGGATGTTTTGAAAATTGCTGGGAAGGTTTGGGCAAAATGTAATCCATCGCCGCTTTCAGTAATTGATATATTTTCGGTTTAAAAAGTCGAAATTTCAAAATGCGAATACGTGCAGAGAGCCATATTTTGGTTTCAAAATATGGCTCAAGCGTCGAATTTGGGATGTTTGGGATATTTTGAAAACTGCAGGGGGTTTAGGCAAAATGTGACCTATCGCCGCTCTCAGTAATTGACATATTTTCGGTATAAAATGTTGTAATATCAAACTGCGAATAGGTGCAGAGAGCCAGAATTTGGCTCCAAAATATGGCTCAAGGGTCGTATTTGGGTTGTTTGGGATATTTTGAAAACGGAATGGTGGGTTTGAGCAAAATGTGATCTATAGCCGCTTTCAGTAATTGGCATATTTTCGGAGTAAAAAGTCATTATTTCAAACTGTGAATACGTGCAGAAAGCCCGAATTTGGCTAGAAAATATGGCTCAAGTGTCGAATTTGGGATGTTTGGGATATTTTGAAAACTGCACGGAGGGTTTTGGCAACATGTGACCAATCGCCGCTCTCAGTAATTGGCATATTTTCGGTATAAAATGACGTAATTTCAAATTGCGAATACGTGCAGAGAGCGCGAATTTGGCTTTAAAATATTACTCAAGCGTCGAATTTGGGATGTATGGGATATTTTGAAAACTGAAGGGAGGGTTTGGGCAAAATGTGTCCCATCGCTGCTTTCAGTAATTGGCATATTTTCAATATAAAAAGTCGTGATTTCTAACTGCGAATACGTGCAGAGAGCCAGAATTTGGCTCCAAAATATGACTCAAGCGTCGAATTTCGGATGTTTGGGATATTTTTAAAACTGCAGGGAGGGCTTGGGCAAAAAGGGATCCATCGCCGCTTTAAGTAATTGGCATATTTTCGGTATTAAATGTCGTAATTTCAAACTGCGAATACATGCAGAAAACCAGAATTTGGCTCCAAAATATGGCTGAAGTGTAGAATTTGGGATGTTTGGGAAATTTTGAAAACTGCAGAGAGGGTTTGGGCAAAATATGATCCATCGCCGCTCTCAGTAATTGACATATTTTCGGTATAAAATCTCGTAATTTCAAACTGCGAATACATGCAGAAAACCAGAATTTGGCTCCAAAATATAGTTCATGTGTCGAATTTGGGATGTTTGGGATATTTTGAAAACTGCAGAGGGGTTTGGGCAAAATGTGATCCATCGCCGCTTTCAGTAATTGGCATCTTTTCGGTATAAAAAGTCGTAATTTCAAACTGCGAATAAGTGCAGAAAACCAGAATTTGGCCCCAAAATTTGGCTCAAGGGTCGAATTTGGGATGTTTAGGATAGTCTGAAAACTGCAGGGGGGGTTAGGGCAAATTGTGACCCATCACTGCTTTCAGTAATTGGCATATTTTCAGTATAAAAATTCGTAATTTCAAACTGCGAATACGTGCAGAGAGCCAGAATTTGGTTCCAAAATAATGCTCAAGGGTCAAATTTGGGATGTTTGGGATATTTTGAAAACTGCAGGGAGGGTTTGGGCAAAATGTGATACATCGTTGCATTCAGTAATTGGCATATTTTCGGTATTAAATGTCGTAATTTCAAACTGCGAATACATGCAGAAAGCTAAAATTTGGCTCCAAATAATGGCTCTAGGGTCGAATTTGGGATGTTTGGGATGTTTTAAAAACTGCAGGGAGAGTTTGGGCAAAATGGTATCCATCGCCGCTCTCAGTAATTGGCCTATTTTCGGTATAAAATTTCGTAACTTCAAACTACGAATACGTGCAGAGAGCCAGAATTTGGCTTCAAAATATAGCTGAAGGGTTGAATTTGGGATGTTTGAAATATTTTGAAAACTGTAAGGAGGGTTTGGGCAAAATATGATCCATCGCCGCTCTCAGTAATTGGCAAATTTTCGGTATAAAAAGTCGTAATTTCAAACTGCGAATATGTGCAGAGAGCCACAATTTGGCTCCAAAATATGGCTCAAGGGTCGAATTTGGGATGTTTGGGATATTTTGAAAATTGCAGGGGGGTTTAGGCATAATGTGACCCATCGCCGCTTTCAGTAACTGCCATATTTTCGGTATAAAAATTCGTAATTTCAAACTGCGAATAAGTGCAGAAAACCAGAATTTGGATCCAAAATATGGCTCAAGAATCGAATTTGGGATGTTTAGGATATTTTGAAAACTGCAGGGGGGGTTAGGGCATTTTGTGACTTATCGCTGCTTTCAGTAATTGGCATATTTTCAGTATAAAAATTCGTAATTTCAAACTGCCAATACGTGCAGAGAGCCAGAATTTGGCTCCAAAATAAGTTTCGAGGGTAGAATTTGGGATATTTGGGATATTTTGAAAACTGCATCGAGGGTTTGGGCAAAATGTGATCCATCGCTGCTTTCAGTAATTGGCATATTTTCGGTATTAAATGTCGTAATTTCAAACTGCGAATACATGCAGAAAGCTAAAATTCGGCTCCAAATAATGGCTCAAGGGTCGAATTTGGGATGTTTGGAATATTTTGAAAACTGCAAGGAGGGTTTGGGCAAAATGTGATCCATCGCCGCTCTCAGTAATTGGCATATTTTCGGTATAAAATCTCGTAATTTCAAACTGCGAATACGTGCAGAGAGCCAGAATTTGGCTCCAAAATATAGCTTAAGGGTCGAATTTGGGATGTTTGAAATTTTTTGAAAACTGTAGGGAGGGTTTGGGCAAAATGTGATCCATCGCTGCTCTCAGTAATTGGCATATTTTCGGTATAAAAAGTCGTAATTTCAAACTGCGAATATGTGCAGAGAGCCACAATTTGGCTCCAAACTATGGCTCAAGTGTCGAATTTGGGATGTTTGGGATATTTTGAAAATTGCAGGGGGGTTTGGGCAAAATGTGACCCATCGCTGCTTTCAGTAATTGGTATATTTTCAGTTTAAAAATTCGTAATTTCAAACTGCCAATACGTGCAGAGAGCCAGATGGATCACATTTTGCCCAAACCTTCCCTGCAGTTTTCGAAATATCGCAAACATCCCAAATTCGACCCTTGAGAATTATTTTGGAGCTAAATTCTGGCTCTCTGAACGTATTCGCAGTTTGAAATTACGACTTTTTATACTGAAAACGTGACAATTACTGAAAGCGGCGATGGATCACATGTTGCCCAAACCCTCCCTGCAGTTTTCAAAATATCCCAAACATCCCAAATTCGACGCTTGAGATATATTTTGGAGCCATATTCGGGCTCTCTGCACGTGTTCGCAGGCTTAAATTATTTAATTTTATATGCCAATTACTGAGAGCGACGATGTGTCACATTTTGCCCAAACCCCCCTGCAGTTTTCAAAATATCCAAAACATCCAAAATTCGACACCATGAGCTATAATTTGGAGCCAAATTCTGGCTCTCTGCACACATTCGCATTTTGAAATTACGACTTTTTATACCGAAAATATGCCAATTACTGAGAGCGGCGATAGGTCACATTTAGCCGAAACCCCCTCCTTGCAGTTTTCAAAATATCCCAAACATTCCAAATTCGACCCTTGAGAATGTTTTTGGAGCAAAATTCTGGCTCTCTGCGCGTATTCGCTGTTTGAAATTAATTTTTTTTATCCCAAACATCCCAAACTTGACCCTTGAAAATATGCCAATTACAGAAAGAAGCGATGGGTCACGTTTTGCCCAAACCCCCCTGCAGTTTGCAAAATATCCCAAACATCCAAATACGACCTTTGAGCCATATTTTGGAGCCAAATTCAAGCTTTCTGCACGTATTCGCAGTTAGAAATTACTACATTTTATACCAAAAATATGCCAATTACTGAGTGCGGCGATGGATCACATTTTGCCCAGGCTCATTGATTTTTATTCAAAACACATTGATTTTTATCATTTGTAATGGAAACAACATTTTCATCTGTCTTTTCTAGGATCTAAATAATACGAAACTTCGCTTTATGATTTGAAGTTAAAATCTTCAAATTTTGTAATATAGCGATTTTTTTCACGTTTTTCATGTTGTGTGACTTCACTTCACGTAAATACAATATTTCGATACTACTTCATGTTTTCTCACGATATGTGATTTGGCCTTCAAATCTCAGAATTTCGCATAATATTGCATTTTTAAGCAAGTTTTCATGCATTTTGTTTTGTACTAAAAATCATCGAATTAAGCAATATTTTGACGTTTATCATCCCCATTTCCTCTATGTTATTTAAACAAAATATCATCGAATTAGGATATATTTTGCCGTTTTTTCATGTTTTTGAGAATTTTCAGTTTATTGTTATTAATTCATTAAATATACGATAAAAATGCTGCAAACACATAATTGATTACAAATTAACCTTAAATACTTCATTTTCAATCAACTATTTGTTTCTCGTTAAAATACTGAGTAAGATATTGAAAAGGGGAGAAGTTCTGTTTTTATTGCATATATCGACGTTTCAGCCTGATTAGAGCAGTTATACGTGTATATCTTCCATCGGTAATATAAACGTAAAATCATGAACATTTTAGTTAATTCTAATGAAAACATATTGATTTTTATCATTTGTATATGAAACAATATTTTCATATATCTTTCCTCGGATCTAAATATTACGAAACTTCGCTTTATGATTTGAAGTTAAAATCCTCAAATTTAGTAATATAGCGATTTTTTTCACTTTTTTCATGTAGTGTGACTTTACGTAATTATATTTGTTTTACCAATATTTCGATACTACTTCATGTTTTCTAACGATATGTGATTTGGCCTTTTTTGAATGCAAGTTTTCTTGCATTTTGTTTCGTACTAAAAATCATCGAATTTAGCAATATTTTGACGTTTATAATCCCATTTACTTTTATGCGATATAAACAAAATATCAACGAATTAGGCAATGATTTTCCGTATTTCAACGTTTTTGTGAATTTTCAGTTTATTGTTATTAATTAATTAAATATACGATAAAAATGATGCGAACACAAAATTGATAAGAAATTAACCTTAAATACCTCATTTTCAATCAACTATTGAAAGCTATTGAAAGCGGCGAAGGGTCTCATTTTGCCCCCCCCCCCTCCCCCAGTAGTTTTAAAAACATCTCAAACATCCCCAAATTCGACGCTAGAGCCTTATTATGGAGCCAAATTCTGGCTCTCTGCACGTATTCGCAGTTTGAAATTTCGAAGAATTATACCGAAAATATGCCAATTACTGAAAGCGGCGATGAATCACATTTAACCGAAATCCTCCCTGCAGTTTTCAAAATATTCCAAACGTCCCAAATTCAACGCTTGAGCCATATTTCGGAGCCAAATTCGGGTTCTCTGCACATATTCGCAGTTTGAAATTGCGACATTTTATTCCGAAAATGTGCCAATTACCGAAAGCGGTGATAGGTCACATTTGGCCCCCTCCCCCTGCAGTTTAAAAACATCCAAAACATCCCAAATTCGACGCTTGAGCCATATTTTGGAGCCAAATTCTGGCTCTCTGCACGTAATCGCAGTTCGAAATTACGACTTTTTATACCGAAAATATGCTTAGTACTGAGAGCGGCGATGGATCACATTTTGCCCAAACCCCCGTGCAGTTTTCAAACTATCCCAAACATCCCAAATTCGATCCTTGAACCATATTTTGGAGCCAAATTCTGGATCTCTGCACGTATTTGCAGTTTGAAATTACGACTTTTTATACCGAAAATATGTTTATTTCTGAAAGCGGCGATGGGTCACATTTTGCCCAATCCCTCCCTGCAGTTTTCAAAATGTCCCAAACATCCAAAATTCGACACTTGAGCCATATTTTGGAGGCAAATTCTGGCTTTCTGCACGTATTCGCAGTTTTAAATTACGAAGAATTATACCGAAAATATGCCAATTACTGAAAGCGGCGATGAATCACATTTTGCCCAAACCCTCCATGCAGTTTTCAAAATATCTCAAACATCCCAAATTCGACCCTTGAGCCATATTTTGGAGCCAAATTCGGGCCCTCTGCACGTATTCCCCGTTTGAAATTACGACTTTTTATACCGAAAATATGCCAATTACTGAGAACGGCGATGGGTCACATTTTACCCAAACCGCCCTGTAGTTTTCAAAATATCCCAAACATCCCAAATTCGACCCTTCACCTATATTTTGGAGCCAAATTCTGGCTCTGCACGTATACGAAGTTTGAAATTACGAATTTTTATACCGAAAATTTGTTTATTTCTGAAAGAGGTGATGGATCACATTTTGCCAAAACCCTCCCTGCAGTTTTCAAAATATCCCAAACACCATAAATTCAACGCTTGAGCTATATTTTGGAGCCAAATTCTGGCTCTCTGCACGTATTCGCAGTTTGAAATTTTGACTTTTTATACCGAAAATTTGTTTAGTACTGAGAGCGGCGATGGATCACACACATCCCAAATTCGACGCTTGAGCCATATTTTGGAGCCAAATTCTGGCTCTCTGGACATATTCGCAGTTTGAAATTACGAATTTTTATACCGAAAATATACCAATTACTGAGTGCGGCGATGGATCACATTTTGCCCAGGCTCATTGATTTTTATTCAAAACACATTGATTTTTATCATTTGTAATGGAAACAACATTTTCATCTGTCTTTTCTAGGATCTAAATAATACGAAACTTCGCTTTATGATTTGAAGTTAAAGTCTTCAAATTTTGTAATATAGCGATTTTTTTCACGTTTTTCATGTTGTGTGACTTCACTTCACGTAAATACAGTATTTCGATACTACTTCATGTTTTCTCACGATATGTGATTTGACCTTCAAATCTCAGAATTTCGCATAATATTGCATTTTTAAGCAAGTTTTCATGCATTTTGTTTTGTACTAAAAATCATCGAATTAAGCAATATTTTGACGTTTATCATCCCCATTTCCTCTATGTTATTTAAACAAAATATCATCGAATTAGGATATATTTTGCCGTTTTTTCATGTTTTTGAGAATTTTCAGTTCATTGTTATTAATTCATTAAATATACGATAAAAATGCTGCAAACACATAATTGATTACAAATTAACCTTAAATACTTCATTTTCAATCAACTATTTGTTTCTCGTTAAAATACTGAGTAAGATATTGAAAAGGGGAGAAGTTCTGTTTTTATTGCATATATCGACGTTTCAGCCTGATTAGAGCAGTTATACGTGTATATCTTCCATCGGTAATATAAACGTAAAATCATGAACATTTTAGTTAATTCTAATGAAAACATATTGATTTTTATCATTTGTATATGAAACAATATTTTCATATGTCTTTCCTCGGATCTAAATATTACGAAACTTCGCTTTATGATTTGAATTTAAAATCCTCAAATTTAGTAATATAGCGATTTTTTTCACTTTTTCATGTAGTGTGACTTTACGTAATTATATTTGTTTTACCAATATTTCGATACTACTTCATGTTTTCTAACGATATGTGATTTGGCCTTTTTTGAATGCAAGTTTTCTTGCATTTTGTTTCGTACTAAAAATCATCGAATTTAGCAATATTTTGACGTTTATAATCCCCATTTACTTTTATGCGATATAAACAAAATATCAACGAATTAGGCAATGATTTTCCGTATTTCAACGTTTTTGTGAATTTTCAGTTTACTGTTATTAATTAATTAAATATACGATAAAAATGATGCGAACACAAAATTGATAAGAAATTAACCTTAAATACCTCATTTTCAATCAACTATTGAAATCTATTGAAAGCGGCGATGGGTCTCATTTTGCCCCCCCCCCTCCCCCTGTAGTTTTAAAAACATCTCAAACATCCCCAAATTCGACGCTAGAGCCTTATTATGGAGCCAAATTCTGGCTCTCTGCACGTATTCGCAGTTTGAAATTTCGAAGAATTATACCGAAAATATGCAAATTACTGAAAGCGGCGATGAATCACATTTAACCGAAATCCTCCCTGCAGTTTTCAAAATATTCCAAACGTCCCAAATTCAACGCTTGAGCCATATTTCGGAGCCAAATTCTGGTTCTCTGCATATATTCGCAGTTTGAAATTGCGACATTTTATTCCGAAAATGTGCCAATTACCGAAAGCGGTGATAGGTCACATTTGGCCCCCCTCCCCCTACAGTTTAAAAACATCCAAAACATCCCAAATTCGACGCTTGAGCCATATTTTGGAGCCAAATTCTGGCTCTCTGCACGTAATCGCAGTTCGAAATTACGACTTTTTATACCGAAAATATGCTTAGTACTGAGAGCGGCGATGGATCACATTTTGCCCAAACCCCCGTGCAGTTTTCAAACTATCCCAAACATCCCAAATTCGATCCTTGAACCATATTTTGGAGCCAAATTCTGGATCTCTGCACGTATTTGCAGTTTGAAATTACGACTTTTTATACCGAAAATATGTTTATTTCTGAAAGCGGCGATGGGTCACATTTTGCCCAAACCCTCCCTGCAGTTTTCAAAATGTCCCAAACATCCAAAATTCGACACTTGAGCCATATTTTGGAGGCAAATTCTGGCTTTCTGCACGTATTCGCAGTTTTAAATTACGAAGAATTATACCGAAAATATGCCAATTACTGAAAGCGGCGATGAATCACATTTTGCCCAAACCCTCCATGCAGTTTTCAAAATATCTCAAACATCCCAAATTCGACCCTTGAGCCATATTTTGGAGCCAAATTCGGGCCCTCTGCACGTATTCCCCGTTTGAAATTACGACTTTTTATACCGAAAATATGCCAATTACTAAGAACAGCGATGGGTCACATTTTACCCAAACCGCCCTGTAGTTTTCAAAATATCCCAAACATCCCAAATTCGACCCTTCACCTATATTTTGGAGCCAAATTCTGGCTCTGCACGTATACGAAGTTTGAAATTACGAATTTTTATACCGAAAATTTGTTTATTTCTGAAAGAGGTGATGGATCACATTTTGCCAAAACCCTCCCTGCAGTTTTCAAAATATCCCAAACACCATAAATTCAACGCTTGAGCTATATTTTGGAGCCAAATTCTGGCTCTCTGCACGTATTCGCAGTTTGAAATTACGACTTTTTATACCGAAAATTTGTTTAGTACTGAGAGCGGCGATGGATCACACACATCCCAAATTCGACGCTTGAGCCATATTTTGGAGCCAAATTCTGGCTCTCTGGACATATTCGCAGTTTGAAATTACGAATTTTTATACCGAAAATATGCCAATTACTGAGAGCTGCGATGGGTCACATTTTACCTTAACTGCCCTGTAGTTTTCAAAATATCCCAGACATCCCAAATTTGACCCCTTAAGCCATTTTTTGGAGCCAAATTCTTGCTCCCCGCACGTATTCGTAGTTAGAAATTACGACTTTTTATACCGATAATATGCCAATTACTGAGAGCGGCGATGGGTCACATTTTACCCAAACCGCCCTGTAGTTTTCAAAATATACCAAACATCCAAAATTCTACCCTTGAGCCAAATTTTGAAGCCAAATTCTGGCTCTCTGCACATATTCGCAGTTTGAAATTACGACATTTTATACAGAAAATATGCCAATTACTGAGTGCGGCTATGGGTCACATTTTGCCCAAATCATTCCCTGTAGTTCTCAAAATATCCCAAACATCTCAAATTCGACCCTTGAGTCATATTTTGGAGCCAAATTCTCGATCTCTGCACGTATTCGCTGTTTGAACTATCGACTTTTATAGAGAAAATATGCCAATTACTGTGAGTGGCGATGGGTTACATTTTGTCCAAACCCCCATGCAGTTTTCAAAATATCCCAAAAATCCAAAATTCTACCCTCGAGCCATATGTTTGAGCTAAATTCTGGCTTTTTGCACGTGTTAGTTGTTTGAAGTTACGACTTTTTATACCGAAAATATGCCAATTAATGAGAGCTACGATTAATCACATTTTGCCCCCCCCCCCCCAAGCAGTTTTCAAAATATCCCAAACATCCCAAATTCGAGCCTTGAGCCATATTTTTGAGCCAAATTCTGGTTTCCTGCACGTATTCGCAGTTTGAAATTACAACATTTTATACCGAAAATCTGCCAATTACTGAAAGCTGCGATGGATCATATTTTGCCCAAACCCTCCCTGCAGTTTTCAAAATATCCCAAACATCCCAAATTCGCCCCTTGAACAATATTTTGAAGCCAAATTCTGGCTCTCTGTACGTATTCTCAGTTTGAAATTACGACTTTTTACACCGAAAATATGCCATTTATTGAGAGCGGCGATGGGTCACATTTTGCCGAAACCCCTCAAGTTTTCAAAATATCCCAAACATCCCAAATTAGAGACATGAGCTATATTTTGGAGCCAAAGTCTGGCTTTATGAACGTATTTCCAGTTTTAAATTACGACTTTTTATACAGAAAATATGCTAATTTCTGAGAGCGGCAATGGGTCCCATTTTGCCCCCCCCCCCTTGCAGTTTTCAAAATATCCCAAACATCCCAAATTCGACGCTTGAACTATATTTTGGAGCCAAGTTCTGGCTCTCTGCACGTATTCGCAGTTTGAAATTACGACCTCTACACGGAAAATATGCCTATTACTGCGAGCAGTGATGGGTCACATTTTGCCCAAACCCCCCCTGCAGTTTTCAAAATATCCTAAACATCGCAAATTCGACGCTTGAGCCGTATTTTGGAGCCAATTTCTGGCTCTCAGCACGTATTCGCAGTTTGGAATTACGACTTTTTGAACCGATAATATGCCAATTACTGAAAGCGGTAATTTAAAAAAAAATAAAAAAAAATTACGATTTTTTTTATACGAAAATGCTCCTATTACTGAGAGCGGCGATGAGCCACATTTCGGCCAAACCCCCCTGCAGTTTTCAAAATATCCAACACATCCCAAATTCGCGACCCATTGAGTCATATTTTGGAGCCAAATTCTGGCTTTCTGCGCGTGTTAGTCGTTTGAAATTTCGACTTTTTATACCGAAAATATGCCAATTACTGAGAGCTACCATTGTTCACATTTTGCCCAAACCCCCCTTAGCAGTTTTTAAAATATCTCAAACATCCCAAATTAAACGCTTGAGCCATATTTAAATTAAAAATTTAAATAAATAAAAAAAATTACGATTTTTTATATCGAAAATATGCCAATTTCTGAAAGCGGCGATGGATCACATTTTGCCCAAACCCCCACTGCAGTTTTCAAAATATCCCAAACATCCGAAATCCGACCCTCAAGCCATACTTTGGAGCCAAATTCTGGCTCTCTGCACGTATTCGCAGTTTGAAATTACGACTTTTTATACTGAATATATGCCAAATACTGAAAGCGGCGATGGGTCACATTTTGCCCAAACCCTCCCTGCAGTTTTCAAAATATCCCAAAGATTCCAAGTTCAATGCTTGAGCCATATTTTGGTGCCAAATTCTGGCTCTTAGCACGTATTCGCAGTTTGAAATTACGATTTTATATACGGAAAATATGACAATTACTGGGAGCGTCGTTGGGTCACATTTTGCCCAACCCCCCCCCCCCCCCCCTCCCAGCAGTTTTCAAAATATCTCAAACATCCCAAATTCGACGCTTGAGCCATATTTTGGAGTCAAATTCTGGCTCTCAGCACGTATTCGCAGTTTGAAATTACGACTTTTTATACCGAAAATATGCCAATTACTGAAAGCGGCGATGCGTCACATTTTTCCCAAAACCCCCCTGCAGTTTTCAAAATATCCCAATCATCCCAAATTCGAACCTTGAGCCATATTTTGGAGCCAAATTCAGATTTCCTACACGTATTCGCAGTTTTAAAATACAACTTTTTATACCGAAAATATGCCAATTACTGAAAGCGGCGATTGATCATATTTTGCCCAAACCCTCCCTGCAGTTTTCAAAATATCCAAAACATCCCAAATTCGACCCTTGAACAATATTTTGGAGCCAAATTCTGGCTCTCTGCTCGTATTCTTAGTTTGAAATTACGATTTTTTACACCGAAAACATGCCAATTACTAAGAGCGGCGATGATTCACATTTTACCCCCCCCCCCCTGCAGTTTTCAAAATATCCCAAACATCCCAATATCAACATTTTAACCATATTTTGGAGCCAAGTTCTGGCTTTCTGCACGTATTCGCAGTATGAAATTACGACTATTTACACTGGAAATATACCAATTACTGAGAGCGGCGATGGGTCACATTTTGCCGAAACCCCTCTGAAGCTTTCAAAATATCCCAAACATCCCAAATTAGACCCATGAGCTATATTTTGGAGCCAAAATCTGGCTTTCTGCACGTATTCACAGTTTGAAATTACGACTTTTTATACTGAAAATATGCCAATTACTGAGAGCAGCGATGGGTCACATTTTGCCCAAACCCCCCTGCAGTTTGCAAAATATCCCAAACATCCCAAATTCGACACTTTAGCCAATTTTTCGAGCTAAATTCTGGCTCTCTGCACGTATTTGCTATTTGAAAATACGACATTTTATACCGAAAATATGCCAATTACTGAAAGTGGCGATGGATCCCATTTTGCCCGAACCCCTCCCTGCAGTTTTCTAAATATCCCAAACATCCAAAATTCGATGCTTGAGCCATATTTTGGAGCCAAATTCATTCTCTCTGCACGTATTTGCAGTTTGAAATTACGACTTTTTATACCGAAAATATTCCAATTACTGAGAGCGGCGATGGGTCACATTTTACCCAAACCGCCCTGTAGTTTTCAAAATATCCCAAACATCCCAAATTCGACCCTTGAGCCAAATTTTGATACAAAAATCTGGCTCTCTGCACATATTCGCAGTTTGAAATTACGACTTTTTATACCTAAAAAATGCCAATTACTGAAAGCGGCGATGTATCACATTTTGCCCAAACCCCCTTGCAGTTTTCAAAATATCCCAACCATCCAAATTTCGACCCTTGAGCCATTTTTTGGAGCCAACTCCTGCCTTTCTGCACATATTCGCAGTTTGAAATTACGACATTTTATACAGAAAATATGCCAATTACTGAGTTCGGCGATGGATCACATTTTGCCCGAACCCCTCCCTGCAGTTTTTAAAATATCCCAAACATCCCAAGTTCAACACTTGAGCCTTATTTTGGAGCCAAATTCTGGCTGTCTGCACGTATTCGCTGTTTAAATTACGAAATTTTATATCGAAAATATTTCAATTACTGAGAGCGGCAATGGGTCACATTTTTCCCAACCCCCCCCCCCCCCTGCAGTTTTCAAAATATCCCAAACATCCCAAATTCGACGCTTGAGCCATATTTTGGAGCTAAATTCTGGCTCTCAGCACGTATTCGCAGTTTGAAATTACGAATTTTTATACCGAAAATATGCCAATTACTGAGAGCTACGATGGGTCACATTTTGCCCAAACCTCCCTGCAGTTTTCAAAATATCCCAAACATCCCAAAATCAACATTTTAACCATATTTTGGAGCCAAGTTCTGGCTTTCTGCACGTATTCGCAGTATGAAATTACGACTATTTACACTGGAAATATACCAATTACTGAGAGCGGCGATGGGTCACATTTTGCCGAAACCCCTCTGAAGTTTTCAAAATATCCCAAACATCCCAAATTAGACCCATGAGCTATATTTTGGAGCCAAAATCTGGCTTTCTGCACGTATTCACAGTTTGAAATTACGATTTTTTATACTGAAAATATGCCAATTACTGAGAGCAGCGATGGGTCACATTTTGCCCAAACCCCCCTGCAGTTTGCAAAATATTCCAAACATCCCAAATTCGACACTTTAGCCAATTTTTCGAGCTAAATTCTGGCTCTCTGCACGTATTTGTTATTTGAAAATACGACATTTTATACCGAAAATATGCCAATTACTGAAAGTGGCGATGGATCCCATTTTGCCCGAACCCCTCCCTGCAGTTTTCTAAATATCCCAAACATCCAAAATTCGACGCTTGAGCCATATTTTGGAGCCAAATTCATTCTCTCTGCACGTATTTGCAGTTTGAAATTACGACTTTTTATACCGAAAATATTCCAATTACTGAGAGCGGCGATGGGTCACATTTTGCCCAAACCTCCCAGCAGTTTTCAAAATATTCCAAACATCCCAAATTAGGCCCTTGATCCATATTTTTGGAGCCAAATCCTGGCTTTCTGCACGTATTTGCAGTTTGAATTTACGACTTTTAATACCGAAAACATGCCACATACTGAAATCGGGGATGGATCACTTTTTGCCCAAATCCTCCTTGCAGCTTTTGAAATATCCCAAACATCCCAAACTCGACCCTTGAGCCATATTTTGGAGCCAAATTCTGGCTCTCTGCACGTATTCGCAGTTAGAAATTACGAGCTTTACACGGAAAATATGCCAATTACTGAGAGCAGCGATGGGTCACATTTTGCCCCCCCTCCCACCCCCCTGCAGTTATCAAAATATTCCAAACATTCCAAATTCGACGCTGGAATCATATTCTGGAGCCTAATTCTGACTCTCTGCACGTGTTAATTTATGCGATTTAAACAAAATATCATCGAATTAGGCAATTATTTTCCGTATTTCAACGTTTTTGTGAATTTTCAGTTTATTAGTATTAATTCATTAAATATACGATAAAAATCATGCGAACACATTATTGATAAGAAATTAACCTTAAATACTTCATTTTCAATCAACTATTTGTTGCTCGTTAAAATACTGAGTAATATATTGAATAGAGAACAAGTTCTGTTTTTAATGCATATATCGACGTTTTAGCCGGATTAGAGCGGTTTTACGTGTGCATCTTCCATCGGTACTATAAACGGAAAACAGGAATATTTTAGTTAATTCTATTGAAAACACATTGATTTTTATCATTTGTATTAGAAACAACATTTTCATGTCTTTTCTAGGATCTAAATAATATGAAACCTCGCTTTTTGATTTAAAGTTAAAATCCTCAAATTTGGTAATATAATGACTTTTTCACGTGTTTCATGTAGTGTGATTTTACGTAAATATATTCGTTTTAGTTAGTATTTCGATACTACTAATGTTTTCTCACGATGTGATTTGGCCTTCAAATCTCAGAATTTCGCATAATATTGGATTTTTAAGCAAATTTTCTGGCATTTTGTTTTGTACTAAAAATCATCGAATTTAGCAATATTTTGACTTTTATCATCCCCTTTTTCTCTATGTGATTTAAACAAAATATCATTGAATTAGGCAATATTTTGCCGTTTTTGCATGTTTTTGTGAATTTTCAGTTTATTGTTATTAATTCATTATATATAAGACAAAAATGATGCAAACACATAATTGATTAGAAATTACCCTTAAATACTTCATTCTAAATCAACTATTTGTTTCTCGTAATAATATTATATTTTAGGCAAGTTTTCTGGCATTTTGTTTCGTACTAAAAATCATCGTATTTAGCAAAATTTTGACATTGATCATCCACTTTTCCTTTATGTGATATAAACAAAATATCATCGAATTAGGCAATATTTTGCCGTTTTTCTACGTTTTTGTGAATTTTCAGTTTATTGTTATTAATTCATTAAATACACGATAAAAATGATGCAAACACATAATTGATTAGAAATTACCCTTAAATACTTAATTTTCAATCAACTATTTGTTTCTCGTTAAAACACTGTGCATTGAAAAGGGGAGAAGTTCTGTTTCTATTGCATATATCGATGATTCAGCCGGATTAGAGCGGTTTTACGTGTACATCTTCCATCGGTAATATAAACGGAAAATCAAGAACATTTTAGTAATTCTAATGAAAACACATTGATTTTTATCATTTGTATTGGAAACATTTTTATGTCTTTTCTAGGATCTAAATAATACGAAACCTCGCTTTATGATTTGACGTTAAAATCCTCAAATTTGGTAATATTGCGATTTTTTTTCACGTTTTTCATGTAGTGTTACTTTACGTAAATATATTCGTTTTACCAATATTTCGATACTATATCATGTTTTCTCACGATATGTGATTTGGCCTTCAAATCTCAGAATTTCGCATAATATTTTTTTTTAAGCAAGTTTTCTTGCATTGTGTTTTGTACTAAAAATCATCGAATTTAGCAATATTTTGACGTTTATCATCCCCTTTTCCTCTATGTGATTTAAACAAAATATCATCAAATTAGGTAATATTTTGTCGTTTTTTCATGTTTTTGTCAATTTTCAGTTTATTGTTATTAATTGATTATATATACGATAAAAATGATGCAAACACATAATTGATAAGAAATTAACATTAAATACTTCATTTTCAATCAACTATTTGTTTTTCGTTAAAATACTGAGTAAGATATTGAAAAGGGGAGAAGTTCTGTTTTTATTGCATATAATGACGTTTCAGCCGGATTAGAGCGGTTGTACGTGTACATCTTCCATCTGTAATATAAACGGAAAATATGGAATATTTTAGTTAAGTCTAATGAAAAATATTGATTTTTATCATTTGTATTTGAAACAACATTTTTATATGTCTTTTCTAAGATCTAAATATTACGAAACCTCGCTTTATGATTTGAAGTTAAAATCCTCAAATTTGGTAATATTGCGATTTTTTTTCACGTTTTTCATATAGTGTGACTTTTCGTAAATATATTCGTTTTACCAATATTTCGATACTACTTGAGGTTTTCTCACGATATGTGATTTGGCCTTCAAATCCCAGAATTTCGCATAATATTGCATTTTTGGCAAGTTTTCTTGCATTTTGTTTTGTACTAAAAATCATCGAATTTGGCAAAATTTTGACGTTTATCATCCCCTTTTCCTTTATGTGATTTAAACAAAATATCATAAATTAGGCAATATTTTGCCGTTTTTCCACGTTTTTGTGAATTTTCAGTTTATTGTTATTAATTCATTATATATACGACAAAAATGATGCAAACACATAATTGATTAAAAATTAACCCTAAATACTTCATTTTCAATCAACCATTTGTTTCTCGTTAAAATACTGAGTAAGATATTGAAAAGGGGAGAAGTTCTGTTTTTATTGCATGTATCGACGTTTCAGCCGGATTAGAGCGGTTTTACGTGTACATCTTCCATCAGTAATATAAACGGAAAATGAACATTTTAGATAATTCTAATGAAAACACATTGATTTTTATAATTTGTATTAGAAACAATATTTTTATATGTCCCTTCTAGGATCTGAATAATACAAAACCTCGCTTTATTATTTGAAGTTAAAATCCTCCAATTTGGTAATATAGCGATTTTTTTCACGTTTTTCATATAGTGTGACTTTTCGTAAATATATTTGTTTTACCAATATTTACAATATTTACAATATTTACCAATGTTCTACCAATTCTACTTAATGTTTTCTCACGATATGTGATTTGACCTTCAAATCTCAGAATTTCGAATAATATTGCCTTTTTAAGCAAGTTTTCTTGCATTTTGTTTTGTACTAAAAATCATAGAATTTAGCAATGTTTTGACGTTCATCATCCCCATTTCCTCTATGTTATTTAAACAAAATATCATGAAATTATGCAATATTTTGCCTTTTTTCACGTTTTTGAGAATTTTCAGTTTATTGTTAATAATTTAATATATATACAACAAAAATTATGAAAACACATAATTGATTACAAATTAACCTTAAATTCTTCATTTTCAATCGACTATTTGTTTCTCGTTAAAATACTGAGTAAGATATTGAAAAGGGGAGAAGTTCTGTTTTTATTGCATATATTGACGTTTCAGACGGATTAGAGCGGTTTTACGTGTACATCTTCCAACGGTAAAATAAACGGAAAATCATGAACATTTTAGTTAATTCTAATGAAAACACATTGATTTTTATCATTTGTATTGGAAACTACATTTTTATGTCTTTTCTAGGATCTAAATAATACGAAACCTCGCTCTATGGTTTGAAGTTAAAATCCTCAAATTGGTAATATTGCGATTTTTTTAACGTTTTTCATGTAGTGTCAATTTACGTAAACTTCAGAGGTAATTTGCATATTTTCGGAATTAAAAATCGTAATTTCAAACTGCGAATACGTGCAGAAAGCCAGGATTTGGCTCAAAAATATGGCTCAAGGGTCGAATTTGGGATATTTCGGTTATTTTGAAAACTGCAGGGGGGTTTGGGCAAAATGTTACCCATCGCCGCTCGCAGTAATTGGCATATTTTCGGTATAAAAATTCGTAATTTCAAACTGCGAATACGTGCTGAGAGCTAGAATTTGGCTCCAAAATATGGTTCAAGCATCGAATTTGTGATGTTTGGGATATTTTGAAAACTGCAGGGGAGGTTTGGGCAAAAATGTGACCCATAGCCGCTTTCAGTAATTGGCATATTTTCGGTATAAAAATTCGTAATTTAAACAGCGAATACGTGCAGCGAGCCAGAATTTGGCTCCAAAATAAGGCTCAAGCGTTGAATTTGAGATGTTTGGGATATTTTGAAAATTGCAGTGGTGGTTTGGGCAAAATGTGACCCATCGTCGCTCCAAGTAATTTGCATATTTTCGGAATTAAAAGTCGTAATTTCAAACTGCGAATACGTGCAGAGAGCCAGAATTTGGCTCCACAATTTGGTTCAAGCGTTTAATTTGGGATGTTTGGGATATTTTGAGAACTGCAGGGAGGGTTTGGGCAAAATGTGACCCATCGCTGCTCTCAGTAATTGGCGTATTTTTGGTATAAAAAGTCGTAATTTCAAACTGCGAATACGTGCAAAGAGCCAGAATTTGGCTCCAAAATATGGCTCAAGCGTCGAATTTGGCATGTTTGGGATATTTTGAAAACTGCAGGGAGGGTTTAGGCAAAATGTGATCCATCGCCGCTCTCAGTAATTGGCATATTTTCAGTATAAAATGTCGTAATTTCAAACTGCGAATACGTGCAGAGAGCCAGAATTTGGCTCCAAAGTATGGCTCTAGGGTCGAATTTGGGATGTTTGGTATATTTTGAAAACTGCAGGGAGGGTTTGGGCAAAATGTGACCCATCGCGGATCTCAGTAATTGGTATATTTTCAGTATAAAAATTCGTAATTTCAAATTGCAAATACGTGCAGAGTGCCAGAATTTGGTTCCAAAATATTGCTCATGCGTCGAATTTTGGATGTTTGGGATATTTTGAAAACTTCAGAAGAGTTTCGGCAAAATGTGACCCATCGCCGCTCTCAGTAATTGGCATATTTTCGGTGAAAATAATCGTAATTTCAAACTGCGAATACGTGCAGAAAGCCAGAATTTGGCTCAAAAGAATGGCTCAAGTGTTGAATTTGGGATGTTTGGGATATTTTGAAAACTGCACAGGGGGTTTGGGCAAAATGTGACCCATCGCCCATCTCAGTAATTGGCATATTTTCGGTGTAAAAAGTCGTAATTTCTAACTGAGAATACGAACAGAGAGCCAGAATTTGGCTCCAAAATATTGTTCAAGGGTCAAATTTGGGATCTTTGGGATATTTTGAAAACTGCAGGGAGGGTTTGGGCAAAATATGATCCATAGCCGCTGTCAGTAATTGGCATATTTTCGGTATAAAAAGTTGTAATTTCAAACTGCGAATACGTGCAACAAACCAGAATTTAGCTCCAAAATATGGCTCAAGGCTCGAGTTTGGGATAGTTGGGATATTTTGAAAACTGCAGGGGTGTTTTGGGCAAAATGTGACCCATCGCAGCTGTCAGTAATTGGCATATTTTCGGTATAAAAAGTTGTAATTTCAAAATGCGAATACGTGCAGAGAGCCAGAATTTGACTCCAAAATATGGCTCAAGCGTTGAATTTTGGATGTTTGGGATATTTTGAAAACTGCAGGGGGGAGGGGGGGCAAAAGGTGACCCATCGCCGCTCTCAGTAATTGGCATATTTTCGGTATATAAAATCGTAATTTCAAACTGCGAATAACTGCTGAGAGCCAGAATTTGGCACCAAAATATGGCTCAAGCATTGAATTTGGGATGTTTGGGATATTTTGAAAACTGCAGGGAGGGATTGGGCAAAATGTGATCCATCACCGCTTTCAGTAATTGGCATATTTTCAGTATAAAAAGTCGTAATTTCGCACTGTGAATACGTGCAGAGAGTCAGAATTTGGCTCCAAAATATGGCTTGAGGGTCGAATTTGGGATGTTTGGGATATTTTGAAAACTGCAGTGGGGGTTTGGGCAAAATGTGATCCAACGCGGCTTTCCGTAGTTGGCATATTTTCGGTTTAAAAAGTCGTAATTTCAAACGACTAATACGTGCAGAAAGCCAGAATTAGACTTTAAATGTGGCTCAAGCATTTAATTTGGGATGTTTGGAATATTTTGAAAACTGCTTGGTGGGGTTTGGGCAAAATGTGATTAATCGTAGCTCTCAGTAATTGGCATATTTTCTGTATAAAAATTCGTAATTTCAAACTACTAACACGTGCAGAAAGCCAGAATTTAGCTCCAAAATATGGCTCAAGGCTCGAGTTTGGGATAGTTGGGATATTTTGAAAATTGCAGGGGGGTTTGGGCAAAATGTGACCCATCGCTGCTCTCAGTAATAAGCGTATTTTCGATATAAAAAATCGTAATTTCAAACTGCGAATATAAGCTGAGAGCCAGAATTTGGCTCCAAAATATAGCTTAAGCGTCGAATTTGGGATGTTTGGGATATTTTAAAAACTGCAGGGAGGATTTGGGCAAAAAGTGATCCATCGCAAATTTAAGTAAGTGGCATGTTTTCGGTATAAAAAGTCGTACTGTCAAACTGCGAATACGTGCAGAAAGCCAGGATTTGGCCCCAAAATATGGCTCAAGGGTCGAATTTGGGATGTTTCGGATATTTTGAAAACTGCAGAGGGGTTTGGGTTAAATGTGACCTATCGCCGCTCTCAGTAATTGGCATATTTTCGGTATAAAAATTCGTAATTTAAACAACGAATACGTGCAGAGAGCCAGAATTTGGCTCCAAAATAAGGCTCAAGAGTTAAATTTGGGATGTTTGGGATATTTTGAAAACTGCAGGGAGGGTTTAGGCAAAATGTGATCAATCGCCACTTTCAGTAATTAGCATACTTACGGTATAAAAAGTCGTAATTTCAAACTGCAAATACGTGCAGAGAGCCAGAATTTGGCTCCAAATATGGCTCAAGGGCCGAGTTTCTGATGTTTGGGATATTTTGATAATTGCAGTGGTGGTTTGGGGATAATGTGACCCATCGCCGCTTTCAGAAATAAACATATTTTCGGTATAAAAAGTCGTAATTTCACACTACTATTACGCACAGAGAGCCAGAATTTGGCTCCAGAATATGGCTCAAGCGTGGAATTTGGAATGTTTGGGATATTTTGATAACTGCAAGAGGGGGGGGGGCAAAATGTGACCCATCGCTGCTCTCAGTCATATGCATATTTTCGGTATAAAAAGTCGTAATTTCACACTACTATTACGTGCAGAGAGCAAGAATTTTGCTCCACAATTTGGCTCAAACGTTTAATTTGGGATGTTTGGGATATTTTAAAAACTACAGGGAGGATTTGGGCAAAATATGACCCATCGCCGCTCTCAGTAATTGGCATATTTTCGGTGTAAAGAGTCGTAATTTCAAACTGCGAATACGTGCAGAAAGCCAGAATTTGGTTCCAAAATATGGCTCAAGTGTTGATTGTGGGATGTTTTGGATATTTTGAAAACTGAAGGGGAGGGGGAGGGGTGGGTTTGGGCAAAATGTGACCAATCGCCGCTTTCAGTAATTGGCATATTTTCGGTATAAAAAGTCGTAATTTCAAACTGCGAATACGTGTAGAGAGCCAGAATATGACTCCAAAATATGGCTCAAGCGTCAAATTTAAGATGTTTGGGATATTTTGAAAACTGCTTGGGGGGAGGGGTTTGGACAAAATGTGATTCATCGCCGCTTTCAGTAATTGGCATATTTTCGGTTTAAAAAGTCGTAATTTCAAACTGCGAATACGTGCAGAAAGCCAGAATTTGGCTTTAAATATGGTTCAAGCGTTTAATTTGGGATGTTTAGAATATTTTAAAAACTTGTTAAGAGGGTGTTTTGGCAAAATGTGATTACTGGTAGCTCATAGATTCAAATATAGATATGATAGAGCCCAGTAGGCTCAGGAATCTATACACCAGTTGATTGACAGTTGAGAGGCGAGACCAAAGAGCCAAAGCTCAACCCCCGCAAGCACAAATAGGGGAGTACAACTAGGTGAGTACACACACTCACACACACAGCAAAACACTGGCAGGGGTCTCCAGCAACACACTGGCAGGGGTCTCCAGCAACACACTGGCAGGAGTCTCCAGCAACACACTGGCAGGGGTCTCCAGCAACACACTGGCAGGAGTCTCCAGCAACACACTGGCAGGGGTCTCCAGCAACACACTGGCAGAGGTCTCCAGCAACACACTGGCAGGGGTCTCCAGCATCACGCTGGCAGAGGTCTCCAGCAACACACTGGCAGGGGTCTCCAGCAACACACTGGCAGGAGTCTCCAGCAACACACTGGCAGGGGTCTCCAGCAACACACTGGCAGGAGTCTCCAGCAACACATTGGCAGGGGTCTCCAGCAACACGCTGGCAGAGGTCTCCAGCAACACACTGGCAGGGGTCTCCAGCAACACACTGGCAGGAGTCTCCAGCAACACACTGCCAGGGGTCTCCAGCAACACACTGGCAGGAGTCTCCAGCAACACACTGGCAGGGGTCTCCAGCAACACACTGGCAGAGGTCTCCAGCAACACACTGGCAGGAGTCTCCAGCAACACACTGGCAGGGGTCTCCAGCAACACACTGGCAGGGGTCTCCAGCAACACACTTTCAGAGGTCTCCAGCAACACACTGGCAGAGGTCTCCAGCAACACGCTGGCAGGGGTCTCCAGCAACACACTGGCAGAGGTCTTCAGCAACACACTGGCAGGGGTCTCCAGCAACACACTGGCAGGGGTCTCCAGCAACACACTGGCAGAGTTCTCCTGCAACACTGGCAAAGGTCTCCAGCAACACACTGGCAGGGTTCTCCAGCAACACACTGGCAGAGGTCTCCAGCAACACTCTGGCAGGGGTCTCCAGCAACACACTGGCAGAGGTCTCCAGCAACACACTGGCAGGGGTCTCCAGCAACACACTGGCAGGAGTCTCCAGCAACACATTGGCAGGGGTCTCCAGCAACACGCTGGCAGAGGTCTCCAGCAACACACTGGCAGGGGTCTCCAGCAACACACTGGCAGGAGTCTCCAGCAACACACTGCCAGGGGTCTCCAGCAACACACTGGCAGGAGTCTCCAGCAACACACTGGCAGGGGTCTCCAGCAACACACTGGCAGAGGTCTCCAGCAACACACTGGCAGGAGTCTCCAGCAACACACTGGCAGGGGTCTCCAGCAACACACTGGCAGGGGTCTCCAGCAACACACTTTCAGAGGTCTCCAGCAACACACTGGCAGAGGTCTCCAGCAACACGCTGGCAGGGGTCTCCAGCAACACACTGGCAGAGGTCTTCAGCAACACACTGGCAGGGGTCTCCAGCAACACACTGGCAGGGGTCTCCAGCAACACACTGGCAGAGTTCTCCTGCAACACTGGCAAAGGTCTCCAGCAACACACTGGCAGGGTTCTCCAGCAACACACTGGCAGAGGTCTCCAGCAACACTCTGGCAGGGGTCTCCAGCAACACACTGGCAGAGGTCTCCAGCAACACACTGGCAGGGGTCTCCTGCAACACACTGGCAGAGGTCTCCAGCAACACTGGCAGGGGTCTCCAGCAACACACTGGCAGGGGTCTCCAGCAACACACTGGCAGGGGTCTCCAGCAACACACTGGCAGAGGTCACCAGCATCACACTGGCAGAGGTCACCAGCAACACACTGGCAGAGGTCTCCAGCAACATACTGGCAGAGGTCTCCAGCAACACGCTGGCAGAGGTCTCCAGCAACACACTGGCAGGGGTCTCCAGCAACACACTGGCAGAGGTCTCCAGCAACACACTGGCAGAGGTCTCCAGCAACACGCTGGCAGGGGTCTCCAGCAACACACTGGCAGAGGTCTCCAGCAACACACTGGCAGGGGTCTCCAGCAACACACTGGCAGGGGTCTCCAGCAACACACTGGCAGAGTTCTCCTGCAACACTGGCAAAGGTCTCCAGCAACACACTGGCAGGGGTCTCCAGCAACACACTGGCAGGGGTCTCCTGCAACACACTGGCAGAGGTCTCCAGCAACACTGGCAGGGGTCTCCAGCAACACACTGGCAGGGGTCTCCAGCGACACACTGGCAGAGGTCTCCAGCAACACACTGGCAGAGGTCTCCAGCATCACGCTGGCAGAGGTCTCCAGCAACACACTGGCAGGGGTCTCCAGCAACACACTGGCAGGGGTCTCCAGCAACACACTGGCAGGGGTCTCCAACAACACACTGGCAGGGGTCTCCAGCAACACACTGGCAGAGGTCTCCAGCAACACACTGGCAAGGGTCTCCAGCAACACACTGGCAGAGGTCTCCAGCAACACGCTGGCAGGGGGTCTCCGGCAACACGCTGGCAGAGGTCTCCAGCAACACACTGGCAGAGGTCTCCAACAACACATTGGAAGAGGTCTCCAGCAACACACTGGCAGAGGTCTCCAGCAACACACTGGCAGGGGTCTCCAGCAACACACTGGCAGAGGTCTCCAGCAACACACTGGCAGGGGTCTCCAACAACACACTTGCAGGGGTCTCAAGCAACACACTGGCAGGGGTCTCCAGCAACACACTGGCAGAGGTCTCCAGCAACACACTGGCAGGGTTATCCAGCAACACACTGGCAGGGGTCTCCAGCAACACACTGGCAGGGGTCTCCAGCAACACACTGGCAGAGGTCTCCAACAACACACTGGCAGGGGTCTCCAGCAACACACTGGCAGAGGTCTCCAGCAACACACTGGCAGGGGTCTCCAACAACACACTGGCAGGGGTCTCAAGCAACACACAGGCAGGGGTCTCCAGCAACACAGTGGCAAGGGTCTCCAGCAACACACTGGCAGAGGTCTCCAGCAACACGCTGGCAGGGGGTCTCCGGCAACACGCTGGCAGAGGTCTCCATCAACACACTGGCAGAGGTCTCCAACAACACATTGGCAGAGGTCTCCAGCAGCACACTGGCAGGGGTCTCCAGCAACACACTGGCAGAGGTCTCCAGCAACACACTGGCAGGGTTATCCAGCAACACACTGGCAGGGGTCTCCAGCAACACACTGGCAGGGGTCTCCAGCAACACACTGGCAGAGGTCTCCAGCAACACACTGGCAGGGGTCTCCAGCAACACACTGGCATGGGTCTCCAGCAACACACTGGCAGTGGTCTCCAGCAACACACTGGCAGTGGTCTCCAGCAACACACTGGCAGGGGTCTCCAGCAACACACTGGCAGGGGTCTCCAGCAACACACTGGCAGGGGTCTCCAGCAACACACTGGCAGGGGTCTTTCACGCTTTACCCGACGCTTTATCCGACGTTTACCTGACGGTTTACCCGACAGTTTACCCGACGCTTTACCCTGACAGTTTACCCGACGTGTTTAATTTACAGTTTACACGTCAGTTATCATGAGAACAGATTTTCGACTATTTTATTTTATTTATTCGACGACTTACACGACGGGTAAAACCCGTCGTGTTTACCTGTCGGGTTTACCCGTTTTTACACGGATAAAAATTATCCGACCATTTACCCGACGATTTACCTGACGATTTATCCGACGATTTATCCGACGATTTATCCGACAATTTACCCGACGATTTACCCGACGATTTACGATTCATTCGGCGATTCATTCGGCGATTCATTCGGCGATTCACTCGGCGCTTTATTTATTCATTTGTATTTATTTATTTTTATTTATTTTATTTTATTTATTTTATTTTTATTTTTAAATTTTTTATTTATTTTATAGACAATATACATTACATTAGATATACAGATTACATTAGATATTACATTACATATTAGGTTACAGACATTAGATATAGACATATTATTTATTTTATTATATAGACATTATATACATTACATATACATTACATTACATATACATTACATATACATATTACATTATATACATTACATACATATATATACATTACATTAGACATACAGATAGATATTACATTACATTTGATGTAATGATTTAATATAATATTTTAATAGATTTAAAAATGTAATAACAATTAGATGTAAATTAGATTACAGACATTAGATACAGATTACAGACATATTATTTATTTTATTATATAGACATTATATACATTACATATACATTACATTACATTACATATTACATTATATTACATTATATACATTACATATTACATTATATACATTACATTAGATATACAGATTACATTATATATTACATTACATTACATTACATTAGATATTAGATTACAGACATTAGATATAGACATATTATTTATTTTATTATATAGACATGACCTGACCTCGCCTTACCTAATCTAACTCGGGTCCAGGTGTGGGTCCGTGGGCCCCCGGACTTCCACCCTTCCCCACATCCCTGGGTCAGGTCAGGTCAGGTCAAGTTTTAGCTACCCAGAGACCTCACAGTCGAGATGGACGGACGCAGCTACAGGACGGGACACACAGAAATCTGTGCCCTGTAGTTACACCGTTTTGACAGACTCGAACACACGTCAGTTCTCATGAGAACATATACCCATCCGACTAGGCCATTCTGGGGTCGCCAAGTTTTCCAAAGCTGGTTCTTATATTTATATTGAGTAATTTGGTAACATGTCGTCGGCGGTTTAATACTCCAATATTCCACCTGAACAAAATATATATTTGGCTGCAACAGTTAACTTTGATACGTTTGAGTAAATAATATCTGTAATTATTGTATTTGGGCGTTAATAAACAGGGTAAAGCTCCGACGTAAATTTGCCTGGCGTGGATGGGTTTTTGTTTGGGCTATTTGAGGAGGAGGAGGAGGATGACGTCTTGACTGGAAGCTGAAGGGGGAGTGTGAAACCCAGAAGGAGACCAACACGTTGATAACTTAGACAATATTGAGGGCATTCTTCGACATTTTAAATTAATATACACGGAAGTAAAATTTAAAGAGAGAAACTCAAGTGTTTTTTTGACTCATGAAGGTTAATAATTTACTAACTTTTATGGTACTGAAAGGGACTATTTTCACTTTGTGAGAGAAGTTGTAGGAATTGTGGTAAGCTATTAGTTAGAAAAAAAGGGCAATCAACATTGTAAGAGTTTTTTCTCCTTATCTGCAGAGTAGGAGTGAGGACAGCTAATTTATACAAACAGGCTGTTGCCATTCTCTCGTTGTCTCTCTCTCTCTTCTTCCTCTGATCTTCCTCTCTTCTGTTATATTATATTTCTGGTACGTACAGACTCTATCAGGAATAAATGTGGTTCACAAGGATTCTCTCACACATGTTACTGGAACACAGATACTATCACCTTCATATGTCAGTCATGGTTTAGGTAATGACATCTAACCTGACGCAACCTGACCTGACGCAACCTGACCTGATACAACCTGACCTGACGCAACCTGACCTGATACAACCTGACCTGACGCAACCTGACCTGAAGCAACCTGACCTGACGCAACCTGACCTGACGCAACCTGACCTGACGCAACCTGACTTGATACAACCTGACCTGGCACTACCTGACCTGACGGGTCCTGACCTGATGCAACCTGACCTGACGCTACCTGACCTGACTCAACCTGATCTGACGCAACGTGACCTGACGCTACCTGACCTGACGCAACCTGACTTGACGCCACCTAACCTGACGCAACCTGACCTGACCTGACGCTACCTGACCTGACGCTACCTGACCTGACGCAACCTGACCTGACGCAACCTGACCTGACGCAACCTGACCTGACGCAACCTAACCTGACGCAACCAGACCTGACCTGACGCTACCTGACCTGACGCAACCTGACCTGACACAACCTGACCTGACACAACCTGACCTGACGCAACCTTACCTGACGCAACCTGACCTAATGCTACCTGACCTGACGCAACCTGACCTGATACAACTTGACCTGACACAACCTGACCTGACGCAACCTGATCTGACGCTACCTGACCTGACTCAACCTGACCTGACACAACCTGACCTGACCTGACCTTCAGTAATTGGCCTATTTTCTGTGTAAAAAGTCGTAATTTCAAACTGCGAATACGGGCAGAGAGCCAGAACTTGGATCCAAAATATGGCTCAAGCGTCGAATTTGGGATGTTTATAATACACTGAAAGCTGCAGGGGGGTTTGGGCAAAATGTGACCCATCGCCTCTCAGTAATTAGCATATTTTTGGTAAAAAAAATCGTATATTCAAACTGCGAATACGTGCAGAGGGCCAGAATTTGGCTGCAAAATAGGGCTCAAGCGTCGAATTTGGGATGTTTGGGATATTTTGAGAATTAAAGGGAGGGTTTGGGCAAAATGTGATCCATCGCCGCTTTCAATAATTGGCATATTTTCGGTATAAAAATTCGTAATTTCAAACTGCGAATACGTGCAGAGAGCCAGAATTTGGCTCTAAAATATGACTCAAGGGTTGAATTTGGGATTTTGGGGATATTTTGAAAACTGCAGGGGGGTTTGGGCAAAATGTTTTCCATAGCCGCTCTCAGTAATTGACATATTGATCTTCTCGAGATGTGATCTTCTAGTAATGTGATCTTCTGGAGATGTGATCTTCTGGTGATGTGATCTTTTGGAAATTTGATCTTCTGGAGATGTGATCTTCTCGACATGTGATCTTCTCGAGATGTGATCTTCTGGTGATGTGATCTTCTGGAGGTGTGATCATCTGGAGATGTGATCTTCTGGTGATGTGATCTTCTGGAGATGTGACTCTCTTGAGATGTAATCTTCTCGAGATGTGATCTTCTGGGGATGTGATCTTCTGGTGATATGATCTTCTGGAGATGTGATCATCTGGAGATGTGATCTTCTGGTGATGTGATCTTCTCGAGATGTGATCTTCTAGAGATGTGATCTTCTGTAGATGTGATCTTATGGAGATGTGATCTTCTGGGGATGTGATCTTCTGGGGATGTGATCTTCTGGGGATGTGATCTTCTGGGGATTTGATCTTCTGGGGATGTGATCTTCTGGTGATGTGATCTTCTCGAGATGTGATTTTTGGAGATGTGATCTTCTCGAGATGTGATCTTCTGCTGATGTGATCATCTGGAGAAGTGATCTTCTCGAGATGTGATCATTTGGTGATGTGATCTTCTGGAGATGTAATCTTCTGGTGATGTGATCGTCTGGAGATGTGATCTTCTGGAGGTGTGATCTTCTCGAGATGTGATCTTCTCGAGATGTGATCTTCTGGTGATGTGATCTTCTGGAGATGTGATCATCTGGAGATGTTATCTTCTGGTGATGTGATCTTCTGGAGATGTTATCTTCTGGAGATGTTATCTTCTGGAGATGTGATGTTCCCGAGATGTGATATTCTGGAGATGTGATCTTCTGGAGATGTGATCATCTGTAGATGTGATGTTCTGGAGGCGTGATCTTCTGGAGACGGGATTTTCTAGAGATGTGATCTTCTCGAGATGTGATCTTCTGGAGATGTGATCGTCCTCTGGAGATGTGATCTTCTGGAGATGTGATCTTCTCGAAATGAGATTTTCCGGAGATGTGATCTTCTGGCGATGTGATCTTCTAGAGATATGATCTTCTCGAGATGTGATCTTCTGGAGATGTGATCCTTTGGGTATGTGATCTTCTCGAGATGTGATCTTCTCGAGATGTGATCTTCTAAAGATGTGATCTTCTTGGGATGTGATCTTCTGGTGATGTGGTCTTCTGGAGATGTGATCTTCTGGAGATGTGGTCTTCTGGAGATGTGATCATCTCGAGATGTGATCTTCTCGAGATGTGATCTTCTGGAGATTTGATCTTCTGGTCATGTGATCTTCTCGAGATGTGATCTTCTCGAGATGTGATCTTCTGGAGATGTGATCATCTCGAGATGTGATCTTCTTGAGATGTGATCTTCTGAAGATGTGATCTTCTGGAGATGTGATCTTCTGGTGATGTGATCTTCTGGTGATGTGATCTTCTGGTGATGTGATCTTCTGGAGATGTTATCTTCTGGAGATGTGATCTTCTGGGAATGTGATCTTCTGGAGATGTGATCTTCTCGAGATGTGATCTTCTCGTGATTTGATCTTCTGGTGATGTGATCTTCTGGAGATGTTATCTTCTGGAGATGTTACCTTCTGGAGATGTGATCTTCTAGGAATGTGATCTTCTGGTAATGTGATCTTCTGGAGATGTTATCTTCTGGAGATGTGATCTTCTGGGAATGTGATCTTCTCGAGATGTGATCTTCTCGAGATGTGATCTTCTCGAGATGTGATCTTCCTGTGATGTGATCTTCTCCAGATGTGATCTTCCTCTGGAGATAGTGGCCTACTCCTAATACATCGCAATTTACGTAATCGAGCAATACGTTAAAAATCCGTGGTCTCCGTGGTGTAGTGGTAAGACACTCGCCTGGCGTTCCGCGAGCGCTATGTCATGGGTTCGTATCCTGGCCGGGGAGGATTTACTGGCGCAAATTCCTTAACTGTAGCCTCTGTTTAATGCAACAGTAAAATGTGTACTTGGATGAAAAAACGATTCTTCGCGGCAGGGGATCGTATTCCAGGGACCCTAGGATTAAGGACTTGCCCGAAACGCTACGCGTACTAGTGGCTGTACAAGAATGTAACAACTCTTGTATATATCTCAAAAAAAAAAAAAAAAAAAAAAAAAAAAAAAAAAAAAAAAAAAAAAAAAAAAAAAAAAAAAAAAAAAAAAAAAAAAAAAAAAAAAAATGTAACGAACAAATTAGTTAAAATTAAAGCACTTTAATATTGATGTTTTCTTTTCATCGACCCTTGGTGTGGTGTTCACTATCCTTAGCGTAGTGTTCACTATCCTTAGTGTTATGTTCACTATCCTTGGCGTGGTGTTCACTATCCTTGACGTGGTGTTCACTACCCTCTGGCGTGTTGTTAACTATCCCTAACGTAGTGTTCACTATCCTTAGCGTGGTGTTCACTATCCTTAGCGTAGTGTTCACTAACCTTGGCGTGGTGTTCACTATCCTTGGCGTGGTGTTCACTATCCTTGGCGTGGTGCTCACTACCCTTGGTGTGGTGTTCACTATCCTTTGCGTAGTGTTCACTATCCTTGACGTGGTGTTCAATATCCTTGGCGTGGTGTTCACTACCCTTGGTGTGGTGTTTACTATCCTTGGCATGGTGTTCACTATCCTTGGTGTGGAGTTCACTATCCTTGGCGTGGTGTTCACTATCCTTGGCGTGGTGTTAACTACCTTTGGTGTGGTGTTCACTATCCTTCGTGTGGTGTTCACTATCTTTGGTGAGGAGTTCACTATCCTTAGCGTGATGTTCACTATCCTTGGCGTGGTGTTCACTATTCTTGGAGTGGTGTTCATTGAACTTGGCGTGGTGTTCACTATTCTTGGAGTGGTGTTCACTATCCTTGGCGTGGTGTTCACTAACCTTGGCGTGGTGTTCACTGAACTTGTCGCAGTGTTCACTATCCTTGGAGTGGTGTTCACTATCCTTGACGTTGTGGGATATTTGGGTTTGATTCTGATTAATTAATAATTAAAGTAGTAAATTAAATTACGAAGGACCACCCGCTTTTAAAGTAAAGAGGGAAACTGAGAATTTCAGATCATTAGATAAAATTCTAGAGAAAACCAGTGACTATGGATATGACTAGAAAGTATGATCATAAGAATAATTAATGGGCTGTATTATTAAAAAACCAAACCTCAAACACCTACATTGGGGGGTTATTACTGGAGGTCAGTACGTCCAGGAATCAGTGTGGTTCGTTCACTAATTCAATTAATAACAATCTAATCCTATAAATAATGTTGAATATAATATTATTCATACAAAGAAGAACATGAATATGAGCATAGTAATGAGTTACAGTAAATCACACATTATGTTGAACATTCTGAATGTATCAAATTGCTAAAATATAGGAAAAAGAAATAAGCCTTAGCTTGTAGTAGGTTCCTTTAGATAACTCTGGAAGTCCTCTTAATCTCCAAGTCTGGCACATTGACGAATGGCACGATTAACATGGAGAAGGTAGCATGAGGAATCCGTCTCTCAAGCTGCAAGATAAATAACTACCAGTAGCAATTGATTTAACTACTCAATTCATATTCAAGACTGTCGTCAGGAATCAAGTCTAGGGGTCCCTTATTTAACACCAGCACTAGTTGAAGATACTATCTGCATGGTCGTTCACGCCTCACAGTGGCGGCTTTCATCTGTGGATGGACACACGTGTCCTATTTGCTGGACAATGGCGTCTTTTATGAGTACGTTAAGCGCAGGTCTGCCTCTCTTCGGTTCCCCACGTGTACTGCCTCCCGACTGAGGATGGCGTCCCCCAACCCACGCCCAGTCGACGTTCATTACACAAATTATTGGCATGAACATTAATATTTCTCGCATTCGCGCTTGAAACTCTAAAGACTGGACGGGTTTATTATTTAGAGGAACGGAATATTATTATTTAACTATTTAAGAATAGTAAAGATATAAGGGGGAGGAATTAATGTCTCCCCATAGCATTCATTGATGACGTTAACTCTATCGCGAGGTAGACGGTATAATTCTAACGCTCTATTCGGCTTTTAGTTAGAGAACAATTCGTCTGCAATCAGTTGTCATACAGAATGCTTTAATTATGGAGAATCGTATTTAATTCTCACACAAATTGAATATAATGTGTTTTACTGTAAAGAAATCTGACGCAATACTGGCGTCAGATGACGTGAGAATTCTAGCCTAATGCACAGATGAATTATTAGTACATGAGAATTCTACGAGTTGTTATTTTTACTTACTACAATATTAATATGGTTAGTAATAAGTAATGAGAATACAACAATGCTGTATTCGATGTTGGAAATATCCAACATAACTCCGGGGGGGGATTCCCAGGGTCGCAGTGTATTGTGTTTTACTGACCTATCCCGAAGTGATATTAAGATTAATACATTAGTATGTTAGTATGTTAGTACACACATAACGAACGTCCCGATTTTATCAAGGACTTACAAGAACTTGAGTCTTGCTATTTACATGTCAACTGAAACATGTTGTTTGTAGCCTACACAATATTTATAGAATTCAACTCTCCCAATTTAAACTAACAGAATCTACGGTGACGCGATATCTTGGGTCACAGTGACGTGTAATGTTTCGTTACGTGATATCACATCGTAGTATCATCACAGTTTTCTCAGTGGGAAGTGAAGAAAATTATTCTTCTTCAGAGTTGTAATAGGCTTGCAGTTTCCCTTAGTGGAAACATGCATGAAATAGTGAAACATTAAATGATTAAGTTATCGGTAATCAGGAACGCTCTAAAGCTCACAATAAACTCAACAACTAGGGTCGCAGTGACATGTAATGGTGTATTATGTAGCTGCTGAATCGTAGGTAAACTCAGAATAAGTTCCTAAGAACTGATAACACTATTGTATGATTATACAGTAAAGCGTTATTAGTCATTTAAGATCAAGGAGACTATGACACTACAGTAAGGTCACTGTCTAGGTTCGCTGTGACTTGTAACTATTGAGTTACTAGACAATAACATCACGCAGCATCACGATCACCTCAAATTCAAATGAGGAAGTTGAATTTAATGTGTACTGCCGTGCAGTAGTCATTCTGACTGATGGTACAATTAATTGCTAACTAGCTAAATTAGTAGAAAAGTAGAGAACTGAAAAGTTTATTCATTAAAATCAAGGAAAATTCTGAGTTGACAGTGAGATTAGTAGCCTAGTCATTCTGACTTATGAGCTAATTAAATGGCAGCTCATAGGCTTGACACTGTAAACTAGTTAGTACGAAATCACCTTTACATGAATTTGGGTTTATTAGATCAGTCTCTATAAGTATAGTCAACTGTAATTAATGGTGAGTACAGATTAGGTTAGTACTCAGTTGACACTACTAAAGTCCCTAAACCTACCTAAATAAATGATTTGAATTTCTAACCTACCTAAGTAAGGGACTAAGCTAACGGTGAGCAAAAATGTACTCGAATTAACATGGTGAGCGGTATTGAGCTCATTAACAGGTCGAGTTATATTAAACTCGTGAACATGGTGAGCTACATTGAGCTCGTCAGTAGTGCTGACAGGGTGAGCTACAGTGAACTCGTTAGCTAGTGCTAACAGGGTGAGCTGCATGGAGCTCGTTAGCTAGTGCTAACAGGGTGAGTTGCAGTGAACTCGTCAACAGTGTTGACAGGGTGAGCTGCATTGAGCTCGTTAGCTAGTGCTAACAGGGTGAGCTACATGGAGCTCGTTAACAGTTAACAGGGTGAGTTACATGGAACTCGTCAACAGTGTTGACAGGGTGAGCTACATTGAGCTCGTTAGCTGGTGCTAACAGGGTGAGCGACATGGAGCTCGTTAACAGTTAACAGGGTGAGTTACATGGAACTCGTCAACAGTGTTGACAGGGTGGGCTACAGTGAGCTCGTTAGCTGGTGCTAACAGGGTGAGCTGCATGGAGCTCGTTAACCGTTAACAGGGTGAGTTACATGGAACTCGTCAACAGTGTTGACAGGGTGAGCTACAGTGAGCTCGTTAGCTGGTGCTAACAGGGTGAGCTGCCTGGAGCTCGTTAACAGTTAACAGGGTGAGTTACATTGAACTCGTCAACAGTGTTGACAGGATGAGCTACAGTGAGCTCGTTAGCTGGTGCTAACAGGGTGAGCTGCATGGAGCTCGTTAACCGTTAACAGGTTGAGTTCAGTGAACTCGAATTAACGAGGTGGAGTTTTGTCATTCAGTTATCATGGCGTGCAATATTAAGCTCGTGCGCATGGTGAACGAGCACTCATATTATTACGTTAATTCTAAGGTGAGCTATGTTAAGCTCATGAAGCATGTTAATTAACAATGCTAATGTTTAACGGTAATGCATTAAACATATTAGTTCTCTGTAAATTCGCTTACGTATTAGTAAGTTTGCAAGTTTGTTCGTGCTGCGCTCCTACACTAAATAAGCAGAAACGAAAGAAAAACAACTCAAACAATTAATGCAAGTATTTATCACTAACTCTTAGTGCAGAAAACATGGTATTAAGGTTTTCTTGGCAAACCTTTAAGCGCAAGTATAGTGGACCAGTGGTCCTAGTGAATGTTATCACTAAATTCAGGAAATGCCTGTGGCATTAAGTGCTAGATTTCCTAGCCTAACATTATTAATTCCTAGGGAGTACTAGATTCTCTAGCCTAACATTACAATTTAACTAGGAAGACTGAGTGTGGTCAACTACTACTTGTCGAGAATAATTCCAGGTCTGTAGTGAATTCAATAGTTTGGTCGCTGTGACTTGTACTTGTTTGAGTACGGACCATTGGTTATCACTGAGAGCTATGAAACATCTCGGCGAGTATCAATTGCACTACATTCAATCTGAGTTTATTACTCAGCTGTGTTTCTCCCTTTAGCTTGCTGCTGGAGAATTGATTTACTGCTGACTAATTTATTATTATTGGCAGGTTTAGGCTTGTTCACATTCAGAACTTTACCAGTAAGTAAGTAGCCACCTGCAGATTGGAGCATATTCATTCCCAATCGTTTAACATGTCCAGTTATGAACTGGTAATAGTAGTCGGCTCCTACTAGTACATCTACATTGTTAAGGCGGTCAGACATTAATTTGTTGTCAGCCAAATTAATTTCACGTTCCTGCAGGAAGTGGGCTGTGTACCCCAGACCCTTAATATTTAAGTCTAAAGGTATTTGATCTACAACAATGGCTTGGACAGCCTTGGCTTGACTACCTAGTCGTACAAGCGGTTGAACTACTGTGTATTCATGGGTTCCTCGATTTATCATGGATCCTGACAAGTTTAATTTTACTTGTCCTATTGGTTGTAAATTAAGTGCCTCTGCTGCCCTTTGAGTAATGAAAGTTCTCTGGGAACCTTGATCAAATAGTCCACGTATGGTGATCTTGGCTCCTCTGTTCTTCACTTGAAGTTGGGCAGTAGGCAAGGCAGCATCTACTTGAGATGCTTGTGTAGTTACACTGTACACATCTCGCACCTTCAGGCACTGTACTTGTGTAGATTCTCTACGTCCTATTCTAGGATTGACATAATTAGTCCTAACTAATTTGCACAGTGCAGCATGATGCTTGCCCCTTCTACACCTATTGCAGGTGTTCAGTGGGGTGTCACAGCTGTTAACATTATGTGGTTTGAGACACCTAGTACATTTGTGTAACTGTTTGAGTCGTCTGACTCTTGTGTCTCTATTAGGATAATTAGTACATTTGTACAGAGAATGGTTTTGATTGCAAAACAAGCATATTCCCCATCCTACAGATCGTTTAGAGGTTACCGGTTTAGGTAAAACAGTATTTGCAGGTGGTGACGGTTTTGCTGCTTGCATTTGCTGGTTATTTATTCTCTTGTGAGTACTTGGTGTACTCTGTGGAACCATTAACAGGCTCTTGGGAGTGCTCTTTGGACTATTAGGTCTCTTAGGAGCATCTGTGGAGTTATTAGCAGTGCTCTTTGGACTATTAGGTCTCTTAGGAGCACCTGTGGAGTTATTAGCAGTGCTCTTTGGACTATTAGGTCTCTTAGGAGCACCTGTGGGACTCTTAGGCCTCACTGATGAATCAGTATTTGACTGATTGTTGTTACATGGGTTATTAGCACCTTTGTTACCTAGTGACAGTGTCACTTTAGGAGTTTCAGGTAAGGAAACTGATGTAGGTACAGTTTTGGTGCATTCAGATTTAGCATTAATTGCCTGGCCTGCTGTATGATTGCTCATATTACGCAAACCTGTAAATATATCCTGCATTGACAGGGTATTACCATTCTGGCATACATATAATTTATTAAGTGTGTCACCAGACAATTTTCTTTGGATGATAATTTTAGTCATCCACTCAGTAGTTGGGTGATCCACCTCTTTACTGAAAGAATTTATCAGTGACTCAAGCTGAAAACTAAAGGCTTGTAAAGAGTCACCTGATTGCTCTGGTGAAGATAAATTTAATAATTGGTGTACAAGGTTTATAATAGTCTTCTCATTGTTAGCGCTTACTTTAGAAGGCTGTTGGGAGCAATTGTGACCATTACTTGTGTTGCTTAAGGCTTCTTGCTTAGCCTCAGCTTTGATTACAGCTTCGGCTGCTGCTGCAGCATTAGCTTTATCACTTTCTGTTTCAGATTCACTGATCATTGCAGCTTCACTTGTTTCATCTGTAGCTTCACTTGTTTCTCTGGGTTCTGGGGATAAGCTAGTTAATTCAGTAGCATTATGTATTGAACTTATAGAATCCAAGGAACATTGAGAAGAGTGGTCTGAAATTTGATCAGACTCTATAAACAAATCATCGCATGAAGCGGTATTAGATGAGAGGTTAGAAAATGAAGGTTGATCTTCAGTTGTTGATCCTGTATAGTGATCAGTATTGATTAGAGGATTCTCCTCGTCGTGATGTAGCTCATGTATTTCATCTGAGCAGTGTGCTTGCTCGGTTGTAGTTTTTCTACAAAAACGTTCTATCCAATCAGGATCATTTTGTTTCGCAAGCACCCTTTTATAGTGATCTAGCTTTTCTTGAATGGTATCTTCATATTCATCAAGATCATATTCGATCTGACTTAATTCGTCTGGGTCAGTATTACTGCTAAAGAGTTTGTCTTTATAAGCCTCGATGGTCTCCTTCACCTGGACGTATTTTTCGTTAGCTGCCTCTGTGTAGAGGTTGAACTCAAAGAAGTCAATTGGATTATTTTCTAAACAGTTGTCGCAGTCGTTAAGTCGTCTTGATAGGTACTTTTGGAGACTTCTCAGGATAATACTGATTCTCTTTAATATTTCAGAAGTATCCATTCTAGATGTAAATTTGAGCCTTATAAGGCTTATATAGCTAGTGGTATAGCTAGGGTGTCTGCTCCTTGATGTAGAGCAAGTATAATTATTTACAGCCTGATAGGGCTTATGTAGCTAGAGGTATAGCTATGGTCTGCTCCTTGATGTAGAGCAGGTATAAGTATTGACAGCCTAATATTTCTTGAGGCTGGTTGTAATTTACCTCATTTAGAGGTTAGCTACCTACCTAATAATAAGCAACTAAGATTTGAGTGGTACCTTGGTCTCACTACAGGTGTTCCTCAGCTTAGCTCTTCTAAATCAGCCTCGGATGGGTAGTGGACTTACAGTAACACTCAAAGACATACATAGAAATATGCAATAAAATAATTACACAATAAATGGTTAATCCCACCCTTGATAGGGTCAGCACAAAAGAATAATATGTGTCACTAACTAGCTCAAGCCTAGTCGTGAGAATTTCTACTTGAGAAACTACAACTATATTTAGTCTGTGCTTGTGCCAAATTCAACACAATCACAGCCTAAATTGCTACCTAATGAAGGTTGGCAAAGATTATATTATGGTGCAGTAATGTGCAAATAATTGTGCTGTGTTTTTTTTTTTTGTATTTTATATAATATACACTTGTGTAATTATGTGTATAAGAAATTAAATGAACACAAAGAATTAATTGTGTTTGGCAAGTATTCTACTGCCGTAAATATTATCTAACTCCTGAATGTACTCCTAATTGTGGAATAAAATGTTATCAGGGTTAGTAATGATTAACTAGTATGAGATCAGTAATTTATATTAGTATACTGGATCCCTAAATGTTAATGATCCACTGACTTGAGTGAATCAGTAATTATAACATGGATTCAGGCTATAATGGACAGTCTGTTGACAGCCATATATTGAAACATTGGTATAGCCTAAATGGTTAACACTTAATTGGTGTTAGTGATTAATATAAGGTTATGAGCTGTTGCTCTTGGTGACCTAAAGATTCTACTTCAGCATGAAATGTAGGTCTAAATGTTGTGGGTAATTGGCTATGACCCACTAAAGCTATGTATAAGGTAGCTGTTAGTGTGATCTAGGCTAACTGATGTGTTACACTGTTAGTTGACACAATTAATTAAATAGTTAGTCTAGCTTCTATCACACAAGGATTAGTTATTAATGGTTAATATTTTAATTATAAATTTAATGCCTATCCGGTTCGATAAGGACCATAATGTGGGATATTTGGGTTTGATTCTGATTAATTAATAATTAAAGTAGTAAATTAAATTACGAAGGACCACCCGCTTTTAAAGTAAAGAGGGAAACTGAGAATTTCAGATCATTAGATAAAATTCTAGAGAAAACCAGTGACTATGGATATGACTAGAAAGTATGATCATAAGAATAATTAATGGGCTGTATTATTAAAAAGCAAACCTCAAACACCTACATTGGGGGGTTATTACTGGAGGTCAGTACGTCCAGGAATCAGTGTGGTTCGTTCACTAATTCAATTAATAACAATCTAATCCTATAAATAATGTTGAATATAATATTATTCATACAAAGAAGAACATGAATATGAGCATAGTAATGAGTTACAGTAAATCACACATTATGTTGAACATTCTGAATGTATCAAATTGCTAAAATATAGGAAAAAGAAATAAGCCTTAGCTTGTAGTAGGTTCCTTTAGATAACTCTGGAAGTCCTCTTAATCTCCAAGTCTGGCACATTGACGAATGGCACGATTAACATGGAGAAGGTAGCATGAGGAATCCGTCTCTCAAGCTGCAAGATAAATAACTACCAGTAGCAATTGATTTAACTACTCAATTCATATTCAAGATTATTGATATCTACAGATAGAATTCTAATCACCTGTTATTAGGTGTTATCTTGCCGCGTGACGTGCAATCACCCCGCTATTAATAAACTTATAAATGATGCATCAAATAAAAAGTACTTAGCTGTGGGCACTGTGTAAGTATTAAGATTGCCGTAATTACGCATCCCAAGTTCCGGTGAACCTATCCTGGATTGATGCGTTTCAAGCTGGCTGATCACGTGTCGTCAGGAACCAAGTCTAGGGGTCCCTTATTTAACACCAGCACTAGTTGAAGATACTATCTGCATGGTCGTTCACGCCTCACAGTGGCGGCTTTCATCTGTGGATGGACACACGTGTCCTATTTGCTGGACAATGGCGTCTTTTATGAGTACGTTAAGCGCAGGTCTGCCTCTCTTCGGTTCCCCACGTGTACTGCCTCCCGACTGAGGATGGCGTCCCCCAACCCACGCCCAGTCGACGTTCATTACACAAATTATTGGCATGAACATTAATATTTCTCGCATTCGCGCTTGAAACTCTAAAGACTGGACGGGTTTATTATTTAGAGGAACGGAATATTATTATTTAACTATTTAAGAATAGTAAAGATATAAGGGGGAGGAATTAATGTCTCCCCATAGCATTCATTGATGACGTTAACTCTATCGCGAGGTAGACGGTATAATTCTAACGCTCTATTCGGCTTTTAGTTAGAGAACAATTCGTCTGCAATCAGTTGTCATACAGAATGCTTTAATTATGAAGAATCGTATTTAATTCTCACACAAATTGAATATAATGTGTTTTACTGTAAAGAAATCTGACGCAATACTGGCGTCAGGTGACGTGAGAATTCTAGCCTAATGCACAGATGAATTATTAGTACATAAGAATTCTACGAGTTGTTATTTTTACTTACTACAATATTAATATGGTTAGTAATAAGTAATGAGAATACAACAATGCTGTATTCGATGTTGGAAATATCCAACAGACGTGGTGTTCACTGAACTAGGCGTGGTGTTCACAATCCTTAGCGTGGTGTTCACTATCCTTGGAGTTGTGTTTACTATCCAAGGTGTGGTGTTCACTATCCTTGGCGTGGTGTTCACTATCCTTAGCGTGGTGTTCACAACCCTTGCCGTGGTATTCACTACCCTTGACGTGGTGTTCACTACCCTTAGCGTGATGTTCACTGAACTTGCCGTGGTGTTCACTACCAATGGCATGGTGTTCACTACCCATGGCGTGGTGTTCACTACCCTTGGCCTGGTGATAATTACCCTTGGCATGTTCTTCACTACCCTTGGCGTGGGGTTCACTAACCTTGGCGTGGTGTTCACCACCCTTGGCGTGGTGTTCACTGCCCTTGGCGTGGTGTTCACTACCCATGGCGTGGTGTTTACTACCCTTGGCGTGGTGTTCACTACCCTTGGCGTCATGTTCACTACCCTTTGCGTGGTGTTCACTACCCATGGCTTGGTGTTCACTACCCTTCGCTTAGTGTTCACTACCATTGGCATAGTGTTCACTACCCTTAGCGTGGTGTTCACTACCCTTGGCGTGGTGTTCACTATCCTTGACGTGGTGTTCACTACGCTTGGAGTGGTGTTCACTACCCTTGGCGTGGTGTTCACTACCCTTCACGTGGTGTTCACTACTCTAGGCGTGGTGTTCACTACCCTTGGCATGGTGTTCACTACCCTTTGCATAGTGTTCACTATGTTGTATGTTAGGGAATTGGTAGACGACATATTTGGTTGCAGCGCAAACTGGTTTGGAACACTTTGAGAGATGAAGGAAGTGTGTTACCGGTTTAGTTGGTGAGGGAATGTTCGGGAATTGGTAGACGTCGGGTTGTGTTCAGGACGGTGGATATTGGAGTGAGGAAGGGAAGGTGCGTGGGCCAGGGAGTGGCCATAGTGAGGTGTAGGGCCAAGGTGTGTGGCCAAGTGGAGTGGCCACGTTGTGCGGCAGGGAAAGGTCCCCTAAGGGGTGGAAACAGTAGTGTGGGGAACTGATAAGTGACGTTGTTAATGGTGGCTTAAAATTATAAGTGATTCTAGTGAGATTAAGGGAATAAGGCCAAGTAAGGTTACTGTGCGGCAAAGCGTCAAGCTGGTTCATACACGAGCACATAAGGGGCGAGTAGCCATGACGGGTACGGGTAGTAATAGGGGCGCCAGTGGCCAGGCCACGAGTAATGTCGGTCAGGGTGAGAGTGGTGATAACACGGCGGCGTTGCTTACGGCGCAGGCGGCAGCGTCAGAGACAATTGGGCAGGTTGCACAGTGGTTGAAAAATGTGTTGAGCACGCATGAGACGACTAATGCAGGACCTAAGGTATATGGAGACATACCCACGTTTTGGGGCGCCAAACGGGATTCGAAAGGTCAGTTACTGACGGATATTAGAACATTTTTCTTTGCTCTAGAGAAGGCGACTAGTGTGGGGTCATGGTCGGATCAGGCAAAGATTGCATTGGCATATTCCAAGGTGAAAGGGGAAGCAAAGACCCTGCTCAACTCGGCGGAAATTAGAGAAATAAATAGTTATAGCGAGTTTAAGCAGGAGCTGATAGATCATTACGATGTGCAGCACGATGCAGTAGAACTAAAGGCTCAGTTAGCTGCACTTAAACGAGAACCAGGGGAACAATTAAGGGCGTTTGGCCATAGAATAAGACTCTTGGGTGATGTGATTGAGCGGACGGAAACGCAGTTCACGGGGGTAGTAAGAGATTCTATGCAACGGAGTGTTTTTTTCGGTGCATTACCGCGGGAAAGTGCGTTACACTGCAGGGAAGCTAAGTCTTTTAAGGAAGCGGTGAAACATGCAGTGTTTTGGGCGGAGAATAGCCCGACACATAAACTGACAGAGGATGACATTTTCAAGGAAGTGTCTCCTAAGGAACAGGCAAATCTAGCAGACACGCAAGAGAGACAGGCTCAGCTCTGGGCCCCAGTAGCTCAGCCAGTGGAGGATGGACCCGCGGCGGGGGTCACACATTCCAAGGGCAAGGGGCGAGGTACATATTTGTAGCAGTGGATGCACTCACACGGTTCACTGTGGTGAGTGCACTCCGTTCTAAGTCGGCAGAGGATGTGACCCAGGCCATGGTGGAAAGTGTGTTAACCAGGTTTGGGGCTCCTCAACAAGTTGTGCCAGACCAAGGGTCAGAGTTTATCAATCAAGTATTTCAAAGCATCGCGAGTGTGTATCAATTCAAACATACTCCAGTGCTGGCATATCGACCATCGGCGAATGGTTTGGTTGAAAGGCACAATGCTGAAGTAATCAGTATTCTGCGGCATTTGGCTGCAGATGATGTGCTTGCATGGGATCAGAGTTTGTCGATGGTGGAGTCGGCGCTCAACACGGCGTTCAATAGGTCGGTGGGAGAAACCCCGCATTTTTTGTTGCATGGGTTCGATCCCCGACTTCCGTTCACGACGTTCACAAGCAAGCAACCGCCATGCTATGCGTTAGACTTCAAAAGTGTTGTCTGTAGGCGAGCAACCAAGGCATTTGACTTGGTGAAACTACATTTAAGAAAGTCGACAGAGGTAGCAGAGGCATATTATAATGCGCGGAACAAGGTCCCAGCAAAGGTGATCAATGAAGGTGATAGGGTATTCGTGAAGCAGATGCACGCTCAGGCAGAAGGTAAGTTGGCACCCAAGTTTGTGGGGCCATGTCGGGTAATTAGCAAAAAGAATGCTGAAGTGAAGGTTAAGGTGCTAAACACAGGGCATGTGTTCTCCTGTCACCCAGACCGCGTCTATACACTGACCGGTCAGGCAAGTGAGGAGCCATACCCTACGGGGAGTGTGCCAGGGGAGAGCACACCAGCGGCTGAGAACATAGGTAGGGGTACGAGGAGTTGGCAATCAAGGGTAGATAACACAGAGCAGCCTTCGCAGGACCGAGGACAAGGTCCACAGGCGACGGTGACACATCGCTATCCGACCCGCTCTCGTGGGGTCATGAACACAGAAGGAGCATAGTATGTACTGTAGAGTAGTGCATGGCCATGGTAGTTTTTGTAGAGTGTGGGGTAGTGTGAAGAGTGTGGTGTGTAGTGGTGCATGGGCATGGTAGTTTTTGTAGAGTGTGGGGTAGTGTGTAGAGTGTGGTGTGTAGTGGTGCATGGGCATGGTAGTTTTTGTAGAGTGTGGGGTAGTGTGTAGAGTGTGGTGTGAAGTGGTGCATGGGCATGGTAGTTTTTGTAGAGTGTGGGGTAGTGTGTAGAGAGTGGTGTAGAGTAGCATGTGTAGTGGGTGGTGTAGTGTTGTGGCGTTTGGAAGCCTGGTATGGAGTGTGGTGTTATAATGAGGTCATCAGTGGTTGGGTTGACCAAAGGTGATGGTGTGTCGGAGTGGGTAAGTCTTATGGATAAGATTATAATGTAGAATTTAAAAATTTCAGGTGTTGGTGGTTGCAGTGGACGAGCGAAGTAGATATACTAATTTCTTATTAAGTTGTTACAGGAATCTCGCTAGAGGCGAGCCAGTGGCAGTATGATGTTTTAGTGACATAAGTGTGAAATTATTTTAATGAGGTATTTATTGTGATAATGTATGTGTATGTATATACTGTATATTACCTCATCGGCACCATTACTGAGTGTTAGGCTTGAGAAGGTCCCCCGGGATCATGTCACAGAGCTTCAGGTAGAGTAGAAGGGAAGCTATGAGGCTACACTCAGTAATTCTAGAGAAAAAAAAGGGGGAGGAAGTGAAGCCAACGTGACGTTATAGGCGAAATTCGCCCCCTGACATCAAAGCAGGGATAAGGGCCAGCTGCAATGGTTTTGCAGCTGCGCTCAGGCTATATACGGGGAGAGAGTAAGGAGCCGAGGGGGTTATGTGATAATGGGATTGAGCCAGGGGGCTCCGAGGGAATATTTTGCAGGTACAGCGGTCGGGAAGGTGTGAATATAGGTGGACACACTCTGGGCGGATGGGCCTAGACCAGAGAGCTGTGAGGGATCTACAGCGTTCTGGGATTGGTGCCCTGGAACGAGACGTCAGCACAGACCCAAGGGAACATGACCCTGGGGTAGGAATCTCCGTTGCTCTGGAGGCCAGGATCACGTTAGCTCAGAGCAACGATGGGACATTGACAACATTCACCAGGCTGGACAGCCTGGGTTTTGTCTGGGTCATGGAGGATCTATGACCTAGCAACCATGGGACACGAAGACAAGAGAAGTGATGCTGCCAATTGTGGAGGAGGCCAGTGAAACATTGTGTGATCATTGTAAGCCCTTATGTTAACAGTACAGGGCAAGATGTTAAATTATTAACTTGTTACTAAGGATGAAGAACCTTAGATATATATGTGTTGTGTATATATTAATGACTAGTGTCATTCCTGTTTAAGTGCCAGCATTCTGGTCCATGTAATTTTATGTTTATGTTTGTATGTAATTATATGTCAGCAGTTTAGGTATATGTGCATTGTTGGAGATGGGAAAAATTATTACAGACTATTTTACCTGTGCTATGATGTGAATATAATGTATATGTTGGAGAAGTGTTGTGAGTCATGTCGGGGAAAATTTTAATTTATTTCATCGTGTGTATGATGAACTTTTTGGGATGATTTTTTAGTTGTACACATATGGTGGGTGCATCCTCCAGGTCCTTGCACTAATGGAACCATTGCAATGATGCATATGGGGACATATGCGTGTTTAAGGAGGGGAGTGGTGTTGTAATCCACAAGTTAGTAGGAATTATTAGCTAGAGGATCATTACTACAACACTTAACGAATGATGATTGAAAGTACATGTAAGTAGACAGACTATGGATCACATATCTAAGAAAGGTCAATGGATTAAGACCGAAGCTGTTTAGCCAAATTAATAATTCCTGGAAAGAGGAATTATTCTTCGTCAGGCTTCTAGGAACAAGATTACCGCTCTAGGGATAAGGTTAATCGGATTATACCTTCCTTGAGAGGCGTGGTGAAAGTTTGAGGCCATGGCTGACTGGAGGCAGTCTGATTGTGGAGGTTGAACTAGCAAGTCCTTTGGATCCCCGTTTGTGGCAGCAGCGAAGTGTAGCAGACAGCTATGCGAGAGCCTGTTGTGATCTTAGTGACCAAGTTAAGTCTGCAGTATGTGAGTATTGAATGTAAGAATAACCGGGTGTGCAGCGTTGTAGTAATCATTCCGTATTAGGGACTTAGGCGGAAGTTACGAGTGTGTGTGGTGATCGCGGAGGTCAAGTGGTCTATGGGTATTGGAAGTGTATTGACCTAATAGAGTATGTTAATATATTATTATTTGTCAGAGTCTATTCTTTGTAATTAAATGACAAAACCCGACGGCCTTTAAATACCTTCCATATGTTCATTCATTGTGTTCCAGTACAAACCTAGTGGTACGCCTCAAGGGTCTGGTGTGTGTAGGAGTACACGGTGGTAGTAATGGTTGCTGAGGCAAGGTGTTATGTGTTGTGTAATCGCTGTGTTCGGAATGAACCGGGGTTCAGCGTCACGACAACTACCCTTGGCGTGGTGTTCACTACCCTTGGCGTGGTGTTCCCTAGCCTTAGTGTGGTGTTCACTACCCTTAGCGTGCTGTTCACTACCCTTGGCGTGTTGTTCACTGCCCTTGGCGTGGTGTTCACTACCCATGGCATGGTGTTCTCTACCCATGGCGTGGTGTTTACTACCCTTGGCATGGTGTTCACTACCCATGGCGTGGTGTTCACTTCCCTTGGCGTGGTGTTCCATACCCTTAGCGTGTTGTTCACTACCCTTAGCGTGGTGTTCACTACCCTTGGCGTGGTGTTCACTACACTTGGCGTGCTGTTCACTACCATTGGCGTGGTGTTCACTACACTTGGCGTGGTGCTCACTACCCTTGGTGTTGTGTTCACTACCCTTGGCGTGGTGTTCACTACCATTGGCATGGTGTTCACTACTCTTCGCTTGGTGTTCATTACCCTTAGCGTGGTGTTCACTACTCTTGGCGTGGTGTTCATTACACTTTGCGTGGTATTCACTGAACGTTGCGTGGTGTTCACTGAACTTGGCGTGGTTTTCGCTACCCTTGGCGTTGTGTTCACTACCCTTGATTTGGTGTTCACTGAACTTTGCGTGGTGTTCACTATCCTTAACGTGGTGTTCACTATCCTTAGCGTGGTGTTCACTACCCTTAGCATGTTTTTCACTACCTTAGGTGTGGTGCTCACTTCCCTTGGCGTGGTGTTCACTACCCTTGGCGTAATGTTCACTACTCTTGGCGTGGTGTTCACTACCCTTGGCTTGATGTTCAATACCCATGACGTGATGTTCACTACTCTTAACGTGGTGTTCACTACCCTGGGCGTGGTGTTCACTACTCTTGGCGTGGTGTTCACTACCCTTGGCGTGGTATTCACTGAACGTGGCGTGGTGTTCACTACTCTTGGCGTGGTGTTCACTAACCTTGGCGTGGTGTTCACTACCCTTGGCATACTGTTCACTACCCTTGGCATGGTGTTCACTACCCTTAGTGTGGTGTTCACTACCCTTGGCGTGGTGTTCACGACCCTTGGCGTGGTGTTCACTACCATTGGCATGGTGTTCACTACCCTTCGCTTGGTGTTCATTACCCTTAGCGTGGTGTTCACTACCCATTGCATGGTGTTCACTACCCTTGACGTGGTGTTCACTACCCTTGGCGTGGTGTTCATTACCCTTGGCGTGGTGTTCACTACCCTTGGCATGGTGTTCACTTCCCTTTGCATGGTGTTCACTACCCTTGGCGAGGTGTTCAATACCCTTGGCGTGGTGTTCACTACCCTTGGCATGGTGTTCACTACCCTTCGGCTGGTGTTCACTACCCTTAGCGTGGTGTTCACTACCCTTGATTTGGTGTTCACTACCCTTGGCGTGGTGTTCACTACCCTGGCGTGGTGTTCACCACCCTTGGCATGGTGTTCACTACCCTTGGCATAGTGTTCACTACCCTTAGCATGGTTTTCACTAACCTTGATGTGGTGTTCACTACCCTTGATTTGGTGTTCACTACCCTTGGCGTGGTGTTCACTACCCTTGGCGTGGTGTTCATTACCCTTTGTGTGGTGTTCACTACCCTTGGCGTGGTGCTTACTACCCTTGACGTGGTGTTCACTAACCTTGTTGTGGTGTTCATTACCCTTGGCGTGGTGTTCACTACCCTTAGCGTGGTGTTAACTACCCAATGCGTAGGGTTCACTACCCTTGGCATGTTGTTCACTACCCTTGGCGTGGTGTTCCCTACCCGTAGCATGGTGTTCACTACCCATGGCGTGGTGTTCACTACCCTTGGCGTGGGGTTTCCTACTCTTGACGTGGTGTTCACTACTCTTTGCGTGGTGTTCACTACCCTTGGCGTGGTGTTCACTACCCTTGGCGTGGTGTTCACTACCCTTGGCATGGTGTTCACTTCCCTTTGCATGGTGTTCACTACCCTTGGCGAGGTGTTCAATACCCTTGGCGTGGTGTTCACTACCCTTGGCATGGTGTTCACTACCCGTCGGCTGGTGTTCACTACCCTTAGCGTGGTGTTCACTACCATTGATTTGGTGTTCACTACCCTTGGCGTGGTGTTCACTACCCCTGGCGTGGTGTTCACCACCCTTGGCATGGTGTTCACTACCCTTGGCATAGTGTTCACTACCCTTTGCATGGTTTTCACTAACCTTGATGTGGTGTTCACTACCCTTGATTTGGTGTTCACTACCCTTGGCGTGGTGTTCACTACCCTTGGCGTGGTGTTCATTACCCTTTGTGTTGTGTTCACTACATTTGGCGTGGTGCTTACTACCCATGACGTGGTGTTCACTACCCTTGATGTGGTGTTCATTACCCTTGGCGTGGTGTTCACTACCCTTAGCGTGGTGTTAACTACCCAATGCGTAGGGTTCACTACCCTTGGCATGTTGTTCACTACCCTTGGCGTGGTGTTCCCTACCATTAGCATGGTGTTCACTACCCATGGCGTGGTGTTCACTACCCTTGGCGTGGGGTTTCCTACTCTTGACGTGGTGTTCACTACTCTTTGCGTGGTGTTCACTACCCTTGGCGTGGTGTTCACTACCCTTGGCGTGGTGTTCACTACCCTTGACGTGGTGTTCACTTCCTTTTGAAGTGGTGTTCACTACCCTTTGTGTGGTGTTCACTACCCTTGGCGTGGTGTTCACTACCCTTAGCGGGGTGTTCACTACCCTTGGCGTGGGGTTCACTACACTTGGCGTGGTGTTCACTACCCTTAATGTCACGTTCACTACCCTTGGCGTGGTTTTCACTACCCTTGGCGTGGGGTTCACTAACCTTGGCGTGGTGTTCACCACCCTTGGCGTGGTATTCACTTCCCTTGGCGTGGTGTTCACTACCCTTGGCTTGGTGTTTACTACCCTTGGATTGGTGTTCACTACCATAGGCATGGTGTTCACTACCCTTGGCATAGTGTTCACTACCCTTGGCGTGGTGTTCACTGCCCTTGGCGTGGTGTTCACTACCAATGGCATGGTGTTCACTACCCATTGCGTGGTGTTTACTACCCTTGGCGTGGTGTTCACTACCCTTGGCGTCATGTTCACTACCTTTTGCGTGGTGTTCACTACCCTTGGCTTGGTGTTCACTACCCTTCGCTTAGTGTTAACTACTATTGGCATGGTGTTCACTACCCTTGGCATGGTGTTCACTACCCTTAGCGTGGTGTTCACTACCCTTGGCGTGGTGTTCACTATCCTTGGCGTGGTGTTCACTACCCTTGGCGTGGTATTCACTACCCTTGGCGTGGTGCTCACTATCCTTGGCGTGGTGTTCACTACCCTTCACGTAGTGTTCACTAACCTGGGCGTACTGTTCACTATCCTTGGCATGGTGTTCACTACACTTGGCATAGTGTTCACTACCCTGGGCGTGGTGTTCACTACCCATGGCGTGGTGTTCACTACCCTTGGCGTGGTGTTCACTACCCTTGGCGTGGTGTTCACTACCCTTAACATATTGTTCACTATCCTTGGCATGGTGTTCACTACCCTTAGCGTGGTGTTCACTCCCCTTGGCGTGGTGTTCACTACCCTTGGCGTTGTGTTCACTACCATTGGCGTGGTGTTCACTACCATTGGCATGGTGTTCACTACCCTTCACCTAGTGTTCATTATCCTTGGCGTGGTGTTCACTACCCTTGGCGTGGTGTTCATTACCCTTGGAGTGGTGTTCACTACCCTTGGCATGGTGTTCACTACCTTTCGACTGTTGTTCACTACCCTTAGCGTGGTGTTCACTACCCTTGATTTGGTGTTCACTACCCTTGGCGTGGTGTTCACCACCATTGGCATGGTGTTCACTATATTTGGCATAGTGTTCACTACCCTTAGCATGGCTTTCACTAACCTTCATGTTGTGTTCACTACCCTTGGCTTGGTGTTCACTACCCATGACGTGGTGTTCACTACTCTTAACGTGGTGTTCACTACCCTTGGCGTGGTGTTCACTACCCTTGGCGTGGTGTTCACTACCCTTAACATATTGTTCACTATCCTTGGCATGGTGTTTACTACCCTTAGCGTGGTGTTCACTCCCCTTGGCGTGGTGTTCACTACCTTTGGCGTTGTGTTCACTACCCTTGGCGTGGTGTTCACTTCCCTTGGCGTGGTGTTCACTACCCTTGGCTTGGTGTTTACTACCCTTGGCTTGGTGTTCACTACCATTGGCATTGTGTTCACTACCCTTCGCCTAGTGTTCATTACCCTTGGCGTGGTGTTCACTACCCTTGGCGTGGTGTTCACTACCCTTGGCGTGGTGTTCACTACCCTTGGCATGGTGTTCACTACCCTTCGACTGTTGTTCACTACCCTTAGCGTGGTGTTCACTACCCTGGATTTGGTGTTCACTACCCTTGGCGTGGTGTTCACCACCATTGGCATGGTGTTCACTATTCTTGGCATAGTGTTCACTACCCTTAGCATGGCTTTCACTAACCTTGATGTGGTGTTCACTACCTTTGGCGTGGTGTTCATTACCCTTCGTGTGGTGTTCACTTTCCTTGGCGTGGTGCTCACTACCCTTGACGTGGTGTTCACTACCCTTGATGTGGTGTTCATTACCCTTGGCGTGGTGTTCACTACCCTTAGCGTGGTGTTCACTACCCAATGCGTGGGGTTCACTACCCTTGGCATGTCGTTACTACCCTTGGCGTTGGTGTTCCCTACCCTTAGCATGGTGTTCACTACCCATGGCGTGGTGTTCACTACCCTTGGCGTGGTGTTCCCTACTCTTGACGTGGTGTTCACTACTCTTTGCGTGGTGTTCACTACCCTTGGCGTGGTGTTCCCTACTCTTGACGTGGTGTTCACTATCCTTGGCGTGGTGTTCACTACCCTTGGCGTGGTGTTCACTACCCTTGACATGGTGATCACTACCCTTGGCGTGGTGTTCACTACCCTTAGCGTAGTGTTCACTACCCTTGGCGTGGGGTTCACTACACTTGGCGTGGTGTTCACTACCCTTAACGTGGTGTTCACTACCCTTGGCGTGGTTTTCACTAACCTTGGCGTGGTGTTCACCACCCTTGGCATGGTGTTCACTTCCCTTGGCGTGGTGTTCACTACCCTTGGCTTGGTGTTTACTACCCTTGGCTTGGTGTTCACTACCATTGGCATGGTGTTCACTACCCTTAGCATAGTGTTCACTACCCTTAGCGTGGTGTTCACTACCCTTGGCGTGGTGTTCACTATCCTTGGCGTGGTCTTCACTGCCCATGGCGTGGTATTCACTACCATTGCCTAGGTGTTCACTACCCTTGGCATGGTGTTCACTACCCTTGGCGTGGTGTTCACGACCCCTGGCGTGGTGTTCACTACCCCTGACGTGGTGTTCACTACCCTGGGCGTGGTGTTCACTACCCTTGGAGTGGTGTTCACTACCCTTCACGTAGTGTTGACTACCCTGGGCGTGGTGTTCACTATCCTTGGCATGGTGTTCACTACCCTTGGCATAGTGTTCACTACCCTTGGCGTGGTGTTCACTACCCTTGGCGTGGTGTTCACTACCCTTGGCGTGGTGTTCCTTACCCTTAGCGTGGTGTTCACTACCCTTAGCGTGGTGTTCACTGAACTTAGCGTGGTGTTCGCTACCCTTGGCGTTGTGTTCACTGCCCTTGGCTTGGTGTTCACTGAACTTAGCGTGGTGTTCACTATCCTTAACGTGGTGTTCACTATCCTTAGCGTGGTGTTCACTACCCTTAGCATGTTTTTCACTACCCTTGGTGTGGTGCTCACTACCCTTGGCGTGGTGTTCACTACCCTTGGCGAAATGTTCACTAATCTTGGCGAGGTGTTCACTACCCTTGGCTTGGTGTTGCCTACCCATGACGTGGTGTTCACTACTCTTAACGTGGTGTTCATTACCCTGGGCGTGGTGTTCACTAGCCATGGCGTGGTATTCACTGAACGTGGCGTGGTGTTCACTACCCTTGGCGTGGTGTTCACTACCCTTAACATATTGTTCACTACAGTTGGCATGGTGTTCACTACCCTTAGCGTGGTGTTCACTCCCCTTGGCGTGGTGTTCACTTCCCTTGGCGTTGTGTTCACTACCCTTGGCGTGGTGTTCAATACCATTGGCATGGTGTTCACTACCCTTCGCCTAGTGTTCATTACCCTTGGCGTGGTGTTCACTACCCTTGGCGTGGTGTTCACTACCCTTGACGTGGTGTTCACTACCCTTGGCATGGTGTTCACTACCCTTCGACTGGTGTTCACTACACTTAGCGTGGTGTTCACTACCCTTGATTTGGTGTTCACTACCCTTGGCGTGGTGTTCACCACTATTGGCATGGTGTTCACTATTCTTGGCATAGTGTTCACAACCCTTAGCATGGCTTTCACTAACCTTGATGTGGTGTTCACTACCCTTGGCGTGGTGTTCATTACCCTTCGTGTGGTGTTCACTACCCTTGGCGTGGTGCTCACTACCCTTGACGTGGTGTTCACTACCCTTGATGTAATGTTCATTACCCTTGGCGTGGTGTTCACTTCCCTTAGCGTGGTGTTCACTACCCAATGCGTGGGGTTCACTACCCTTGGCATGTCGTTACTACCCTTGGCGTGGTGTTCCCTACCCATAGCATGGTGTTCACTACCCATGACGTGGTGTTCACTACCCTTGGCGTTGTGTTCCCTTCTCTTGACGTGGCGTTCACTACTCTTTGCGTGGTGTTCACTACCCTTGGCGTGGTGTTCCCTACTCTTGACGTGGTGTTCACTACCCTTGGCGTGGTGTTCACTACCCTTGGCGTGGTGTTCACTACCCTTAGCGTAGTGTTCACTACCCTTGGCGTGGGGTTCACTACACTTGGCGTGGTCTTCACTACCCTTAACGTGGTGTTCACTACCCTTGGCGTGGTTTTCACTAAGCGTGGCGTGGTGTTCACCACCCTTGGCGTGGTGTTCACTACCCTTAACATATTGTTCACTACAGTTGGCATGGTGTTCACTACCCTTAGCGTGGTGTTCACTCCCCTTGGCGTGGTGTTCACTTCCCTTGGCGTTGTGTTCACTACCCTTGGCGTGGTGTTCAATACCATTTGCATGGTGTTCACTACCCTTCGCCTTGTGTTCATTACCCTTGGCGTGGTGTTCACTACCCTTGGCGTGGTGTTCACTACCCTTGGCGTGGTGTTCACTAACCCTTGGCATGGTGTTCACTACCCTTCGACTGGTGTTCACTACACTTAGCGTGGTGTTCACTACCCTTGATTTGGTGTTCACTACCCTTAGCGTGGTGTTCACCACCATTGGCATGGTGTTCACTATTCTTGGCATAGTGTTCACAACCCTTAGCATGGCTTTCACTAACCTTGATGTGGTGTTGACTACCCTTGGCGTGGTGTTCATTACCCTTCGTGTGGTGTTCACTACCCTTGGCGTGGTGCTCACTACCCTTGACGTGGTGTTCACTACCCTTGATGTAATGTTCATTACCCTTGGCGTGGTGTTCACTTCCCTTAGCGTGGTGTTCACTACCCAATGCGTGGGGTTCACTACCCTTAGCGTTGTGTTCCCTACTCTTGACGTGGTGTTCACTACTCTTTGCGTGGTGTTCACTACCCTTGGCGTGGTGTTCCCTACTCTTGACGTGGTGTTCACTACCCTTGGCGTGGTGTTCACTACCCTTGGCGTGGTGTTCACTACCCTTGACATGGTGTTCACTACCCTTGGCGTGGTGTTCACTACCCTTAGCGTAGTGTTCACTACCCTTGGCGTGGGGTTCACTACACTTGGCGTGGTGTTCACTACCCTTAACGTGGTGTTCACTACCCTTGGCGTGGTTTTCACTAACCGTGGCGTGGTGTTCACCACCCTTGGCGTGGTGTTCACTTCCCTTGGCGTGGTGTTCACTACCCTTGGCTTGGTGTTTACTACCCTTGGTTTGGTGTTCACTACCCTTGGCATAGTGTTCACTACCCTTAGCGTGGTGTTCACTACCCTTGGCGTGGTGTTCACTACCCTTGGCGTGGTCTTCACTGCCCATGGCGTGGTGTTCACTACCATTGCTTAGGTGTTCACTACCCTTGGCATGGTGTTCACTACCCCTAGCGTGGTGTTCACCGCCCTTGGCGTGGTGTTCACTACCTTTGGCTTGGTGTTCACTACCATTCGCATGGTGTTCACTACCCTTGGCATGGTGTTCACTACCCTTGGCGTGGTATTCACTGAACGTTGCATGGTGTTCACTGAACTTGGCGTGGTGTTCACTACCCTTGACATGGTTTTCACTAACCTTGGTGTAGTGCTCACTACCTTTTGGGGTGGTGTTCACTACCCTTCGCATCGTGTTCATTACCCATTACGTGGTGTTTACTACTCTTAGCGTGGTGTTCATTACCCTTCGTGTGGTATTCACTTCCCTTGGCGTGGTGTTCACTACCCTTAACATGGTGTTCAGTAACCTTGGCGTGTTTTTCACTACTTTTGGCGTGGTGTTCACTACCCTTGGCATCGTGTTCATTTCCCATAGCGTGGTGTTCACTAACCTTGGCGTGGTGTTCACTACTCCTGGCGTGGTATTCACTACCCTTCATTTGGTGTTCACTACCCTTGGCGTTGTGTTCACTACCGCTGGCGAGGTGTTCACTACCCTTGGCATAGTGTTCACTACCCTTGGCATAGTGTTCACTACCCTTTACGTGGTGTTCACTACCCTTGGCATGGGGTTCATTACCCTTGGCGTGGTGTTCACTACCCTTGGCATGGTGTTCACTTCCCTTTGCATGGTGTTCACTATCCTTGGCTTGGTATTTACTAACTTTGGCGTGGTGTTCACTACTCCTGGCATGGTGTTCACTACCCTTCATTTGGTGTTCACTACCCTTGGCGTGGTGTTCACTACCCCTGGCGAGCTGTTCACTACCCTTGACATAGTGTTCACTTCCCTTGGCATGGTGTTCACTACCCTGTACATGGTTTTCACTAACCTTGGCGTGGTGTTCACTACCCTTGGCGTTATGTTCACTACCCTTGGCGTGGTGTTCACTACCTTTGGCTTGGTGTTCACAACCATTGGCTTGATGTTCACTACCTTTGTCGTGGTCTTCACTCCCCTTTGCGTGGTGTTCACTACCCCTAGCGTGGTGTTCACCGCCCTTGGCGTGGTGTTCACTACCTTTGGCTTGGTGTTCACTACCATTCGCATGGTGTTCACTACCCTTGGCATGGTGTTCACTACCCTTGGGGTGGTGTTCACGACCCCTAGCGTGGTGTTCACTACCTTTGACGTGGTGTTCACTACCCTGGGCGTGGTGTTCACTACCCTTGGCTTGGTGTTCACTACCCTTGGCGTGGTGTTCACTGAACTTGACATGGCTTTCACTTCCCTTGGTGTGGTGCTCACTACCTTTCGCGTGGTGTTCACTACCCTTGGCGTAATGTTCACTACTCTTGGCGTGGTGTTCACTTCCCTTCGTGTGGTGTTCACTACCCATGACGTGGTGTTCACTACTCTTAGCGTGGTGTTCACTACCCATGACGTGGTGTTCACTACTCGTAGCGTGGTGTTCGCTACCCTCTGCATGGTGTTCACTACCCTTGGCGTGGTGTTTACTGACCTTGGCGTTGTGTTCACTACCCTTGGCACTGTGTTCACTACCCTTCATTTTGTGTTCACTACCCTTGGCGTGGTGTTCACTACCTCTGGCAAGGTGTTCACTACCCTTGGCATGGTGTTCACTACTCTTGGCGTTGTGTTCACTTCCCTTGGCATGGTGTTCACTACCCTTAGCATGGTTTTCACTAACCTTGACGTGGTGTTCACTACCCTTGCCGTGATGTTCACTACCCTTTGTGTGGTGTTCACTACCCTTGGTGTGGTGTTCACTATCCTTGACGTGGTGTTCACAACCCTTGGTGTGGTGTTCATTACCCTTAGCGCCGTGTTCACTGCCCTTTGCATGGTGTTCACTACCCTTGACGTGGTGTTCACTATCCTTGGTGTTATGTTCAGTACCCTTCGCATGGTGTTCACTACCCTTAGCGTGGTGTTCGCTACCCTTGGCGTTTTGTTCACTACCCTTGGCATGTTGTTCACTACCCTTGGCGTGGGGTTCATTACCCTTTGCGTGGTGTTCACTACCCTTGGCATGGTGTTCACTTTCCTTTGCATGGGGTTCACTACCCTTGGCTTGGTATTTACTAACCTTGGCGTGGTGTTCACTACCCTTGGCACGGTGTTCACTACCCTTCATTTGGTTTTCACTACCATTGGCGTGGTGCTCACTACCCCCGACGAGGTGTTCACTACCCTTGGCATAGTGTTCACTACCCTTGGCATAGTGTTCACTTCCCTTGGCATGGTGTTCACTGCCCTTAGCATGGTTTTCACTAACCTTGACGTGGTGTTCACTACCCTTTGCGTGGTGTTCACTACCCATGGCATGGTGTTCACTACCCATGGCGTCATGTTCACTACCCTTGGCGTGGTGTTCACTACCCTTTGGCGTTATATTCACTACCCTTGGCGTGGTGTTTACTACCTTTGGCTTGGTGTTCACGACCATTGGCTTGATGTTCACTACGCTTGGCGTGATGTTCACTACCCTTAGCGTGGTCTTCACTAACCTTTGCGTGGTGTTCACTACCCCTAGCGTGGTGTTCACCACCCTTGGCGTGGTGTTCACTACCTTTTGCTTGGTGTTCACTACCATTCGCATGGTGTTCACTACCCTTGGATTCACTACCCTTGGCGTGGTATTCACTGAACGTGGCGTGGTGTTCACTGAACTTGGCGTGGTGTTCACTACCCTTGACATGGTTTTCACTACCCTTGGTGTGGCGCTCACTACCCTTGGCGTGGTGTTCACTAACCATGGCTTAATGTTCACTACACTTGGCGTGGTGTTCACTACGACACTGGAAGACAGAAGAGTAAGGGAAGACATGATCACAACCTACAAAATCCTGAGAGGAATCTACAGGGTAAACAAGGAGTTTACCCTGCAGTTTTCAAAATATCCCAAACTTCCCAAATTCGAACCTTGAGCCATTATTTGGAGCCAAATTCTGGCTCTCTGCACGTATTCGCAGTTTGAAATTTCGAATTTTTATACCGAAAATATGCCAGTTACTGAGAGCGGCGATGGGTCACATTTTTTCCGAAACACCATTGCAGTTTTCAAAATATCACAAACATCCCAAATTCGTCCCTTGAGCTATGTTTTGGAGCCAAATCCTGGCTTTCTGCTTGTATTCGCAGTTTGAAATTACGACTTTTTATACCGAAAATATGCCAATTACTGAGAGCAGCGATGGATCACATTTTGACCCATCCCCTCCCTGCGAATTTCAAAATATCCCAAACATCCCAAATTCGACGCTTAACCCATATTTTGAAGCCAAATTCTGTCTCTCTGCACGTATTCGCAGTTTGAAATTACGAATTTTTATACCGAAAATATGCCAATTACTGAGAGTGGCGATGGGTCACATTTGCCCAAAACCCCCCTGCAGATTTGAAAATATCCCAAACATTCATAATTCGACCCTTCAGCCATATTTTGGAGCCAAATTCTGGCTCTCTGCACGTATTCGCATTTAGAAATTACGACTTTTTATACCGAAAATATGCCAATTACTGAAAGCTGCGTTGGATCATATTTTGCCCCAACCCTCCCTGCAGTTTTCAAAATATCCCAAACATCCCAAATTCGACCCTTAAACAAAATTTTGGAGCCAAATTCTGGCTCTCTGCACGTATTCGCAGTTTGAATTTACGAATTTTTACACCGAAAATACGCCAATTACTGAGAGCGGCGATGGGTCACATTTTGCCGAAACCCCCCCCTCCAGTTTTCAAAAAATCCCAAACATCCCAAATTCAACGCTTGAGCCATATTTTGGAGCCAAATTCTAGCTTTCTGGACGTATTCGCAGTTTGAAATTACGACATTTTACACCGAAAATATGACAATTACTGAGAGCGACGATGGGTCACATTTTGCCCAAACCTCTTTGAATTTTTTAAAATATTCCAAACATCCCAAATTAGACCCTTGAGCCACATTTGGCAGCCACATTCTGGCTTTCTGCACGTATTCGCAGTTTGAAATTACGACTTTTTTTACCGAAAATATGCTAATTACTGAAAGCGGCGTTAAATCACATTTTGCCCCATCCCCTCCCTGCAGTTTTCAAAATATCCCAAACATCCAAAACTCGACGCTTGAGCCATATTTTGGAGCCCAATTCTGGCTCTCTGCACGTATTTGCAGTTTGAAATTACGACTTTTTAAACCGAAAATATGCCATTTTCAGAGAGCCGGAATGGGTTACATTTTGTCCAAACCCCCCTGCAGTTTCCAAATATCCCAAACATCCCAAATTCGACCCTTGAACCATATTTTGGAGCCAAATTTTGGCCCTCTGCATGTATTCGCAGTTTGAAATTACGACTGTTTTATACCGAAATTATGCCAATTCCTGAAAGCGGCAATGGGTCACATTTTGTTCAAACCCACCTGCAATTTTCAAAATATCCCAAACATCCCAAATTCGACCTTTGAGCCATATTTTGGAGACAAATCCTGGCTTTCTGCACGTATTCGCCGTTTTAAATTACGGCTTTTAATACCGAAAATATTCCACTTACTGAAATCAGAGATGGATCACATTTTGCCCAATCCCTCACTGCAGTTTTCAAAATATCCCAAACATCCTAAATTCGATCCTTGAGCCATATTCTGGAGCCAAATTCTGGCTCTCTGCACGTATTCGCAGTTTGAAATTGCGACTTTTTATACCGAAAATATGCCAATTACTGACAGCGGCGATGGATCACATTTTGACCCAACCCCTCCCTGCAGTTTTCAAATTATCCCAAACATCCCAAATTCGACGCTTGAGCCATATTTTAGAGCAAAATTCTGGCTCTCTGCACGTATTCGCAGTTTGAAATTACGACTTTTTATACGGATAATATGCCAATTAATGAAAGTGGCGATTGATCACATTTTACCAAAACCCTCACTACAGTTTTCAAAATATCCCAATCATCCCAAATTCTACCCTTGAGCCATATTTTAGAGCCAAATTGTGGCTCTCTGCACGTATTCGCAGTTTGAAATTACGACTTTCTACACAGAAAATGTGCCAATTACTGACAGCGGCGATGGGTCACATTTTAGCCAAACCCTCCCAGCAGTTTTTAAAATATCCCAAACATCCCAAATTCGACGCTTAACCTATATTTTGAAGCCAAATTCTGGCTCTCTGCACGTATTCGCAGTTTGAAATTACGAATTTTTATACCGAAAATATGCCAATTACTGAGAGCGACGATGGGTCACATTTTTTCCGAAACCCCCCTGCAGTTTTCAGAATATCCCAAACATCCCAAATTCGACGCTGAACCCATATTTTGAAGCCAAATTCTGGCTCTCTGCACGTATTCGCAGTTTGAAATTACGAATTTTTATACCGAAAATATGCCAATTACTGAGAGCGGCGATGGGTCACATTTGACCAAAACCCCCCTGCAGATATGAAAATATACCAAACCATCGCCGCTCTCAGTAATTGGCATTTTTCGGTATAAAAAGTCGTAATTTCAAACTGCGAATACGTGCAGAGAGCCAGAATTTGGATCCAAAATATGGCTCAAGCGTCGAATTTGGGATGTTTGGGATATTTTGAAAACTGAATGGTGGGTTTGGGCAAAATGTGATCTATTGCCGCTTTCAGTAATTGGCATATTTTCGGTATAAAAAGTCGTAATTTCAAACTGCGAATAGGTGCAGAGAGCCAGAATTTGGCTCCAAAATATGGCTCAAGGGTCGTATTTGGGATGTTTGGGATATTTTGAAAACTGAATGGTGGGTTTGGGCAAAATGTGATCTATTGCCGCTTTCAGTAATTGGCATATTTTCGGTATAAAAAGTCGTTATTTCAAACTGTGAATACGTGCAGAAAGCCCGAATTTGGCTAGAAAATATGGTTCAAGGGGCCAATTTGGGATGTTTTGGATATTTTGAAAACTTCACGGAGGGTTTTGGCAAAATGTGATCCATCGCCGCTCTAAGTAATTGGTATATTTTCGGTATAAAAATTCGTAATTTCAAACTGCGAATATGTGCAGAGAGCCAGAATTTGGCTCCAAAATATGGCTCAAGGGTCGTATTTGGGATGTTTGGAATATTTTGAAAACTGAATCGTGTGTTTGGGCAAAATGTGATCTATCGCCTCTTTCAGTAATTGTCATATTTACAGTATAAAACGTCGTTATTTCAAACTGCGAATACGTGCAGAAAGCCAGAATTTGGCTAAAAAATTTGGCTCAAGGGTCAAATTTGGGATGTTTGGGATATTTTGAAAACTGCAGGTAGGGTTTGGGCAAAATGTGATCCATTGCCGCTCTCCGTAATTGGCATATTTTCGGTATAAAAATTCGTAACTTCAAACCGCGAATACGTGCTGAGAGACAGAATTTAGCTCCAAAGTATGGCTCAAGCGTTGAATTTGGGATATTTTGAAAACTGCAGGGAGGGTTTGGGCAAAATGTGATCCATCGCCGCTTTCAGTAATTGACATATTTTCGGTTTAAAAAGTCGAAATTTCAAAATACGAATAAGTGCAGAGAGTCATAATTTGGTTTCAAAATATGGCTCAAGAATCGAGTTTGGGTTGTTTGGGATATTTTGAAAACTGCACGGAGGGTTTGCACAGAATGTGATCCATCGCCGCTTTCAGTAATTGGCATATTTTCGGTATAAAAAGTCGTAATTTCAAACTGCAAATTCGTGTAGAAAGCCAGAATTTGGCTACAAAATATGGCTCAAGGGGCCAATTTGGGATGTTTTGGATATTTTGAAAACTGCACGGAGGGTTTGGGCAAAATGTAATCCATCGCCGCTCTAAGTTTTGGTATATTTTCGGTATAAAAATTCCCAATTTAAAACTGCGAATAGGTGCAGAGAGCCAGAATTTGACTCCAAAATATTTCTCAAGGGTCGAATTTGGGGTGTTTGGACTATTTTGAAAACTGAAGGGAAGGTTTGGGAAAAAACTGACCCATCACTGCTTTCAGTAATTGGCATGTTTTCAGTAAAAAAAGTCGTAATTTCAAACTGCGAATACGTGCAGAGAGCCAGAATTAGGCTAAAAAAATAAGGCTCAAGGGTCGAATTTGGGATGTTTGGGATATTTTGAAAACTGCAGGTAGGGTTTTGGCAAAATGTGGTCCATTGCCGCTCTCCGTAATTGGCATATTTTCGGTATAAAAATTCGTAATTTCAAACTGCGAATACGTGCAGAGAGCCAGAATTTGGCTCCAAAATATGGCTCAAGGGTCGAATTTGGAATGTTTGGGATATATGAAAACTGCAAATGGGGTTTGGGCAAAATATGACGCATCGCTGCTTTCTGTAATTGGCATATTTTCAGTATAAAAAGTCGTAATTTCAAACTGCGAATACGGGCAAATAACCAGAATTTGGCTCCAAAATATGGCTCAAGGGTCGAATTTGGGATGTTTGGGATATTTTGAAAACTGCAGGGAGGGTTTCGCCAAAATGTGATCCATCGCCGCTCTCAGTAATTGACATATTTTCGGTATAAAAAGTCGTAATTTCACACTGTGAATAGGTGAAGAGAGCCAGAATATGGCTCCAAAATATGGCTCAAGCGTCGAATTTGGGATGTTTGGGATATTTTGAAAACTGCACGGAGGGTTTGGCCAAAATGTGATCCATCGCCGCTTTCAGTAATTGGCATATTTTCAGTATAAAAGTCGTAATTTCAAACTGCGAATACGAGCAGAGAGCCAGAATTTAGCTCCAAAATATGGCTCAAGGGTCGAATTTGGGATGTTTGGGATATTTTGAAAACTGCACGGAGGGTTTGGGCAAAATGTGATCCATCGGCGCTCTAAGCTTTGGTATATTTTCGGTAAAAAAAATTCCTAATTTAAAACTGCAAATAGGTGGTGAGAGACAGAATTTGGCTCCAAAATATGGCTCAATGGTCGAATTTGGAATGTTTGGGATATATGAAAACTGCAAATGGGGTTTGGGCAAAATATGACGCATCGCTGCTTTCTGTAATTGGCATATTTTCAGTATAAAAAGTCGTAATTTCAAACTGCGAATACGAACAGAGAACCAGAATTTGGCTCCAAAATATACCTCAAGGGTCAAATTTGGGATGTTTGGGATATATGAAAACTGCAAATGGGGTTTGGGCAAAATATGACGCATCGCTGCTTTCTGTAATTGGCATATTTTCAGTATAAAAAGTCGTAATTTCAACTGCGAATACGGGCAGAGAACCAGAATTTGGCTCCAAAATATACCTCAAGGGTCAAATTTGGGATGTTTGGGATATTTTGAAAACTGCAGGGAGGGTTTGGGCAAAATATGACCCATCACTGCTTTTAGTAATTGGCATATTTTCAGTAAAAAAAAGTCGTAATGTCAAACTGCGAATACGTGCAGAGAGCCAGAATTTGGCTCCAAAATATGGCTCAAGGGTCGAATTTGGCATGTTTGGGATATTTTGAAAACTGCTCGTAGGGTTTGGGCAAAATGAGATTCATCGCTGCTTTCAGTAATTGGCATATTTTCGGTTTAAAATTCGAAATTTCAAAATGCGAATACGTGCAGAGACCCAGAATTTCGTTTCAAAATATGGCTCAAGCGTCGAGTTTGGGATGTTTGGGATATTTTGAAAACTGCACGGAGGGTTTGGGCAGAATGTGATCCATCGCCGCTCTCAATAATTGACATATTTTCGGTATAAAAAGTCGTAATTTCACACTGTGAATAGGTGCAGAGAGCCAGAATTTGGCTCCAAAATATGGCTCAAGCGTCGAATTTGGGATGTTTGGGATATTTTGAAAACTGCACGGAGGGTTTGGGCAAAATGTGATCCATCGCCGCTTTCAGTAATTGGGATATTTTCGGTATAAAAGTCGTAATTTAAAACTGCGAATACGGGCAGAGAGCCAGAATTTAGCTCCAAAATATGGCTCAAGGGTCGAATTTGGGATGTTTGGGATATTTTGAAAACTGCAGGTAGGGTTTGGGCAAAATGTGATCCATTGCCGCTCTCCGTAATTGGTATATTTTCGGTATAAAAATTCTTAACTTCAAACTGCGAATACATGCTGAAAGCCAGAATTTGGCTGCAAAGTATGGCTCAAGCGTTGAATTTGGGATGTTTGGGATATTTTGAAAACTGCAGGGAGGGATGGGGAAAAATGTGATCCATCGCCGCTTTCAGTAATAGACATATTTTCGGTTTAAAAAGTCGAAATTTCAAAATGCGAATACGTGCAGAGAGCCATAATTTGGTTTCAAAATATGGCTCAAGAATCGAGTTTGGGATGTTTGGGATATTTTGAAAAGTGCTCGGAGGGTTTGGGCAGAATGTGATCCATCGCCGCTTTCAGTAATTGGCATATTTTCGGTATAAAAAGTCGTAATTTCAAACTGCGAATATGTGCAGAGAGCCAGAATTTGGCTCCAAAATATAGCTCAAGGTTCGAATTTGGGATGTTTGGGATATTTTGAAAAGTGCAGGGAGGGTTTGCGTAAAATGTGATCCATCGCTGCTTTCAGTAATTGGCATATTTTCGGTTTAAAAAGTCGAAATTTCAAACTGCGAATACGTGCAGAAAGCCCGAATTTGGCTACAAAATATGGCTCAAGGGGCCAATTTGGGATGTTTTGGATATTTTGAAAACTGCACGGAGGGTTTGGGCAAAATGTGATCCATCGCCGCTCTAAGCTTTGGTATATTTTCGGTAAAAATTCCTAATTTAAAACTGCGAATAGGTGCAGAGAGCCAGAATTTGGCTCCAAAATATGGCTCAAGGGTCGAATTTGGGGTGTTTGGACTATTTGGAAACTGAAGGGAGGGTTTGGGCAAAGTATGACCCATCACTGCTTTCAGTAATTGGCATATTTTCAGTAAAAAAAGTCGTAATTTCAAACTGCGAATACGTGCAGAGAGCCAGAATTAGGCTAAAAAAATAAGGCTCAAGGGTCGAATTTGGGATGTTTGGGTTATTTTGAAAACTGCAGGTAGGGTTTTGGCAAAATGTGGTCCATTGCCGCTTTTCGTAATTGGTATATTTTCGGTATAAAAATTCGTAATTTCAAACTGCGAATACGTGCAGAGAGCCAGAATTTGGCTCCAAAATATGGCTCAAGGGTCGAATTTGGAATGTTTGGGATATATGAAAACTGCAAATGGGGTTTGGGCAAAATTTGACGCATCGCTGCTTTCTGTAATTGGCATATTTTCAGTATAAAAAGTCGTAATTTCAAACTGCGAATACGGGCAAAGAACCAGAATTTGGTTCCAAAATATGGCTCAAGGGTCAAATTTGGGATGTTTGGGATATTTTGAAAACTGCAGGGAGGGTTTGGCCAAAATGAGATTCATCGCTGCTTTCAGTAATTGGCATATTTTCGGTTTAAAAATCGAAATTTCAAAATGCGAATACGTGCAGAGACCCAGAATTTGGTTTCAAAATATGGCTCAAGCGTCGAGTTTGGGATGTTTGGGATATTTAAAAACTGCACGGAGGGTTTGGGCAGAATGTGATCCATCGCCGCTCTCAGTAATTGACATATTTTCGGTATAAAAAGTCGTAATTTCACACTGTGAATAGGTGCAGAGAGCCAGAATATGGCTCCAAAATATGGCTCAAGCGTCGAATTTGGGATGTTTTGGATATTTTGAAAACTGCACGGAGGGTTTGGCCAAAATGTGATCCATCGCCGCTTTCAGTAATTGGCATATTTTCAGTATAAAAGTCGTAATTTCAAACTGCAAATACGGGCAGAGAGCCAGAATTTAGCTCCAAAATATGGCTCAAGGGTTGAATTTGGGATGTTTGGGATATTTTGAAAACTGCACGGAGGGTTTGGGCAAAATGTGACCCATCGGCGCTCTAAGCTTTGGTATATTTTCGGTAAAAAAATTCCTAATTTAAAACTGCAAATAGGTGCAGAGAGACAGAATTTGGCTCCAAAATATGGCTCAATGGTCGAATTTGGGATGTTTGGGATATTTGAAAACTGCAAAGTGGGTTTGGGCAAAATGTGACGCATCGCTGCTTTCTGTAATTGGCATATTTTCAGTATAAAAAGTCGTAATTTTAAAGTGCGAATACGTGCAGAGAGCCAGAATTTGGCTCCAAAATAAGGCTCCAGGGTCGAGTTTTGGATGTTTGGGATATTTTGAAAACTGCAGGGGGTGGTATGGGCAAAATGTGACCTATCGCTGCTCTCAGTAATTAACATATTTGCGGTATAAAAATTCTTAATTTCAAACTGCGAATATGTGGTGAGAGCCCGAATTTGGCTCCAAAATATCGCTCAAGGGACGAATTTGGGATGTTTGGGCTATTTTGAAAACTGAAGGGAAGGTTTGGGCAAAATATGACCCATCACTGCTTTCAGTAATTGACATATTTTCAGTAAAAAAAGTCGTAATTTCAAACTGCGAATACGTGCAGAGAGCCAGAATTTGGCTCCAAAATAAGGCTCACGGGTCGAATTTGGGATGTTTGGGATATATTGAAAACTGCAGGTAGGGTTTGGGCAAAATGTGGTCTATTGCCGTTCTCCGTAATTGGCATATTTTCGGTATAAAAATTCGTAATTTCAAACTGCCAATAAGTGCAGAGAGCCAGAATTTGGCTCCAAAATATGGCTGAAGGGTCGAATTTGGGATGTTTGGGCTATTTTGAAAACTGAAGGGAAGGTTTGGGCAAAATATGACCCATCGCTGCTTTCAGTTATTGGCATATTTTCAGTATAAAAAGTCGTAATTTCAAACTGCGAATACGGGCAGAGAACCAGAATTTGGCTCCAAAATATGGCTAAAGGGTCAAATTTGGCATGTTTGGGATATTTTGAAAACTGCTGGTAGGGTTTGGACAAAATGAGATCCATCGCTGCTTTCAGTAATTGACATATTTTCGGTTTAAAATTCGAAATTTCAAAATGCGAAAAAGTGCAGAGACCCAGAATTTGGTTCCAAAATATGGCTCAAGCGCCGAATTTGGGATTTTTTGGATATTTGGAAAACTGCAGGTAGGGTTTGGGCAAAATGTGATCCATTGCTGCTTTCAGTAATTGGAATATTTTCAGTATAAAAAGTCGTAATTTCATACTGCGAATACGGGCAGAGAGCCAGAATTTGGCTCCAAAATATGGCTCAAGGGTCGAATTTGGAATGTTTGGGATATATGAAAGCTGCAAATGGGGTTTGGGCAAAATGTTACCTATCGCCGCTCTCAGTAATTGACATATTTACGGTATTAAAAGTCGTAATTTCAAACTGCGAATAGGTGCAGAGAGCCAGAATTTGGCTCTAAAATATGGCTCAAGGGTCGTATTTGGGATGTTTGCAATATTTTGAAAACTGAATCGTGTGTTTGGGCAAAATGTGATCTATCGCCTCTTTCAGTAATTGTCATATTTTCGGTATAAAACGTCGTTATTTCAAACTGCGAATACGTGCAGAAAGCCAGTATTTGGCTAAAAAATTTGGCTCAAAGGTCAAATTTGGGATGTTTGGGATATTTTGAAAACTGCAGGTAGGGTTTGGGCAAAATGTGATCCATTGCCGCTCTCCGTAATTGGCATATTTTCGGTATACAAATTCGTAACTTCAAACTGCGAATACGTGCTGAGAGACAGAATTTGGCTCCAAAGTATGGCTCAAGCGTTGAATTTGGGATTTTTTGAAAACTGCAGGGAGGGTTTGGGCAAAATGTGATCCATCGCCGCTTTCAGTAATTGACATATTTTCGGTTTAAAAAGTCGAAATTTCAAAATACGAATAAGTGCAGAGAGTCATAATTTGGTTTCAAAATATGGCTCAAGAATCGAGTTTGGGTTGTTTGGGATATTTTGAAAACTGCAAGGAGGGTTTGCACAGAATGTGATCCATCGCCGCTTTCAGTAATTGGCATATTTTCGGTATAAAAAGTCGTAATTTCAAACTGCGAATATGTGCAGAGAGCCAGAATTTGGCTCCAAAATATAGCTCAAGGTTCGAATTTGGGATGTTTGGGATATTTTGAAAACTGCAGGTAGGGTTTGAGCAAAATGTGATCCATTGCCGCTCTCCGTAATTGGCATATTTTCGGTATAAAAATTCGTAACTTCAAACTGCGAATACATGCTGAGAGCCAGAATTTGACTCCAAAGTATGGCTCAAAAGTTGAACTTGGGATGTTTGGGATATTTTGAAAACTGCAGGGAGGGGGGTGGTTTGGGCAAAATGTGACCTATCGCCGCTCCCAGTAATTGACATTTACGGTACAAAAAGTCGTAATTTCAAACTGCGAATATGTGCAGAGAGCCAGAATTTGGCTTCAAAATATGGCTCAAGGGTAGTATTTGGGATGTTTGGAATATTTTGAAAACTGAATGGTGGGTTTAGCAAAATATGACCCATCACTGCTTTCAGTAATTGGCATATTTTCTGTAAAAAATTTCGTAATTTCAAACTGCGAATACGTGCAGAGAGCCAGAATTTGGCTCCAAAATAAGTCTCAATGGTCGAATTTGGGATGTTTGGGATATTTTGAAAACTGCAGGTAGGGTTTTGGCAAAATGTGGTCCATTGCCGCTCTCCGTAATTGGCATATTTTCGGTATAAAAATTCGGAATTTCAAACTGCGAATACGTGCAGAGAGCCAGAATTTGGCTCCAAAATATGGCTCAATGGTTGAATTTGGAATGTTTGGGATATTTGAAAACTACAGGGGGTGTTATTGGGAAAATTTGACCTATCGCTGTCCTCAGTAATTGACATATGTTCGGTATAAAAATTCTTAACTTCGAACTGCGAATACATGCTGAGAGCCAGAATTTGGCTGCAAAGTATGGCTCAAGCGTTGAATTTGGGATGTTTGGGATATTTTGAAAACTGCAGGGAGGGTTGGGGAAAAATGTGATCCATCGCCGCTTTCAGTAATAGACATATTTTCGGTTTAAAAAGTCGAAATTTCAAAATACGAATACGTGCAGAGAGCCATAATTTGGTTTCAAAATATGGCTCAAGAATCGAGTTTGGGATGTTTGGGATATTTTGAAAAGTGCTCGGAGGGTTTGGGCAGAATGTGATCCATCGCTGCTTTCAGTAATTGGCATATTTTCGGTTTAAAAAGACGAAATTTCAAACTGCGAATACGTGCAGAAAGCCCGAATTTGGCTACAAAATATGGCTCAAGGGGCCAATTTGGGATGTTTTGGATATTTTGAAAACTGCACGGAGGGTTTGGGCAAAATGTGATCCATCGCCGCTCTAAGTTTTGGTATATTTTCGGTATTAAAATTCCTAATTTAAAACTGCGAATAGGTGCAGAGAGCCAGAATTTGGCTCCAAAATATTGCTCAAGGGTCGAATTTGGGGTGTTTGGACTATTTTGAAAACTGAAGGGAGGGTTTGGGCAAAGTATGACCCATCACTGCTTTCAGTAATTGGCATATTTTCAGTAAAAAAAGTCGTAATTTCAAACTGCGAATACGTGCAGTGAGCCAGAATTAGGCTAAAAAAATAAGGCTCAAGGGTCGAATTTGGGATGTTTGGGATATTTTGAAAACTGCAGGTAGAGTTTTGGCAAAATGTGGTCCATTGCCGCTTTCCGTAATTGGCATATTTTCGGTATAAAAATTCGTAATTTCAAACTGCGAATACGTGCAGAGAGCCAGAATTTGGCTCCAAAATATGGCTCAAGGGTCGAATTTAGAATGTTTGGGATATAAGAAAACTGCAAATGGGGTTTGGGCAAAATTTGACGCATCGCTGCTTTCTGTAATTGGCATATTTTCAGTACAAAAAGTCGTAATTTCAAACTGCGAATACGGGCAAAGAACCAGAATTTGGCTCCAAAATATGGCTCAAGGGTCAAATTTGGGATGTTTGGGATATTTTGAAAACTGCAGGGAGGGTTTGGGCAAAATATGACCCATCACTGCTTTCAGTAATTGGCATATTTTCTGTAAAAAAAAAGTCGTAATTTCAAACTGCGAATACGTGCAGAGAGCCAGAATTTGGCTCCAAAATATGGCTCAAGCGTCGAATTTGGCATGTTTGGGATATTTTGAAAACTGCTCGTAGGGTTTGGGCAAAATGAGATTCATCGCTGCTTTCAGTAATTGGCATATTTTCGGTTTAAAATTCGAAATTTCAAAATGCGAATACGTGCGGAGACCCAGAATTCGGTTTCAAAATATGGCTCAAGCGTCGAGTTTGGGATGTTTGGGATATTTTGAAAACTGCACGGAGGGTTTGGGCAGAATGTGATCCATCGCCGCTCTCAGTAATTGACATATTTTCGGTATAAAAAGTCGTAATTTCACACTGTGAATAGGTGCAGATAGCCAGAATTTGGTTATAAAATATGGCTCAAGCTTCGAATTTGGGATGTTTTGGATATTTTGAAAACTGCACGGAGGGTTTGGACAAAATGTGATCCATCGCCGCTTTCAGTAATTGGCATATTTTCAGTATAAAAGTCGTAATTTCAAACTGCGAATTCGGGCAGAGAGCCAGAATTTAGTTCCAAAATATGGCTCAAGGGTCGAATTTGGGATGTTTGGGATATTTTGAAAACTGCAGGTAGGGTTTGGGCAAAATGTGATCCATTGCCGCTCTCCGTAATTGGCATATTTTCGGTATAAAACATCGTAATTTCAAACTGCGAATACGTGCCGAGAGCCAGAATTTGGCTCCAAAGTATGGTTCAGGCGTTGAACTTGGGATGTTTGGGATATTTTGAAAACTGCAGGGAGGGGGGGGGGGGTTTGGGCAAAATGTGACCTATCGCCGCTCCCAGTAATTGACATTTTCGGTATAAAAAGTCGTAATTTCAAACTGCGAATAGGTGCAGAGAGCCAGAATTTGGCTCCAAAATATGGCTCAAGCGTCGAATTTGAGATGTTTTGGATATTTTGAAAACTGCACGGAGGGTTTGGGCAAAATGTGATCCATCGCCGCTTGCAGTAATTGGCATATTTTCGGAATAAAAATTCGTTATTTAAAACTGCGAATACGTGCAGAAAGCCAGAATTTGGTTAGAAAATTTGGCTCAAGGGTCGAATTTGGGATGTTTGGGATATTTTGAAAACTGCAGGTAGGGTTTGGGCAAAATGTGATCCATTGCCGCTCTCCGAAATTGGCATATATTCAGTATAAAAATTTGTAACTTCAAACTGCGAATACGTGCTGAGAGCCAGAATTTGGCTCCAAAGTATGGCTCAAGCGTTGAATTTGAAATGAATTGGATATTTTGAAAACTGCACGGAGGGTTTGGGCAAAATGTAATCCATCGCCGCTTGCAGTAATTGGCATATTTTCGGAATAAAAATTCGTTATTTAAAACTGCGAATACGTGCAAAAAGCCCGAATTTGGCTACAAAATATGGCTCAAGGGGCCAATTTGGGATGTTTTGGATATTTTGAAAACTGCACGGAGGGTTTGAGCAAAATGTGATCCATCGCTGCTCTAAGTTTTGGAATATTTTCGGTATAAAATTTCCTAATTTAAAACTGCGAATAGGTGCAGAGAGCCAGAATTTGGCTCCAAAATATGGCTCAAGGGTCGAATTTGGGGTGTTTGGACTATTTTGAAAACTGAAGGGAGGGTTTGGGCAAAGTATGACCCATCACTGCTTTCAGTAATTGGCATATTTTCAGTAAAAAAAGTCGTAATTTCAAACTGCGAATACGTGCAGAGAGCCAGAAGTAGGCTAAAAAAATAAGGCTCAAGGGTCGAATTTGGGATGTTTGGGATATTTTGAAAACTGCAGGTAGGGTTTTGGCAAAATGTGGTCCATTGCCGCTTTCCGTAATTGGCATATTTTCGGTATAAAAATTCGTAATTTCAAACTGCGAATACGTGCAGAGAGCCAGAATTTGGCTCCAAAATATGGCTCAAGGGTCGAATTTGGAATGTTTGGGATATAAGAAAACTGCAAATGGGGTTTGGGCAAAATTTGACGCATCGCTGCTTTCTGTAATTGGCATATTTTCAGTACAAAAAGTCGTAATTTCAAAATGCGAATACGGGCAAAGAACCAGAATTTAGCTCCAAAATATGGCTCAAGGGTCAAATTTGGGATGTTTGGGATATTTTGAAAACTGCAGGGAGGGTTTGGGCAAAATATGACCCATCACTGCTTTCAGTAATTGGCATATTTTCTGTAAAAAAAAGTCGTAATTTCAAACTGCGAATACGTGCAGAGAGCCAGAATTTGGCTCCAAAATATGGCTCAAGCGTCGAATTTGGCATGTTTGGGATATTTTGAAAACTGCTCGTAGGGTTTGGGCAAAATGAGACTCATCGCTGCTTTCAGTAATTGGCATATTTTCGGTTTAAAATTCGAAATTTCAAAATGCGAATACGTGCAGAGACCCAGAATTCGGTTTCAAAATATGGCTCAAGCGTCGAGTTTGGGATGTTTGGGATATTTTGAAAACTGCACAGAGGGTTTGGGCAGAATGTGATCCATCGCCGCTCTCAGTAATTGACATATTTTCGGTATAAAAAGTCGTAATTTCACACTGTGAATAGGTGCAGAGAGCCAGAATTTGGTTATAAAATATGGCTTAAGCTTCGAATTTGGGATGTTTTGGATATTTTGAAAACTGCACGGAGGGTTTGGACAAAATGTGATCCATCGCCGCTTTCAGTAATTGGCATATTTTCAGTATAAAAGTCGTAATTTCAAACTGCGAATTCGGGCAGAGAGCCAGAATTTAGTTCCAAAATATGGCTCAAGGGTCGAATTTGGGTTGTTTGGGATATTTTGAAAACTGCAGGGATTGGGGGGGGGGGGTTTGGGCAAAATGTGACCTATCGCCGCTCCCGGTAATTGACATTTACGGTATAAAAAGTCGTAATTTCAAACTGCGAATAGGTGCAGAGAGACAGAATTTGGCTCCAAAATATGGTTAAAGGGTAGTATTCGGGATGTTTGGAATATTTTGAAAACTGAATGGTGGGTTTGGGCAAAATGTGATCTATCGCCTTTTTCAGTAATTGTCATATTTTCGGTATAAAAAGTCGTTATTTCAAACTGCGAATACGTGCAGAAAGCCCGAATTTGGCTAGAAAATATGGCTCAAGGGTCGAATTTGGGATGTTTTGGATATTTTGAAAACTGCACTGAGGGTTTGGGCAAAATATGATCCATCGCAGCTTTAAGTAAGTGTTATATTTTCGGTATAAAAATTCCTAATTTAAAACTGCGAATTCGTGCAGAGAGCCAGAATTTCGCTCCAAAAATGCCGCAAGGGTGGAATTTGGGATGTTCGCGATATTTTAAAAACGTCAGGGGAGGGATTGGGCAAAATGTGACCTATCGCTGCTCTCAGTAATTGGAATATTTTCGGTATAAAAAGACGTAATTTCAAACTGCGAAAACGTGCAGAAAGCCGGAATTTGGCTCCAAAATATGGCTAAAGGTTCGAATTTGGGATGTTTGGGATATTTTGAAAACTGCAAAAAAGGGGTTTGGGAAAAATGTGATCCATTGCCGCTCTCCGTAATTGGCATGTTTTCGGTATTAAAATTCGTTATTTCAAACTGCGAATAGGTGCAGAGAGCCAGAATTTGGCTCCAAAATATGGCTCAAGGGTCGAATTTGGCATGTTTGGGATATTTTGAAAACGGCTGGTAGGGTTTGGGCAAAATGAGATCCATCGTTGCTTACAGTAATTGACATCTTTTCAGTTTAAAAATTCGAAATTTCAAAATGCGAATACGTGCAGAGAGCCAGAATTTGGTTTCAAAATATGGCTCAAACGTCGAGTTTGAGATTTTTGGGATATTTTGAAAACTGTACGGAGGGTTTGGGCAGAATGTGATCCATCGCCGCTTTACGTAATTGGCATATTTTCGGTATAAAAAGTCGTAATTTCAAACTGCGAATAGATGCAGAGAGCCAGAATTTAGCTCCAAAATATGGCTCAAGCGTCGAATTTGGGATGTTTGGGTTATTTTGAAAACTGCAGGGGGGGGGGGGGGGGTTTGGGCAAAATGTGATGTATCGAGGCTCTCAGTAATTGACCTACTTTCGGTATAAAAAGTCGTAATTTCAAACTACGAATAGGTGCAGAGAGCCCGAATTTGGCTCCAAAATATGGCTCAAGCGTCGAATTTGAGATGTTTTGGATATTTTGAAAACTGCACTAAGGGTTTGGGCAAAATGTGATCCATCGCCGCTTGCAGTAATTGCTATATTTTCGGAATAAAAATTCGTTATTTAAAACTGCGAATACGTGCAGAAAGCCAGAATTTGGTTAGAAAATTTGGCTCAAGGGACGAATTTGGGATGTTTGGGATATTTTGAAAACTGCAGGTAGGGTTTGGGCAAAATGTGATCCATTGCCGCTCTCCGAAATTGGCATATATTCAGTATAAAAATTTGTAACTTCAACCTGCGAATACGTGCTGAGAGCCAGAATTTGGCTCCAAAGTATGGCTCAAGCGTTGAATTTGGGATGTTTGGGATATTTTGAAAACTGCAGGGAGGGTTTGGGCAAAATGTGATCCATCGCCGCTTTCAGTAATTGACATATTTTCGTTTTAAGAAGTCGAAATTTCAAAATGCGAACAAGTGCAGAGAGCCATTATTTGGTTTCAAAATATGGCTCAAGAATCGAGTTTGGGATGTTTGGGATATTTTGAAAACTGCACGGAGGATTTGGGCAGAATGTGATCCATCGCCGCTTTCAGTAATTGGCATATATCGGTATAAAAAGTCGTAATTATAAACTGCGAATACGTGTAGAGAGCCAGAATTTGGCTCCAAAATATAGCTCAAGGTTCAAATTTGGGATGTTTGGGATATTTTGAAAACTGCAGGGAGGGTTTGGGCAAAAAATGATCCATCTGGGCTTTCAGTTATTGGCATATTTTCGGTTTAAAAAGTCGAAATTTCAAACTGCGAATACGTGCAGAAAGCCCGAATTTGGGTAGAAAATATGGCTCAAGGGGCTAATTTTGAATTTTTTATATATATTGAAAACTGCATGGAGGGGTTGGGCAAAATGTGATCCATCGGCGCTCTAAGCTTTGGTATATTTTCGGTAAAAAAATTCCGAATTTAAAACTGCAAATAGGTGCAGAGAGACAGAATTTGGCTCCAAAATATGGCTCAATGGTCGAATTTGGGATGTTTGGGATATTTGAAAACTGCAAAGTGGGTTTGGGCAAAATGTGACGCATCGCTGGTTTCTGTAATTGGCATATTTTCAGTATAAAAAGTCGTAATTTCAAAGTGCTAATACGTGCAGAGAGCCAGAATTTGGCTCCAAAATAAGGCTCCAGGGTCGAGTTTGGGATGTTTGGGATATTTTGAAAACTGCAGGGGGTGGTATGGGCAAAATGTGACCTATCGCTGCTCTCAGTAATTAACATATTTGCGGTATAAAAAATCTTAATTTCAAACTGCGAATATGTGGAGAGAGCCAGAATTTTGCTCCAAAATATGGCTCAAGGGTCGAATTTGGGATGTTTGGGCTATTTTGAAAACTGAAGGGAGGGTTTGGGCAAAATATGACCCATCACTGCTTTCAGTAATTGACATATTTTCAGTAAAAAAATGTCGCAATTTCAAACCGCGAATACGTGCAGAGAGCCAGAATTTGGCTCCAAAATAAGGCTCATGGGTCGAATTTGGGATGTTTGGGATATATTGAAAACTGCAGGTAGGGTTTGGGCAAAATGTGGTCCATTGCCGCTCTCCCTAATTGGCATATTTTCGGTATAAAAATTCGTAATTTCAAACTGCCAATAAGTGCAGAGAGCGAGAATTTGGCTCCAAAATATGGCTCAAGGGTCGAATTTGGGATGTTTGGGATATTTAAAAATTGCAAAGGGGTTTGGGCAAAATATGACGCATCGCTGCTTTCAGTTATTGGCATATTTTCAGTATAAAAAGTCGTAATTTCAAACTGCGAATACAGGCAGAGAACCTGAATTTGGCTCCAAAATATGGCTTAAGGGTCAAATTTGGGATGTTTGGGATATTTTGAAAACTGCAGGGGGTGGTAAGGGCAAAATGTGACTTATCGCCGCTCTCAGTAATTGATATTTTTCGGTATAAAAATTCGTAATTTCAAACTGCGAATATGTGGAGAAAGCCAGAATTTGGCTCCAAAATATGGCTCAAGCGTCGAATTTGGGATGTTTGAGCTATTTTGAAAACTGAAGGGAGGGTTTGGGCAAAATGTGACCCATCACTGCTTTCAGTTATTGGCATATTTTCGGTTTAAAAAGTCGAAATTTCAAACTGCGAATACGTGCAGAAAGCCCGAATTTGGCTAGAAAATATGGCTCAAGGGTCGAATTTGGGATGTTTTGGATATTTTGAAAACTGCACGGAGGGTTTGGGCAAAATATAATCCATCGCAGATCTAAGTAATTGTTATATTTTCGGTATAAAAATTCCTAATATAAAACTGCGAATTCGTGCAGAGAGCCAGAATTTCGCTCCAAAATATGCCGCAAGGGGGGAAATTGGGATGTTCGCGATATTTTGAAAACTGCAGGGGAGGGTTTGGGCAAAATGTGACCCATCGCTGCTCTCAGTAATTGACATATTTTCGGTAAAAAAAAGGCGTAATTTCAAACTGCGAAAACGTGCAGAAAGCCGGAATTTGGCTCCAAAATATGGCTCAAGGTTCGAATTTGGGATGTTTGGGATATTTTGAACACTGCAAAGGGGGGTTTGGACAGAATGTGATCCATCGCTGCTTTAAGAAATTGGCATACTTTAGGTATAAAAAGTCGTAATTTCAAACTGCGAATAGATGCAGAGAGCCAGAATTTAGCTCCAAAATATAGCTCAAGCGTCGAATTTGGGATGTTTGGGTTATTTTGAAAACTGCAGGGGGGGGGGGGTTTGGGCAAAATGTGACCTATCGAGGCTCTCAGTAATTGACCTACTTGCAGTATAAAAAGTCATAATTTCAAACTGCGAATAGGTGCAGAGAGCCCGAATTTGGCTCCAAAATATGGCTCAAGCGTCGAATTTGAGATGTTTTGGATATTTTGAAAACTGCACAGAGGGTTTGGGCAAAATGTGATCCATTGCCGCTTGCAGTAATTGGCATATTTTCAGAATAAAAAGTCATTATTTAAAACTGCGAATAGGTGCAGAAAGCCAGAATTTGGTTAGAAAATTTGGCTCAGGGGTTGAATTTGGGATGTTTGGGATATTTTGAAAACTGCAGGTAGGGTTTGGGCAAAATGTGATCCATTGCCGCTCTCCGAAATTGGCATATATTCAGTATAAAAATTCGTTACTTCAAACTGCGAATACGTGCTGAGAGCCAGAATTTGGCTCCAAAGTATGGCTCAAGCGTTGAATTTGGGATGTTTGGGATATTTTGAAAACTGCAGGGAGGGTTTGGGCAAAATGTGATCCATCGCCGCTTTCAGTAATTGGCATATTTTCGGTACAAAAAGTCGTAATTTCAAACTGCGAATGCGTGCAGAGAGCCAGAATTCGGCTCCAAAATATAGCTCAATGTTCGAATTTGGGATGTTTGGGATGTTTTGAAAAGTGCAGGGAGGGTTTGGGTAAAATGTTATCCATCGGGGCTTTCAGTTATTGGCATATTTTCGGTTTAAAAAGTCGAAATTTCAAAGTGCAAATACGTGCAGAAAGCCCGAATTTGGCTAAAAATATGGCTCAAGGGGCTAATTTGGAATGTTTTAGATATTTTGAAAACTGCAGGGAGGGTTTTTGCAAAATGTGATCCATCGGCGCTCTAAGCTTTGTTATATTTTCGGTAAAAAAAATCCTAATTTAAAACTGCAAATAGGTGCAGAGAGACAGAATTTGGCTCCAAAATATGGCTCCATGGTCGAATTTGGGATGTTTGGGATATTTGAAAACTGCAAAGTGGGTTTGGGCAAAATGTGACGCATCGCTGCTTTCTGTAATTGGCATATTTTCAGTATAAAAAGTCGTAATTTCAAACTGCGAATACGGGCAGAGAGCCAGAATTTGGCTACAAAATAAGGCTCCAGGGTCGAATTTGGGATGTTTGGGATATTTTGAAAACTGCAGGGGGTTGAATGGGCAAAATATGACCTATCGCTGCTCTCAGTAATTAACATATTTGCGGTATAAAAATTCTTAATTTCAAACTGCGAATATGTGGAGAGAGCCAGAATTTGGCTCCAAAATATGGCTCAAGGGTCGAAATTTGTATGTTTGGGATATTTTGAAAACTGCTGGTAGGGTTTGGGCAAAATGAGATCCATCGCTGCTTTCAGTAATTGGCATATTTTCGGTTTAAAAATTCGAAATTTCAAAATGAGAATACATGCTGAGAGCCAGAATTTGGCTCCAAAGTATGGCTCAAGCGTTGAATTTGGGATGTTTGGGATGTTTTGAAAACTGCAGGGAGGGTTGGAGAAAAATGTGATCCATCGCTGCTTTCAGTAATAGACATATTTTCGGTTTAAAAAGTCGAAATTTCAAAATACGAATACGTGCATAGAGCTATAATTTGGTTTAAAAATATGGCTCAAGAATCGTGTTTGGGATGTTTGGGATATTTCGAAAACTGCACGGAGTGTTTGGGCAGAATGTGATCCATCGCCACTTTCAGTAATTGGCATGTTTTCTGTACAAAAAGTCGTAATTTCAAACTGCGAATAGGTTCAGAGAGCCAGAATTTGGCTCCAAAATATGGCCCAAGGGTCGTATTTGGGATGTTTGGAATATTTTGAAAACTGAATGGTTGGTTTGGGCAAAATGTGATCTATCGTCTTTTTCAGTAATTGTCATATTTTCGGTATAAAAAGTCGTTATTTCAAACTGCGAATACGTGCAGAAAGCCCGAATTTGGCTAGAGAATATGGCTCAAGGGTCGAATTTGGGATGTTTTGGATATTTTGAAAACTGCACGAAGGGTTTGGGCAAAATATGATCCATCGCAGCTCTAAGTATTTGTTATATTTTCGGTATAAAAATTCCTAATTTAAAACAGCGAATTCGTGCAGAGAGCCAGAATTTCGCTCCAAAATATGCCGCAAGGGTGGAAATGGGGATGTTCGCGATATTTTGAAAACTGTACGGAGGGTTTGGACAGAATGTGATCCATCGCCGCTTTAAGTAATTGGCCTATTTTCGGTATAAAAAGTCGTAATTTCAAACTGCGAATAGATGCAGAGAGCCAGAATTTAGCTCCAAAATATGGCTCAAGCGTCGAATTTGGGATGTTTTTGTTATTTTGAAAACTGCTGGGGGGGGGGGGGGGGTTGGGCTAAATGTGACCTATCGAGGCTCTCAGTAATTGACCTACTTTCGATATAAAAAGTCGTAATTTCAATCTGCGAATAGGTTCAGAGAGCCAGAATTTGGCTCCAAAATATGGCTCAAGAGTCGAATGTGAGTTGTTTTGGATATTTTGAAAACTGCACGGAGGGTTTGGGCAAAATGTGATCCATCGCCGCTTGCAGTAATTGGCATATTTTTGGATTAAAATTCGTTATTTAAAACTGCGAATACGTGCAGAAAGCCAGAATTTGGTTTGAAAATTTGGCTCAACTGTCGAATTTGGGATGTTTGGGATATTTTGAAAACTGCAGGTAGGGTTTGGGCAAAATGTGATCCATTGCCGCTCTCCGAAATTGGAATATATTCAGTATAAAAATTCGTAACTTCAAACTGCGAATACGTGCTGAGAGCCAGAATTTGGCTCCAAAGTATGGCTCAAGCGTTGAATTTGGGATGTTTGGGATATTTTGAAAACTGCAGGGAGGTTTTGGGCAAAATGTGATCCATCGCCGCTTTCAGTAATTGACATATTTTCGGTTTAAAAAGTAGAAATTTCAAAATGCCAACAAGTGCAGAGAGCCATTATTTGGTTTCAAAATATGGCTCAAGAATCGAGTTTGGGATGTTTGGGATATTTTGAAAACTGCACAGAGGGTTAGGGCAGAATGTGATCCATCGCCGCTTTCAGTAATTGGCATATTTTCGGTAAAAAAAGTCGTAATTTCAAACTGCGAATACGTGCAGAGAGCCAGAATTTGGCTCCAAAATATAGCTCAAGGTTCGAATTTGGGATGTTTGGGATATTTTGAAAAGTGCAGGGAGGGTTTGGGTAAAATGTGATCCATTGCGGTTTTAAGTAATTGGCATATTTTCGGTTTAAAAAGTCGAAATTTCAAACTGCGAGTACGTGCAGAAAGCCTGAACTTGGCTAGAAAATATGGCTCAAGGGGCCAATTTGGAATGTTTTGGATATTTTGAAAACTGCACGGAGGGTTTGGGCAAAATGTGATCCATCGGCGCTCTAGTCTTTGGTATATTTTCGGTAAAAAAATTCCTAATTGAAAACTTCAAATAGGTGCAGAGAGCCTGAATTTGGCTCCAAAATATGGCTCAATGGTCGAATTTGGGATGTTTGGGATATTTGAAAACTGCAAAGTGGGTTTGGGCAAAATGTGACGCATCGCTGCTTTCTGTAATTGGCATATTTTCAGTATAAAAGTCGTAATTTCAAACTGCGAATATGTGGAGAGAGCCAGAATTTGGCTCCAAAATAAGGCTCCAGGGTCGAATTTGGGATGTTTGGGATATTTTGAAAACTGCAGGGGGTGGTATGGGCAAAATGTGACCTATCGCCGCTCTCAGTAATTGATATATTTGCGGTATAAAAATTCTTAATTTCAAATTGCGAATATGTGGAGAGAGCCAGAATTTAGCTCCAAAATATGGCTCAACGGTCGAATTTGGGATGTTTGGGCTATTTTGAAAACTGAAGAGAGGGTTTGGGCAAAATATGACCCATCACTGCTTTCAGTAATTGGCATATTTTCAGTAAAAAATGTCGTAATTTCAAACTGCGAACACGTGCAGAGACCCAGAATTTGGTTTCAAAATATGGCTCAAGCGTCGAGTTTGGGATGTTTGGGATATTTTGAAAACTGCACGGAGGGTTTGGGGAGAATGTGATCCATCGCCGCTCTCAGTAATTGACATATTTTCGGTATAAAAACTCGTAATTTCACACTCTGAATAGGTGCAGAGAGCCAGAATTTGGCTCTAAAATATGGCTCAAGCGTCGAATTTGGGATGTTTTGGATATTTTGAAAACTGCACGGAGGGTTTGGGCAAAATGTGATCCATCGACGCTTTCAGTAATTGGCATATTTTCAGTATAAAAGTCGTAATTTCAAACTGCGAATACGGGCAGAGATCCAGAATTTAGCTCCAAAATAAGGCTCAAGGCTCAAATAGACGTCGAAATTGTACCCCTCAAGGTGAAAAAGATTCATCATGAACCGGGACAATTACGGTGTTTGTATGGAAGCATGATATCTCGGTTACCAAGAGGCAACAGTTTACATGTATATTGCGACGGGTCGGTGGCGGAGGATGGCAGGGCAGGGTGTGGTGTCCTAATAAGGGATTATACGGAGTTTGGGACTGTGGACAGGATAATTGAACTCCGGCTTAGTAATTATATATCATCCACACAAGCTGAACTGCAGGCCATTCTGGCGTGTTTGGAGGAAGTACGTCATGACGACAAAAATGTTTTTGTATTTGTCGATAGCCGAGGAGCACTGGAGTCCTTAAACAGTCGAAACCCAGTCTTCATGTCTATAGTGGAGGACTGTAAGAGAAGAATAACTGAGATACAGCTGAAAGGTTATAGTGTGAAATTCATGTGGATTCCATCTCATGTTGGAATAGAGCTCAACGAGGTGGCGGATGACTTGGCCAAACGTGCCACATCAAAACCACAAGTTGACATTGAATGTGAATTCACAATGAGACAAATAAGAAGCAAAATCAGAAATATTCAGGCACAGGCGGGAGTGGAGAGGAGAGAGATAATGTATGAGAGTAGTCAAACCATGCAACACTACATGTATGTGAGTCAAAACACCCATTTCACTTATGGTAAAAGGAGAAATGCTTGGAGTGACTCTGTGTACATGCGGCTCAGGCTTGGGTACAAATATTACTGGGAATATGGGATAGATGTTCATGGTAATGACACGAAGTGTAAACTATGTGGTATGTTAAGGTCTCACACCCTTGCCCATTATGTTCTTGATTGTCCGTTGATTAGTGTATATAGAAACACTGAGATAAGGACTGTTCCTGAACAAATAGCCTGGATGTGTCACAACGGAAAGGTTGATGATATTCTTGAGAGATATAAGAATTTTGCACCAAGATTGTAATATTTTGTTGAATTATCTGCAGGTGTCTTGCAAATTGTCTATACAGTATACCTAGGTCATAAAAGTATTTGTGTGTACGTCTGATACCATACTACTTGTGAGGGAGGAAATGTATATTTTTACCTCTCAGAATGTTTGGTAATATGTTTATTTGTGATGTGTGTATATGTATATATTAACACGTTGTACTGAATGGGGTGAGAATAGCTTGAGCTACCTCATCCCTTTGTGTGTATTTTACCTCAATAAACTTATTTCAATTTCAATTCAATTTCAAGGATCAAATTTGGGATGTTTGGGATATTTTGAAAACTGCAGGTAGGGTTTGGGCAAAATGTGATCCATTGCCGCTCTCCGTAATTGCCATATTTTCGGTATAAAAATTCGTAACTTCAAACTGCGAATACATGCTGAGAACCAGAATTTGGCTCCAAAGTATGGCTCAAGCGTTGAATTTGGGATGTTTGGGATATTTTGAAAACTGCAGGGAGGGTTGGGGAAAAATGTGATCCATCGCTGCTTTCAGTAATGGACATATTTTCGGTTTAAAAAGTCGAAATTTCAAAATGCGAATACGAGCAGAGAGCCATAATTTGGTTTCAAAATGTGGCTCAAGAATCGAGTTTGGGATGTTTGGGATATTTTGAAAACTGTATGGAGGGTTTGGGCAGAATGTGATCTATCGCCGCTTTAAGTAATTGGCATATTTTCGGTATAAAAAGTCGTAATTTCAAACTGCGAATAGATGCAGAGAGCCAGAATTTAGCTCCAAAATATGGCTCAAGGGTCGTATTTGGGATGTTTGGAATAATTTGAAAACTGAATCGTGTGTTTGGGCAAAATGTGATCTATCGCCTCTTTCAGTAATTGTCATATTTTCGGTATAAAAAGTCCTTATTTCAAACTGCGTATACGTGCAGAAAGCCCGAATTTGGCTAGAAAATATGCCTCAAGTGTCGAATTTAGGATGTTTTGGATATTTCGAAAACTGAATGGAGGGTTTGTGCAAAATGTGATCCATCGCCGCTCTAAGTAATTGTTATATTTTCGGTATAAAAATTCTTAATTTAAAACTGCGAATTCATGCAGAGAGCCAGAATTTTGCTCCAAAATATGCCGCCAGGGTGGAATTTGGGATGTTCGCGATATTTTGAAAACTGCAGGGGAGGGTTTGGCCAATATGCGACCCATCGTTGCTCTCAGTAATTGGCATATTTTCGGTATAAAAAGACGTAATTTCAAACTGCGAAAACGTGCAGAAAGCCGAAATTTGGCTCCAAAATATGGCTCAAGGATTGAATTTGGGATGTTCTGGATATTTTGAAAACTGCAAAGGGGGGTTTGGGAAAAATGTGATCCATTGCCGCTCTGCGTAATTGGCATATTTTCGGTATAAAAATTCGTAATTTCAAACTGCGAATACGTGCAGAGAGCCAGAATTTGGCTCCAAAATATGGCTCAAGGGTCGAATTTGGCATGTTTGGGATATTTTGAAAACTGCAGGGGAGGGTTTGGGCAGAATGTGATCCATCGCTGCTTTCAGTAATTGGCATATTTTCGGTTTAAAAATTGGAAATTTCAAAATGCGATTACGTGCAGAGACCCAGAATTTGGTTTCAAAATATGGCTCAAGCTTCGAGTTTGGGATGTTTGGGATATTTTGAAAACTGCAGGTAGGGTTTGGGCAAAATGTGATCCATTGCCGCTCTCCGTAATTAACATATTTTCGGTATAAAAATTCGTAACTTCAAACTGCGAATACGTGCTGAGAGCCAGAATTTGGCTCCAAAGTATGGCTCAAGCGTTAAATTTGGGATGTTTGGGATATTTTGAAAACTGCAGGGAGGGTTTGGGCAAAATGTGATCCATCGCCGCTTTCAGTAATTGACATATTTTCGGTTTAAAAAGTCGAAATTTCAAAATGCGAATAAGTGCAGAGAACCATAATTTGGTTTTAAAATATGGCTCAAGAATCGAGTTTGGGATGTTTGGGATATTTTGAAAACTGCACGGAGGGTTTGGGCAGAATGTGATCCATCGCCGCTTTCAGTAATTGGCATATTTTCGGTATAAAAAGTCGAAATTTCAAACTGCGAATACGTGCAGAAAGCCCGAATTTGAATAGAAAATATGGGTCAAGGGGCCAATTTGGGTTGTTCTGCATATTTTGAAAACTGCACGGAGGGTTTGGGCAAAATGTGATCCATCGCCGCTCTAAGTTTTGGTATATTTTCGGTATAAAAATTCCGAATTTAAATCTGCGAATAGGTGCAGAGAGTCAGAATTTGGCTCCAAAATATGGCTCAAGGGTCGAATTTGGGATGTTTGGGATATTTGAAAAATGGAAAGGGGGTTTGGGCAAAATGTGACGCATCGCTGCTTTCTGTAATTGGCATATTTTCAGTATTAAAAGTCGTAATTTCAAACTGCGCATACGTGCAGAGAGCCAGAATTTGGCTCCAAAATAAGGCTCCAGGGTCGAATTTGGGATGTTTGGGATATTTTGAAAACTGCAGGGGGTGGTATGGGCAAAATGTGACCTATCGCCGCTCTCAGTAATTGACATATTTGCGGTATAAAAATTCTTAATTTCAAATTGCGAATATGTGGAGAGAGCCAGAATTTAGCTCCAAAATATGGCTCAACGGTCGAATTTGGGATGTTTGGGCTATTTTGAAAACTGAAGAGAGGGTTTGGGCAAAATATGACCCATCACTGCTTTCAGTAATTGGCATATTTTCAGTAAAAAATGTCGTAATTTCAAACTGCGAACACGTGCAGAGACCCAGAATTTGGTTTCAAAATATGGCTCAAGCGTCGAGTTTGGGATGTTTGGGATATTTTGAAAACTGCACGGAGGGTTTGGGGAGAATGTGATCCATCGCCGCTCTCAGTAATTGACATATTTTCGGTATAAAAACTCGTAATTTCACACTCTGAATAGGTGCAGAGAGCCAGAATTTGGCTCTAAAATATGGCTCAAGCGTCGAATTTGGGATGTTTTGGATATTTTGAAAACTGCACGGAGGGTTTGGGCAAAATGTGATCCATCGACGCTTTCAGTAATTGGCATATTTTCAGTATAAAAGTCGTAATTTCAAACTGCGAATACGGGTAGAGATCCAGAATTTAGCTCCAAAATAAGGCTCAAGGATCAAATTTGGGATGTTTGGGATATTTTGAAAACTGCAGGTAGGGTTTGGGCAAAATGTGATCCATTGCCGCTCTCCGTAATTGCCATATTTTCGGTATAAAAATTCGTAACTTCAAACTGCGAATACATGCTGAGAACCAGAATTTGGCTCCAAAGTATGGCTCAAGCGTTGAATTTGGGATGTTTGGGATATTTTGAAAACTGCAGGGAGGGTTGGGGAAAAATGTGATCCATCGCTGCTTTCAGTAATGGACATATTTTCGGTTTAAAAAGTCGAAATTTCAAAATGCGAATACGAGCAGAGAGCCATAATTTGGTTTCAAAATGTGGCTCAAGAATCGAGTTTGGGATGTTTGGGATATTTTGAAAACTGTATGGAGGGTTTGGGCAGAATGTGATCTATCGCCGCTTTAAGTAATTGGCATATTTTCGGTATAAAAAGTCGTAATTTCAAACTGCGAATAGATGCAGAGAGCCAGAATTTAGCTCCAAAATATGGCTCAAGGGTCGTATTTGGGATGTTTGGAATAATTTGAAAACTGAATCGTGTGTTTGGGCAAAATGTGATCTATCGCCTCTTTCAGTAATTGTCATATTTTCGGTATAAAAAGTCCTTATTTCAAACTGCGTATACGTGCAGAAAGCCCGAATTTGGCTAGAAAATATGCCTCAAGTGTCGAATTTAGGATGTTTTGGATATTTCGAAAACTGAATGGAGGGTTTGTGCAAAATGTGATCCATCGCCGCTCTAAGTAATTGTTATATTTTCGGTATAAAAATTCTTAATTTAAAACTGCGAATTCATGCAGAGAGCCAGAATTTTGCTCCAAAATATGCCGCCAGGGTGGAATTTGGGTTGTTCGCGATATTTTGAAAACTGCAGGGGAGGGTTTGGCCAATATGCGACCCATCGTTGCTCTCAGTAATTGGCATATTTTCGGTATAAAAAGACGTAATTTCAAACTGCGAAAACGTGCAGAAAGCCGAAATTTGGCTCCAAAATATGGCTCAAGGATTGAATTTGGGATGTTCTGGATATTTTGAAAACTGCAAAGGGGGGTTTGGGAAAAATGTGATCCATTGCCGCTCTGCGTAATTGGCATATTTTCGGTATAAAAATTCGTAATTTCAAACTGCGAATACGTGCAGAGAGCCAGAATTTGGCTCCAAAATATGGCTCAAGGGTCGAATTTGGCATGTTTGGGATATTTTGAAAACTGCAGGGGAGGGTTTGGGCAGAATGTGATCCATCGCTGCTTTCAGTAATTGGCATATTTTAGGTTTAAAAAATGGAAATTTCAAAATGCGATTACGTGCAGAGACCCAGAATTTGGTTTCAAAATATGGCTCAAGCTTCGAGTTTGGGATGTTTGGGATATTTTGAAAACTGCAGGTAGGGTTTGGGCAAAATGTGATCCATTGCCGCTCTCCGTAATTAACATATTTTCGGTATAAAAATTCGTAACTTCAAACTGCGAATACGTGCTGAGAGCCAGAATTTGGCTCCAAAGTATGGCTCAAGCGTTAAATTTGGGATGTTTGGGATATTTTGAAAACTGCAGGGAGGGTTTGGGCAAAATGTGATCCATCGCCGCTTTCAGTAATTGACATATTTTCGGTTTAAAAAGTCGAAATTTCAAAATGCGAATAAGTGCAGAGAACCATAATTTGGTTTTAAAATATGGCTCAAGAATCGAGTTTGGGATGTTTGGGATATTTTGAAAACTGCACGGAGGGTTTGGGCAGAATGTGATCCATCGCCGCTTTCAGTAATTGGCATATTTTCGGTATAAAAAGTCGAAATTTCAAACTGCGAATACGTGCAGAAAGCCCGAATTTGAATAGAAAATATGGGTCAAGGGGCCAATTTGGGATGTTCTGCATATTTTGAAAACTGCACGGAGGGTTTGGGCAAAATGTGATCCATCGCCGCTCTAAGTTTTCGTATATTTTCGGTATAAAAATTCCGAATTTAAATCTGCGAATAGGTGCAGAGAGTCAGAATTTGGCTCCAAAATATGGCTCAAGGGTCGAATTTGGGATGTTTGGGATATTTGAAAAATGGAAAGGGGGTTTGGGCAAAATGTGACGCATCGCTGCTTTCTGTAATTGGCATATTTTCAGTATAAAAAGTCGTAATTTCAAACTGCGCATACGTGCAGAGAGCCAGAATTTGGCTCCAAAATAAGGCTCCAGGGTCGAATTTGGGATGTTTGGGATATTTTGAAAACTGCAGGGGGTGGTATGGGCAAAATGTGACCTATCGCCGCTCTCAGTAATTGACATATTTGCGGTATAAAAATTCTTAATTTCAAATTGCGAATATGTGGAGAGAGCCAGAATTTAGCTCCAAAATATGGCTCAACGATCGAATTTGGGATGTTTGGGCTATTTTGAAAACTGAAGGGAGGGTTTGGGCAAAATATGACCCATCACTGCTTTCAGTAATTGGCATATTTTCAGTAAAAAAAGTCGTAATTTCAAACTGCGAACACGTGCAGAGAGCCAGAATTTGTCTCCAAAATAAGGCTCAAGAGTTCAATTTGGGATGTTTGGGATATTTTGAAAACTGCAGGTAGGGTTTTCGCAAAATGTGGTCCATTGCTGCTCTCCGTAATTGGCATATTTTCGGTATAAAAATTCGTAATTTCAAACTCCGAATACGTGCAGAGAGCCAGAATTTGGCTCCAAAATATGGCTCAAGGGTCGAATTTGGAATGTTTGGGATATTTGAAAACTGCAAAGGGGGTTTGGGCAAAATATGACCCATCACAGCTTTCAGTAATTGGCATATTTTCAGTAAAAAAAGTTGTAATTTCAATCTGCGAATACGTGCAGAGACCCAGAATTTGGTTTCACAATATGGCTCAAGCGTCGAGTTTGGGATGTTTGGGAAATTTTGAAAACTGCATGGAGGGTTTCGGCAGAATGTGATCCATCGCCGCTCTCAGTAATTGACATATTTTCGGTATAAAAAGTAGTAATTTCACACTGCTAGTAGGTGCAGAGAGCCAGAATTTTGCTCCAAAATATGGCTCAAGCGTCGAATTTGGGATGTTTTGGATATTTTGAAAACTGCACGGAGGGTTTGGGCAAAATGTCATCCATCGCCGCTCTCATTAATTGGCATATTTTCAGTATAAAAGTCGTAATTTCAAACTGCGAATACGGGCCGAGAGCCAGAATTTGGCTCCAAAATATGGCTCAAGGGTCGAATTTGGGATGTTTGTGATATTTTGAAAACTGCAGGTAGGGTTTGGGCAAAATGTGATCCATTGCCGCTCTCTGTAATTGGCATATTTTCGGTATAAAAATTCGTAACTTCAAACTGCGAATAAATGCTGAGAGCCAGAATTTGGCTCCAAAGTATGGCTCAAGCTTTGAATTTGGGATTTTTGGGATATTTTGAAAACTGCCGGGAGGGTTGGGGCAAAATGTGATCCATCGCCGCTTTCAGTAATTGACATATTTTCGGTTTAAAAAGTCGAAATTTCAAAATGCGAATACGTGCAGAGAGCCATAATTTGGTTTCAAAATATGGCTCAAAAATCGAGTTTTGGATGTTTGGGATATTTTGAAAACTGCACGGAGGGTTTGGGCAGAATGTGATCTATCGCCGCTTTCAGTAATTGGCATATTTTCGGTATAAAAAGTCGTAATTTCAAACTGCGAATACGTGCAGAGAGCCAGAATTTGGCTCCAAAATATGACTCAAGCGTCGAATTTGGGATGTTTGGGATATTCTGAAAACTGCAGGGGGGGGGGGCAAAATGTGACCTATCGCCGCTCTCAGTAATTGACATATTTACGGTATAAAAAGTACTAATTTCAACCTGCGAATAGGTGCAGAGAGCTAGAATTTGGCTACAAAATATGGCTCAAGGGTCGTATTTGGGATGTTTGGAATATTTTGAAAACTGAATGGTGGGTTTGGGCAAAATGTGATCTATCGCCTCTCTCAGTAATTGTCATATTTTCGGTATAAAAAGCCGTTATTTTAAACTGCGAATACGTGTAGAAAGCCCGAATTTTGCTCCAAAATATGGGTCAAGGTTCGAATTTGGGATGTTTGGGATATTTTGAAAACTGCAAAGGGAGGATTGGGAAAAATGTGATCCATTGCCGCTCTCCGTAATTGGCATATTGTCGGTATTAAAATTCGTAATTTCAAACTGCGAATACGTACAGAGAGCCAGAATTTGGCTCCAAAATATGGCTCAAGGGTCGAATTTGGCATGTTTGAGATATTTTGAAAACTGCTGGTAGGGTTTGGGCAAAATCAGATCCATCGCTGCTTTCAGTAATTGGCATATTTTCAGTTTAGAAAGTCGAAATTTCAAAATGCGAATACGTGCAGAGATCCAGAATTTGGTTTCAAAATATGGCTCAAGCGTCGAATTTGGGATGTTTGGGTTATTTTGAAAACTGCAGAGGGGGGGGGTTTCGAAATGTGACCTATCGCGGCTCTCAGTAATTGACCTACTTTCGATATAAAAAGTCGTAATTTCAAACTGTGAATACGTGCAGAGAGCCAGAATTTGGCTCCAAAATATGGCTCAAGCGTCGAATTTGGAATGTTTTGGATATTTTGAAAACTGCACGGAGGGTTTGGGTAAAATGTGATCCATCGCCGCTTTCAGTAATTGGCATATTTTCGGTTTAAAAAGTCGAAATTTCAAACTGCGAATAGGTGCAGAGAGCCAGAATTTGGCTCCAAAATATGGTTCAAGCGTCGAATTGGGGATGTTTGAGATATTTTGAAAATTGCAGAGAGGATTTTGGCAAAATGTGACCCATCGCCGCTTTCAGTAATTGGCATATTTTCGGTATAAAACGTCGTAATTTCAAACTGCGAATAGGTGCAGTGTACCAGAATTTGGTTCCAAGATATGGCTTAAGCGCCGAATTTGGGATGTTTTGGATATTTTGAAAACTGCACGGAGGGTTTGGGTAAAATGTGATCCATCGCCGCTTGCAGTAATTGGCATATTTTCGGAATAAAAAGTCGTTATTTAAAACTGCGAATACGTGCAGAATGCCAGAATTTGGCTAGACAATTTGGCTCAAGGGTGGAATTTGGGATGTTTGGGATATTTTGAAAACTGCAGTTAGGGTTTGGGCAAAATGTGATCCATTGCCGCTCTCCGTAATTAGCATATTTTCGGTATAAAAATTCGTAACTTCAAACTGCGAATAACTGCTGAGAGCCAGAATTTGGCTCCAAAGTATGGCTCAAGCGTTGAATTAGGGATGTTTGTGATATTTTGAAAACTGCAGGGAGGGTTTGGGCAAAATGTGATCCATCGTTGCTCTCAGTAATTGACATATTTTCGGTTTAAAAAGTCGAAATTTCAAGAAGCGAATAAGTGCAGAGAGCCATAATTTGGTTTCAAAATATGGCTCAAAAATCGAGTTTTGGATGTTTGGGATATTTTGAAAACTGCACGGAGGGTTTGGGCAGAATGTAATCCATCGCAGCTTTCAGTAATTGGCATATTTTCGGTATAAATTTTTTTAATTTCAAACTGCGAATACGTTCAGATAGCCAGAATTGGGCTCCAATATTCGACTCAAGCGTCGAATTTCGGATGTTTGGGATATTCTGAAAACTGCAGGGAGGGGGGGGGGGAAATGTGACCTATCGCCGCTCTCAGTAATTGACATATTTACGGTATAAAAAGTCGTAATTTCAAACTGCGAATAGGTGCAGAGAGCTAGAATTTGGCTACAAAATATTGCTCAAGGGTCGTATTTGGGATGTTTGGAATATTTTGAAAACTGAATGGTGGGTTTGGGCAAAATGTGACCTATCGCCTCTCTCAGTAATTGTCATAATTTCGGTATAAAAAGACGTTATTTTAAACTGCGAATACGTGCAGAAAGCCAGAATTTGGCTCCAAAATATGGCTCAAGATTCGAATTTGGGATGTTTGGGATATTTTGAAAACTGCAAAGGGAGGATTGGGAAAAATGTGATCCATTGCCGCTCTCCGTAATTGGCATATTGTCGGTATTAAAATTCGTAATTTCAAACTGCGAATACGTACAGAGAGCCAGAATTTGGCTCCAAAATATGGCTCAAAGGTCGAATTTGGCATGTATGGGATATTTTGAAAACTGCTGGTAGGGTTTGGGCAAAATGAGATCCATCGCTGCTTTCAGTAATTGGCATATTTTCAGTTTAAAAAGTCGAAATTTCTAAATGCGAATACGTGCAGAGAGCCAGAATTTGGTTTAAAAATATGGCTCACGCGTCGAAATTGGGATGTTTGGGTTGTTTTGAAAACTGCAGGGGGGGGATTGCAAAATGTGACCTATCGAGGCTCTCAGTAATTGACCTCCTTTCGGTATAAAAAGTCGTAATTTCAAAATGTGAATACGTGCAGAGAGCCAGAATTTGGCTCCAAAATATGGCTCAAGCGTCGAATTTGGGCTGTTTTGGATATTTTGAAAACTGCACTGAGGGTTTGGGTAAAATGTGATCCATCGCCGCTTTCAGTAATTGGCATATTTTCGGTTTAAAAAGTCGAAATTTCAAACTGCGAATAGTTGCAGAGAGCCAGAATTTGGCTCCAAAATATGGTTCAAGCGTCGAATTGGGGATGTTTAGGGATATTTTGAAAACTGCAGAGAGGATTTTGGCAAAATGTGACCCATCGTTGCTTTCAGTAATTGGCATATTTTCGGTATAAAACGTCGTAATTTCAAACTGCGAATAGGTGCAGTGAACCAGAATTTGGCTCCAAAATATAGCTTAAGCGCCGAATTTGGGATGTTTTGGATATTTTGAAAACTGCACGGAGGGTTTGGGCAAAATGTGATCCATCGCCGCTTGCAGTAATTGGCATATTTTCGGAATAAAAAGTCGTTATTTAAAACTGCGAATACGTGCAGAAAGCCAGAATTTGGCTAGAAAATTTGGCTCAAGGGTCGAATTTGGGATGTTTGGGATATTTTGAAAACTGCAGGTAGGGTTTGGGCAAAATGTGATCTATCGTTGCTCTCAGTAATTGACATATTTTCGGTTTAAAAAGTCGAAATTTCAAAAAGCGAATAAGTGCAGAGAGCCATAATTTGGTTTCGAAATAGGGCTCAAGAATCGAGTTTGGGATGTTTGGGATATTTTGAAAACTGCACGGAGGGTTTGGGCAGAATTTGGGCATCGCCGCTTTCAGTAATTGGCATATTTTCGGTATAAAAATTCGTAATTTCCAACTGCGAATACGTGCAGAGAGCCAGAATTTGGCTCCAAAATATGGCTCAAGCGTCGAATTTGCGATTTTTGGGATATTTTGAAAACTGCAGGAGAGAGGGGGGGGGGTTTGGGCAAAATATGACCTATCGCCGCTCTCAGTAATTGACATATTTGCGGTATAAAAAGGCGTAATTTCAAATTTCGAATAGGTGCATAGAGCCAGAAATTGGCCTCCAAAATATGGCTCAAGGGTCGTATTTGGGATGTTTGGGATATTTTGAAAACTGAATGGTGGGTTCGGGCAAAATGTGAGCTATCGCCGCTTTCAGTAATTGGCATATTTTCGGTATAAAAAGTCGTTATTTTAAACTGCGAATACGTGCAGAGCCAAAATTTGGCTCCAAAATATGGCACAAGCGTTTAATTTGGGATGTTTGGGATATTTTGAAAATTGCAGGGAGGGTTTGTGAAAAGAAAAGACATATGACAATGTTGTTTGCAATACAAATGATAAAAATCAATGTGTTTTCATTGGAATTAACTGAAATGTTCCTGATTTTCCGTTTATATTACCGATGGAAGATGTACACGCATAACCGCTCTAACCCGGCTGAAACGTCGATATATGCAATAAAAACAGAACTCCCCTTTTCAATATCTTACTCAGTACTTTAACGAGAAACAAAGAGATGATTGAAAATGAGGTATTTAAGGTTATTTTCTAATTTATTATGTGTTTGCATCATTTTTATCGTATATTTAATGAATTAAACTAAACCCTACCTGAAAACTGCAGGTAGGGCTTGGGCAAAATGTGTCACTATTCGTTTTGGTATCGACGCGAGTCTTATTTTCCTCGATGTCACCCCTTTTATATGAAAGGAACCGTCGGAAATGCATCCGAGGTACCGTGGCCGCTATTGCCGCTCTCCGTAATTGGCATATTTTCGGTATAAAAATTCGTAATTTCAAACTGCGAATACGTGCAGAGAGCCAGAATTTGGCTCCAAAATATGGCTCGAGCGTTGAATTTGGGATGTTTTGGATATTTTGAAAACTGCAGGGAGGGTTTCGGCAAAATGTTATCCATCGCCGCTTTCATTAATTGGCATTTTTTCGGTATAAAAGTCGTAATTTCAAACTGCGAATACATGCAGAGAGCCAGAATTTGGCTCCAAAATATAACTCAAGCGTCGAATTTGGGATGTTTGCTATAATTTGAAAACTGCAAAGAGGGTTTGGGCAAAATGTGATCCATCGCCGCATTGAGTAATTGACATATTTTCGGTTTAAAAAGACGAAATTTCAAAATGCGAAAAAGTGCAGAGAGCCAGAATTTGGCTCCAAAATATGACTCAAGCGTCGAATTTGGGATGTTTGGGATATTCTGAAAACTGCAGGGGGGGGGGGGCAAAATGTGACCTATCGCAGCTCTCAGTAATTGACATATTTACGGTATAAAAATTCGTAATTTCAAACTGCGAATAGGTGCAGAGAGCTAGAATTTGGCTACAAAATATGGCTCAAAGGTCGTATTTGGGATGTTTGGAATATTTTGAAAACTGAATGGTGGGTTTGGGCAAAATGTGATCTATCGCCTCTCTCAGTAATTGTCATATTTTCGGTATAAAAATTCGTTATTTTAAACTGCGAATACGTGCAGAAAGCCCGAATTTGACTCCAAAATATGGCTCAAGGTTCGAATTTGGGATGAATGGGATATTTTGAAAACTGTAAAGAGAGGATTGGGAAAAATGTGATCCATTGCCGCTCTCCGTAATTGGCATATTGTCGGTATTAAAATTCGTAATTTCAAACTGCGAATACGTACAGAGAGCCAGAATTTGGCTCCAAAATATGGCTCAAGGGTCGAATTTGGCATGTTTGGGATATTTTGAAAACTGCTGGTAGGGTTTGGGCAAAATGAGATCCATCGCTGCTTTCAGTAATTGGCATATTTTCAGTTTAAAAAGTCGAAATTTCAAAATGTGAATACGTGCAGAGAGCAATAATTTGGTTTCAAAATATGGCTCAAGAATCGAGTTTGGGATTGTTGGGATATTTTGAAAACTACACGGAGGGTTTGGGCAGAATGTGATCCATCGCCGCTTTCAGTAATTGGCATATTTTTGGTGTAAAACGTCGTAATTTCAAACTGCGAATAGGTGCAGTGAACCAGAATTTGGCTCCAAAATATGGCTTAAGCGCCGAATTTGGGATGTTTTGGATATTTTGAAAACTGCATGGAGGGTTTGTGCAAAATGTGACCCATCGCTGCTTTCAGGAATTGGCATATTTTCGGTATAAAACGTCGTTATTTCAAACTGCGAATACGTGCATAAAGCCTGAATTTGGGAAGAAAATGTGGCTCAAGGTTCTAATTTGGGATGTTTTCGATATTTTGAAAACTGCACGGAGGGTTTGGGCAAATGTGATCCATCGCCGCTCTAAGTAATTGGCATATTTTCGGTATAAAAGTTCTTAATTTCAAACTGCGAATACGTGCATAGAGCCAGAATTTCGCTCCAAAATATGCCGCAAGGGTGGAATTTGGGATGTTTGCGACATTTTGAAAACTGCAGGGGAGGGTTTGGGCAAAATGTGACCTATCGCTGCTCTCAGTAATTGGCATATTTTCGGTATAAAAAATCGTAATATCAAACTGCGAATACGTGCAGAGAGCCAGCCAAAATTTTGCTCCAAAATATGCCGCTAGGGTGGAATTTGGGATGTTTGCGTCATTTTGAAAACTGCTGGGGAGGGTTTGGGCAAAATGTGACCCATCCCTGCTCTCCGTAATTGGCATATTTTCGGTATAAAAATTCGTAATTTTAAACTGCGAATACGCGCAGAGAGCCAGAATTTGGTTTCAAAATATGGCTCAAACGTCGAGTTTGGGATGTTTTGGATATTTTGAAAACTGCACACAGAGTTTGGGCAGAATGTGATCCATCGCCGCTTTCAGTAATTGGCATATTTCGGTATAAAAATTCGTATTTTCAAACTGCGAGTAGATGCAGATAGCCAGAATTTAGCTCCAAAATATGGCTCAAGTGTTGAATTTGGGATTTTTGGGTTATTTTGAAAACTGCAGTGGGGGAAGGGGGCAAAATGTGACCTATCGCCGCTCTCAGTAATTGACACATTTTCGGTATAAAAAGTCGTAATTTCAAACTGCGAATAGGTGCAGAGAGCCAGAATTTGGCTCCACAATATGGCTCAAGCGTCGAATTTGGGATGATTTGGATATTTTGAAAACTGCACGGAGGGTTTGGGGAAAATGTGATCCATTGCCGCTTTCAGTAATATGCATATTTTTAGAATAAAAAGTCGTTATTTCAAACTGCGAATACGTAGAGAAAGCCTGAATTTGGCTAGAAAATATGGCTCAAGGGTCGAATTTGGGATGTTTGGGATATTTTGAAAACTGCAGGTAGGGTTTGGGCAAAATGTGATATATTGCCGCTCTCCGTAATTTTCATATTTTCGGTATAAAAGTCGTAATTTCAAACTGCGAATACATGCAGAGAGCCAGAATTTGGCTCCAAAATATAACTCACGCGTCGAATTTGGGATGTTTGCTACATTTTGAAAACTGCAGGGAAGGTTTGGGCAAAATGTGATCCATCGCCGCTTTCAGTAATTGACATATTTTCGGTTTAAAGACGAAATTTCAAAATGCGAATAAGTGCAGAGAGCCATAATTTGGTTTCAAAATATGGCTCAAGAAACGAGTTTGGGATGTTTTGGATAATTTGAAAACTGCATGGAGGGTTTGGGCAGAATGTGATCCATCGCCTCTCTCAGTAATTGTCATAATTTCGGTATAAAAAGACGTTATTTTAAACTGCGAATACGTGCAGAAAGCCAGAATTTGGCTCCAAAATATGGCTCAAGATTCGAATTTGGGATGTTTGGGATATTTTGAAAACTGCAAAGGGAGGATTGGGAAAAATGTGATCCATTGCCGCTCTCCGTAATTGGCATATTGTCGGTATTAAAATTCGTAATTTCAAACTGCGAATACGTACAGAGAGCCAGAATTTGGCTCCAAAATATGGCTCAAAGGTCGAATTTGGCATGTATGGGATATTTTGAAAACTGCTGGTAGGGTTTGGGCAAAATGAGATCCATCGCTGCTTTCAGTAATTGGCATATTTTCAGTTTAAAAAGTCGAAATTTCTAAATGCGAATACGTGCAGAGAGCCAGAATTTGGTTTAAAAATATGGCTCACGCGTCGAAATTGGGATGTTTGGGTTGTTTTGAAAACTGCAGGGGGGGGGATTGCAAAATGTGACCTATCGAGGCTCTCAGTAATTGACCTCCTTTCGGTATAAAAAGTCGTAATTTCAAAATGTGAATACGTGCAGAGAGCCAGAATTTGGCTCCAAAATATGGCTCAAGCGTCGAATTTGGGCTGTTTTGGATATTTTGAAAACTGCACTGAGGGTTTGGGTAAAATGTGATCCATCGCCGCTTTCAGTAATTGGCATATTTTCGGTGTAAAAAGTCGTAATTTCAAACTGCGAATACGTGCAGAGAGCCAGAATTTGGCTCCAAATTATTTCAGAGGGGAGGGGGGTTTGGTCAAAATGTGATCCATCGCCGCTCTCAGTAATTGACATATTTTCGGTATAAAAAGTCGTTATTTAAAACTGCGAGTACGTGCAGAGAGTCAGAATTTGGCTTCAAAATATTGCTCATGCGTCGAATTTGGGGTGTTTGGGATATTTTGAAAACTGCAGGGGGGAGGGGGGATTGGGCAAAATGTGACCCATCGTCGCTCTGAGTAATTGACATATTTTCGGTATAAAAAGTCGTAATTTCAGACTGCGAATAGGTGCAGAGAGCCAGAACTTGGCTTCAAGTTATTTCAGAGGGGAGGGGGGTTTGGTCAAAATGTGATCCATCGCCGCTCTCAGTAATTGGCATTATTTCGGTATAAAAAGTCGTTATTTCAAACTGCGAATACGTGAAGAAAGCCAGAACTTCGCTCCAAAATAAAGCTCCAGGGTCGAATTTGGGATGTTTGGGATATTTTGAAAACTGCACGGAGGGTTTGGGCAAAATGTGACCCATCGCCGCTCTCAGTAATTGGCATTTTTTCGAAATAAAAAGACGTAATTTCACACTGCGAATACGTGCAAAGAGCCCGAATTTGGCTCTAAAATATGGCTCAAGCTTCGAATTTGGGATGTTTGGGAAATTTTAAAAACTGTAGGGTGGAGTTTGGGCAAAATGTGACCTATCTCCGCTCTCATTAATAAACATATTTTACGTAAAAAATTCGCAATTTCAAACTGCCAATATGTGCTGAGAGGCAGAATTTGTCTCCAAAATATGGCTCAAGGGTCGAATTTGGAATGTTTGGGATATTTTGAAAACTGCAGGGAGGGTTGTAAGCAAAATGTGATCCATCGTTGCTTCCAGTAATTGGCATATTTTCGGTATAAAAAGTCGTAATTTACACCTGCGAATACGTGAAGAAAGCCAAAACATGGGTCCAAAACAAGGCTCCAGGTTCGAGTTTGGGATGTTTGGGATATTTTAAAAACTGGAGGGAGGGTTTGGGCAAAATGTGACCCATCGCCGCTTTTCGTAATTGGCATATTTTCGGTATAAAAATTCGTAATTTCAAGCTGCGAATATGAGCAGAGAGCCACAATTTGGCTCCAAAATTTGGCTCAAGGGTCAAATTTGTGATGTTTGGGATATTTTGAAAACTGCAGGGGGGTTTGGGCAAAATGTGACCCATCGCTGCTCTAAGTAATTGGCATATTTTCGGTATAAAATGACATAATTTACAACTGCGAATACGTGCAGAGGGCCTGAATTTGGCTCCAAAATATAGTTCAAGCGTCGAATTTGGGATGTTTGGGATATTTTGAAAAGTCCAGAGGGGGAATGGGCAAAATGTGACCCATCGCTGCTCTCAGTAATTAACATATTTTCGGTATAAATATCGTAATTTCAACCTGCGAATATGTGCAGAGAGCCAGAATTTGGCTCCAAAATATGGCTCAAGGGTCGAATTTGGGATGTTTGGGATATTTTGAAAACTGCAGGCAGGGAGGGGGGGTTGGGCAAAATGAGACCTATCGTCGCTCTGAGTAATTGACATATTTTCGGTATAAAAAGTCGTAATTTCAGACTGCGAAATTACGTAACTTCGTAATTTACGTAACTTCGTAAGTTTAAGAACGTAATTTCAGACAACTACAGGGCAGTTTGGGTAAAATGTGACCCATCGCAGCTCTAAGTAATTGGCATATTTTCGGTATAAAATGACATAATTTACAACTGCGAATACGTGCAGAGGGCCTAAATTTGGCTCCAAAATATAGTTCAAGCGTCGAATTTGGGATGTTTGGGATATTTTGAAAACTGCAGGGGGGGGGGGGAAATGTGACCTATCGCCGCTCTCAGTAATTGACATATTTACGGTATAAAAAGTCGTAATTTCAAACTGCGAATAAGTGCAGAGAGCCAGAATTTGGCTCCAAAATATGGCTCAAGATTCGAATTTGGGATGTTTGGGATATTTTGAAAACTGAATGGTGGGTTTGGGCAAAATGTGACCTATCGCCTCTCTCAGTAATTGTCATATTTTCGGTATAAAAAGACGTTATTTTAAACTGCGAATACGTGCAGAAAGCCAGAATTTGGCTCCAAAATATGGCTCAAGATTCGAATTTGGGATGTTTGGGATATTTTGAAAACTGCAAAGGGAGGATTGGGAAAAATGTGATCCATTGCCGCTCTCCGTAATTGGCATATTGTCGGTATTAAAATTCATAGTTTCAAACTGCGAATACGTACAGAGAGCCAGAATTTGGCTCCAAAATATGGCTCAAAGGTCGAATTTGGCATGTTTGGGATATTTTGAAAACTGCTGGTAGGGTTTGGGCAAAATGAGATCCATCGCTGCTTTCAGTAATTGGCATATTTTCAGTTTAAAAAGTCGAAATTTCTAAATGCGAATACGTGCAGAGAGCCAGAATTTGGTTTAAAAATATGGCTCACGCGTCGAAATTGGGATGTTTGGGTTGTTTTGAAAACTGCAGGGGGGGGGGGGGGATTGCAAAATGTGACCTATCGAGGCTCTCAGTAATTGACCTACTTTCGGTATAAAAAGTCGTAATTTCAAAATGTGAATACGTGCAGAGAGCCAGAATTTGGCTCCAAAATATGGCTCAAGCGTCGAATTTGGGCTGTTTTGGATATTTTGAAAACTGCACTGAGGGTTTGGGTAAAATGTGATCCATCGCCGCTTTCAGTAATTGGCATATTTTCGGTTTAAAAAGTCGAAATTTCAAACTGCGAATAGTTGCAGAGAGCCAGAATTTGGCTCCAAAATATGGTTCAAGCGTCGAATTGGGGATGTTTGGGATATTTTGAAAACTGCAGAGAGGATTTTGGCAAAATGTGACCCATCGTTGCTTTCAGTAATTGGCATATTTTCGGTATAAAACGTCGTAATTTCAAACTGCGAATAGGTGTAGTGAACCAGAATTTGGCTCCAAAATATAGCTTAAGCGCCGAATTTGGGATGTTTTGGATATTTTGAAAACTGCACGGAGGGTTTGGGCAAAATGTGATCCATCGCCGCTTGCAGTAATTGGCATATTTTCGGAATAAAAAGTCGTTATTTAAAACTGCGAATACGTGCAGAAAGCCAGAATTTGGCTAGAAAATTTGGCTCAAGGGTCGAATTTGGGATGTTTGGGATATTTTGAAAACTGCAGGTAGGGTTTGGGCAAAATGTGATCTATCGTTGCTCTCAGTAATTGACATATTTTCGGTTTAAAAAGTCGAAATTTCAAAAAGCGAATAAGTGCAGAGAGCCATAATTTGGTTTCGAAATAGGGCTCAAGAATCGAGTTTGGGATGTTTGGGATATTTTGAAAACTGCACGGAGGGTTTGGGCAGAATTTGGGCATCGCCGCTTTCAGTAATTGGCATATTTTCGGTATAAAAATTCGTAATTTCCAACTGCGAATACGTGCAGAGAGCCAGAATTTGGCTCCAAAATATGGCTCAAGCGTCGAATTTGCGATTTTTGGGATATTTTGAAAACTGCAGGAGAGAGGGGGGGGGGGGTTTGGGCAAAATATGACCTATCGCCGCTCTCAGTAATTGACATATTTGCGGTATAAAAAGGCGTAATTTCAAATTTCGAATAGGTGCATAGAGCCAGAAATTGGCCTCCAAAATATGGCTCAAGGGTCGTATTTGGGATGTTTGGGATATTTTGAAAACTGAATGGTGGGTTCGGGCAAAATGTGAGCTATCGCCGCTTTCAGTAATTGGCATATTTTCGGTATAAAAAGTCGTTATTTTAAACTGCGAATACGTGCAGAGCCAAAATTTGGCTCCAAAATATGGCACAAGCGTTTAATTTGGGATGTTTGGGATATTTTGAAAATTGCAGGGAGGGTTTGTGAAAAGAAAAGACATATGACAATGTTGTTTGCAATACAAATGATAAAAATCAATGTGTTTTCATTGGAATTAACTGAAATGTTCCTGATTTTCCGTTTATATTACCGATGGAAGATGTACACGCATAACCGCTCTAACCCGGCTGAAACGTCGATATATGCAATAAAAACAGAACTCCCCTTTTCAATATCTTACTCAGTACTTTAACGAGAAACAAAGAGATGATTGAAAATGAGGTATTTAAGGTTATTTTCTAATTTATTATGTGTTTGCATCATTTTTATCGTATATTTAATGAATTAAACTAAACCCTACCTGAAAACTGCAGGTAGGGCTTGGGCAAAATGTGTCACTATTCGTTTTGGTATCGACGCGAGTCTTATTTTCCTCGATGTCACCCCTTTTATATGAAAGGAACCGTCGGAAATGCATCCGAGGTACCGTGGCCGCTATTGCCGCTCTCCGTAATTGGCATATTTTCGGTATAAAAATTCGTAATTTCAAACTGCGAATACGTGCAGAGAGCCAGAATTTGGCTCCAAAATATGGCTCGAGCGTTGAATTTGGGATGTTTTGGATATTTTGAAAACTGCAGGGAGGGTTTCGGCAAAATGTTATCCATCGCCGCTTTCATTAATTGGCATTTTTTCGGTATAAAAGTCGTAATTTCAAACTGCGAATACATGCAGAGAGCCAGAATTTGGCTCCAAAATATAACTCAAGCGTCGAATTTGGGATGTTTGCTATAATTTGAAAACTGCAAAGAGGGTTTGGGCAAAATGTGATCCATCGCCGCATTGAGTAATTGACATATTTTCGGTTTAAAAAGACGAAATTTCAAAATGCGAAAAAGTGCAGAGAGCCAGAATTTGGCTCCAAAATATGACTCAAGCGTCGAATTTGGGATGTTTGGGATATTCTGAAAACTGCAGGGGGGGGGGCAAAATGTGACCTATCGCAGCTCTCAGTAATTGACATATTTACGGTATAAAAATTCGTAATTTCAAACTGCGAATAGGTGCAGAGAGCTAGAATTTGGCTACAAAATATGGCTCAAGGGTCGTATTTGGGATGTTTGGAATATTTTGAAAACTGAATGGTGGGTTTGGGCAAAATGTGATCTATCGCCTCTCTCAGTAATTGTCATATTTTCGGTATAAAAATTCGTTATTTTAAACTGCGAATACGTGCAGAAAGCCCGAATTTGACTCCAAAATATGGCTCAAGGTTCGAATTTGGGATGAATGGGATATTTTGAAAACTGTAAAGAGAGGATTGGGAAAAATGTGATCCATTGCCGCTCTCCGTAATTGGCATATTGTCGGTATTAAAATTCGTAATTTCAAACTGCGAATACGTACAGAGAGCCAGAATTTGGCTCCAAAATATGGCTCAAGGGTCGAATTTGGCATGTTTGGGATATTTTGAAAACTGCTGGTAGGGTTTGGGCAAAATGAGATCCATCGCTGCTTTCAGTAATTGGCATATTTTCAGTTTAAAAAGTCGAAATTTCAAAATGTGAATACGTGCAGAGAGCAATAATTTGGTTTCAAAATATGGCTCAAGAATCGAGTTTGGGATTGTTGGGATATTTTGAAAACTACACGGAGGGTTTGGGCAGAATGTGATCCATCGCCGCTTTCAGTAATTGGCATATTTTTGGTGTAAAACGTCGTAATTTCAAACTGCGAATAGGTGCAGTGAACCAGAATTTGGCTCCAAAATATGGCTTAAGCGCCGAATTTGGGATGTTTTGGATATTTTGAAAACTGCATGGAGGGTTTGGGCAAAATGTGACCCATCGCTGCTTTCAGGAATTGGCATATTTTCGGTATAAAACGTCGTTATTTCAAACTGCGAATACGTGCATAAAGCCTGAATTTGGGAAGAAAATGTGGCTCAAGGTTCTAATTTGGGATGTTTTCGATATTTTGAAAACTGCACGGAGGGTTTGGGCAAATGTGATCCATCGCCGCTCTAAGTAATTGGCATATTTTCGGTATAAAAGTTCTTAATTTCAAACTGCGAATACGTGCATAGAGCCAGAATTTCGCTCCAAAATATGCCGCAAGGGTGGAATTTGGGATGTTTGCGACATTTTGAAAACTGCAGGGGAGGGTTTGGGCAAAATGTGACCTATCGCTGCTCTCAGTAATTGGCATATTTTCGGTATAAAAAATCGTAATATCAAACTGCGAATACGTGCAGAGAGCCAGCCAAAATTTTGCTCCAAAATATGCCGCTAGGGTGGAATTTGGGATGTTTGCGTCATTTTGAAAACTGCTGGGGAGGGTTTGGGCAAAATGTGACCCATCCCTGCTCTCCGTAATTGGCATATTTTCGGTATAAAAATTCGTAATTTCAAACTGCGAATACGCGCAGAGAGCCAGAATTTGGTTTCAAAATATGGCTCAAACGTCGAGTTTGGGATGTTTTGGATATTTTGAAAACTGCACACAGAGTTTGGGCAGAATGTGATCCATCGCCGCTTTCAGTAATTGGCATATTTCGGTATAAAAATTCGTATTTTCAAACTGCGAGTAGATGCAGATAGCCAGAATTTAGCTCCAAAATATGGCTCAAGTGTTGAATTTGGGATTTTTGGGTTATTTTGAAAACTGCAGTGGGGGAAGGGGGCAAAATGTGACCTATCGCCGCTCTCAGTAATTGACACATTTTCGGTATAAAAAGTCGTAATTTCAAACTGCGAATAGGTGCAGAGAGCCAGAATTTGGCTCCACAATATGGCTCAAGCGTCGAATTTGGGATGATTTGGATATTTTGAAAACTGCACGGAGGGTTTGGGGAAAATGTGATCCATTGCCGCTTTCAGTAATATGCATATTTTTAGAATAAAAAGTCGTTATTTCAAACTGCGAATACGTACAGAAAGCCTGAATTTGGCTAGAAAATATGGCTCAAGGGTCGAATTTGGGATGTTTGGGATATTTTGAAAACTGCAGGTAGGGTTTGGGCAAAATGTGATATATTGCCGCTCTCCGTAATTTTCATATTTTCGGTATAAAAGTCGTAATTTCAAACTGCGAATACATGCAGAGAGCCAGAATTTGGCTCCAAAATATAACTCACGCGTCGAATTTGGGATGTTTGCTACATTTTGAAAATTGCAGGGAAGGTTTGGGCAAAATGTGATCCATCGCCGCTTTCAGTAATTGACATATTTTCGGTTTAAAGACGAAATTTCAAAATGCGAATAAGTGCAGAGAGCCATAATTTGGTTTCAAAATATGGCTCAAGAAACGAGTTTGGGATGTTTTGGATAATTTGAAAACTGCATGGAGGGTTTGGGCAGAATGTGATCCATCGCCGTTTTCAGTAATTGGCATATTTTCGGTATAAAAAGTCGTACTTTCAAACTGCGAATACGTGCAGAGAGCCAGAATTTGGCTCCAAAATATGGCTCAAGCGTCGAATTTGCGTTGTTTGGGATATTTTGAAAACTGCAGGGGGGGGGAGGGGGGGTTTGGGCAAAATGTGACCTATCGCTGCTCCCAGTAATTGACATATTTACGGTACAAAAAGTGGTAATTTCAAACTGCGAATAGGTGCAGAGAGCCAGAATTTGGCTACAAAATATGGCTCAAGGGTCGTATTTGGGATGTTTGAGATATTTTGAAAACTGAATGGTGGGTTTAGGCTGAATGTGATCTATCGCCGCTCTCAGTAATTGGCATATTTTCGGTATAAAAAGTCGTTATTTCAAACTGCGAATACGTGCAGAAAGCTCGAATTTGGCTAGAAAATATGGCTCAAGGGTCAAATTTGGGATGTTTTGGATATTTTGAAAACTGCACGGAGGGTTTCGGTAAAATGTAATCCATCGCCGCCTTCAGTAATTGGCATATTTTCGGTTTAAAAAGTCGAAATTTCAGACTGCGAATAGGTGCGGAGAGCCAGAATTTGGCTCCAAATTATAGCTCAAGCGTCGAATTGGGGATGTTTTCGATATTTTGAAAACTGCACTGAGGGTTTGGGCAAATGTGATCCATCGTCGCTTTAAGTAATTGGTATATTTTCGGTATAAAAATTCGTAATTTCAAACTGCGAATACGTGCAGAGAGCCAGAATTTCGCTCCAAAATATGCCGCAAGGGTGGAGTTTGGGATGTTTGCGACATTTTGAAAACTGCAGGGGAGGGTTTGTGCAAAATGTGACATATCGCTGCTCTCAGTAATTGGCATATTTTTGGTATAAAAAAACGTTATTTCAAACTGCGAATACGTGCATGAAGCCAGAATTTGGCTAGAAAATATGGCTCAAGGTTCTAATTTGTGATGTTTTCGATATTTTGAAAACTACACGGAGGGTTTGGGCAAAATGTGATCCATCGCAGCTCTAAGTAATTGGTATATTTTCGGTATAAAAATTCGTAATATCAAACTGCGAATACGTGCAGAGAGTCAGAATTTCGGTCCAAAATATGCCGCAAGGGTGGAATTTGGGATGTTTGCGACATTTTGAAAACTGCAGGGAAGGGTTTGGGCAAAATGTGACCCATCTCTTCTCTCCGTAATTGGCATATTTTCTGTGTAAAAATTCGTAAATTCAAACTGCGAATACGTGCAGAGAGCCAGAATTTGGCTCCAAAATATTGCTCAAGGGTCGAATTTGGCATGTTTGGGATATTTTGAAAACTGCTGGTAGGGTTTATGCAAAATGAGATCCATCGCTGCTTTCAGTAATTGGCATATTTTCGGTTTAAAAAGTAGAAATTTCAAAATGCGAATACGTGCAGAGAGCCAGAATTTGGTTTCAAAATATGGCTCAAACGTCGAGTTTGGGATGTTTTGGATATTTTTAAAACTGCACGGAGGGTTTGGGCAGAATGTGATCCATCGCCGCTTTCAGTAATTGGCATATTTCGGTATAAAAATTCGTAATTTCAAACTGCAAATAGATGCGGGAGCCAGAATTTAGCTCCAAAATAAGGCTCAAGCGTCGAAGTTGCGATTTTTGAGTTATTTTGAAAACTGCTGGGGTGGGGGTGCAAAATGTGACGTATCGCCGCTCTCAGTAATTGACACATTTTCGGTATAAATATTCGTAATTTCAAACTGCGAATAGGTGCAGAGAGCCAGAATGTGGCTCCAAAATATGGCTCAAGCGTCGAATTTGGGATGTTTAGGATATTTTGAAAACTGCACGGAAGGTTTGGACAAAATGTGATCCATCGCCGCTCTCAGTAATATGCATATTTTCGGAATAAAAAGTCGTTATTTCAAACTGCGAATATGTACAGAAAGCCCGAATTTGGCTAGAAAATATGGCTCTAGGGTCGAATTGCGGATGTTTGGGATATTTTTAAAACTGCAGGTAGGGTTTGAGCAATATGTGATCCATTGCCGCTGTCCGTAATTGGCATATTTTCGGTATAAAAATTCGTAACTTCAAAATGCAAATAAGTGCAGAGAGCCATAATTTTGTTTCAAAATATGGCTCAAGAATTGAGTTTGGGATGTGTGGGATATATTTGAAAACTGCAAGGAGGGGGTTTCGGCTAAATGTGACCAATCGCCGCTCTCAGTAATTGGCATATCTTCGGTACAAAAACTCGTAATTTTAAACTGTGAATACGTACAGAGAGCCAGAATTTACCTCCAAAGTAATTCTCAATGGTCGAATTTGGGATGTTTGCGATATTTCGAAAACGGCAGGGAAGGTTTGGGCAAAATGTGATCCATCGCCGCTCTCAGTATTTGGAATATTTTCGGTGTAAAAAGTCGTAATTTCAAACTGCGAATACGTGCAGAGAGCCAGAATTTGGCTCCAAATTATTTCAGAGGGGAGGGGGGTTTGGTCAAAATGTGATCCATCGCCGCTCTCAGTAATTGACATATTTTCGGTATAAAAAGTCGTTGTTTAAAACTGCGAGTACGTGCAGAGAGTCAGAATTTGGCTTCAAAATATTGCTCATGCGTCGAATTTGGGGTGTTTGGGATATTTTGAAAACTGCAGGGGGGAGGGGGGATTGGGCAAAATGTGACCCATCGTCGCTCTGAGTAATTGACATATTTTCGGTATAAAAAGTCGTAATTTCAGACTGCGAATAGGTGCAGAGAGCCAGAACTTGGCTTCAAGTTATTTCAGAGGGGAGGGGGGTTTGGTCAAAATGTGATCCATCGCCGCTCTCAGTAATTGGCATTATTTCGGTATAAAAAGTCGTTATTTCAAACTGCGAATACGTGAAGAAAGCCAGAACTTCGCTCCAAAATAAAGCTCCAGGGTCGAATTTGGGATGTTTGGGATATTTTGAAAACTGCACGGAGGGTTTGGGCAAAATGTGACCCATCGCCGCTCTCAGTAATTGGCATTTTTTCGAAATAAAAAGACGTAATTTCACACTGCGAATACGTGCAAAGAGCCCGAATTTGGCTCTAAAATATGGCTCAAGCTTCGAATTTGGGATGTTTGGGAAATTTTAAAAACTGTAGGGTGGAGTTTGGGCAAAATGTGACCTATCTCCGCTCTCATTAATAAACATATTTTACGTAAAAAATTCGCAATTTCAAACTGCCAATATGTGCTGAGAGGCAGAATTTGTCTCCAAAATATGGCTCAAGGGTCGAATTTGGAATGTTTGGGATATTTTGAAAACTGCAGGGAGGGTTGTAAGCAAAATGTGATCCATCGTTGCTTCCAGTAATTGGCATATTTTCGGTATAAAAAGTCGTAATTTACACCTGCGAATACGTGAAGAAAGCCAAAACATGGGTCCAAAACAAGGCTCCAGGTTCGAGTTTGGGATGTTTGGGATATTTTAAAAACTGGAGGGAGGGTTTGGGCAAAATGTGACCCATCGCCGCTTTTCGTAATTGGCATATTTTCGGTATAAAAATTCGTAATTTCAAGCTGCGAATATGAGCAGAGAGCCACAATTTGGCTCCAAAATTTGGCTCAAGGGTCAAATTTGTGATGTTTGGGATATTTTGAAAACTGCAGGGGGGTTTGGGCAAAATGTGACCCATCGCTGCTCTAAGTAATTGGCATATTTTCGGTATAAAATGACATAATTTACAACTGCGAATACGTGCAGAGGGCCTGAATTTGGCTCCAAAATATAGTTCAAGCGTCGAATTTGGGATGTTTGGGATATTTTGAAAAGTCCAGAGGGGGAATGGGCAAAATGTGACCCATCGCTGCTCTCAGTAATTAACATATTTTCGGTATAAATATCGTAATTTCAACCTGCGAATATGTGCAGAGAGCCAGAATTTGGCTCCAAAATATGGCTCAAGGGTCGAATTTGGGATGTTTGGGATATTTTGAAAACTGCAGGCAGGGAGGGGGGGTTGGGCAAAATGTGACCTATCGTCGCTCGGAGTAATTGACATATTTTCGGTATAAAAAGTCGTAATTTCAGACTGCGAAATTACGTAACTTCGTAATTTACGTAACTTCGTAAGTTTAAGAACGTAATTTCAGACAACTACAGGGCAGTTTGGGTAAAATGTGACCCATCGCAGCTCTCAGTAATTGGCATATTTTCGGTATAAAAAGTCGTAATTTCAAACGGCGATTATCTGCAGAGAACCAGAATTTGGCTCCCAAAGATGGATCAAGCGTCCAATTCGAGATGTTTGGGATAATTTTTAAAACTGCAGGGGCTGTTTGGGCAAAATGTGACCCGTCGCTGCTCTCAGAAATTTGCATTTTTTCGGTATAAAAAGTTGTAATTTCAAACGGCGAATACGTGCAGAGAGCCAGAATTTGGCTCTAAAATACGGCTCAAAGGTCGAATGTGGGATTTTTGGGATATTTTGAAAACTTCAGGGGGGTTTGGGCAAAATGTGACCCATCACCACTCACAGTAAATGGAATATTTTCGCTATAAAAGTCGAAAAATCAAACTGCGATTACGTTCAGAGAGCGAGAATTTGGCTCCAAAATATGACTCAAGGGTCGAATTTGAGATTTTTGGGATATTTTGAAAACTTCAGGGGGGTTTGGGCAAAATGTGACCTATCACCACTCACAGTAAATGGAATATTTTCGCTATAAAAGTCGAAAAATCAAACTGCGATTACGTTCAGAGAGCGAGAACTTGGCTCCAAAATATGACTCAAGGGTCGAATTTGAGTTTTTTGGGATATTTTGAAAACTACAGGGGGGGATTTGGGCAAAATGTGACCCATCGCCGCTCTCAGTAATTGGCATTTTTTCGGTATGAAAAGTCGTAATTTCAAACTGCGAATACGTGCAGAGAGCGAGAATTTGGCTCCAAAATATTGCTGAAGCGTCGAATTTGGGATGTTTGGGATATTTTGAAAACTGCAGGGAGGGTTTGGCAAATTGTAATCCATCGCCGCTTTCTGAAATTGGCATATTTTCGGTAAAAAAAAGTCGTAATTTCAAACGGCGAATACGTGCAGAGAGATAGAATATGGCTCCAAAATTAGGCTCAAGCTTCGAATTTGGGATGTTTGGAATATTTTGAAAACTGCAGGGGGGGGTTTGGGCAAAATGTGATCCATCGTTGCTTTCAGTAATTGACATATTTTCGGTATAAAAATCGTAATTTCAAATTGCGAATACGTGCAGATAGCCAGAATTTGGCCCCAAAATATGGCTCAAGGGTCGAATTTGGGATGTTTGGAATATTTTGAAAACTGCAGGGAGGGGTTTGGGCAAAATTTGATCTATCGCCGCTTTCAGTAATTGGCATATTATCGGTATAAAAAGTCGTAATTTCAATCAGCGAATACGTGCAGAGAGCCAGAATTTTTCTTCCAAATATGGCACAAGCGTCGAATTTGGGATTTTTGGAATATTTTGAAAACTGCAGGTGGGGGTTTGGGCAAAATGTGGTCTATCGCCGCTTTCAGTAATTGGCATATTATCGGTATAAAAAGTCGTAATTTCAAACTGCGAATACGTGCAGAGAGCCAGAATTTGGCTCCAAAATATGGCTCAAGGGTCGAATTTGGGATGTTTCGGATATTTTGACAACTACAGGGCAGTTTGGGTAAAATGTGACTCATCGCTGCTCTCAGTAATTGGCATATTTTCGGTATAAAAATTCGTAATTTCAAACGGCGAATGTCTGCAGAGAGCCAGAATTTGGCTCCCAAATATTGCTCAAGCGTCCAAATCGGGATGTTTGGGATGATTTTTAAAACTGCAGGGGCTGTTTGGGCAAAATTTGACCCATCGCTGCGCTCAGAAATTTGCATTTTTTCGGGATAAAAATTCGTAATTTCAAACAGCGAATACGTGCAGAGAGCCAGAATTTGGCTCCAAAATATGGCTCAAGGGTCGAATTTGCAATGTTTGGGATATTTTGAAAACTTCAGGGGGGGTTTGGGCAAAATTTGATCCATCGCCGCTTTCAGTAATTGACATATTTTCGGTATAAAAAGTCGTAATTTTACACTGCGAATACGTGCATAGAACCAGAATTTGGCTCCAAATATGGCTCTACCGTCGAATTTGGGATGCTTGAGATATTTTGAAAACTACAGGGCTGTTTGGATAAAATGTGACCCATCGCCGCTCTCAGTAATTGTCATATTTTCGGTATAAAAAGTCGTAATTTCAAACGGCGAATATATTCTGAGAGCCAGAATTTGGTTCCCAAATATGGCGCAAGCGTCGAATTTGGAATGTTTGGGATTTTTTGAAAACTGCAAGGGCTGTTTGAGCAAAATGTGACCCATCGCTGTTCTCAGTAATTGGCAATTTTTCGGTATAAAAAGTCGAAATTTCAGAGGGCGAATACGTGCAGAGAGGCAGAATTTGGCTTCAAAATGTGGCTCAAGCGTCGAATTTGGGTTGTTTGGGATATTTTGAAAACTGCAGGGGGGTTTGGGCAAAATGTGACCCATCGCCACTCACAGTAATTGGCATATTTTCACTATAAAAATCTGAAGTTCAAACTGCGAATACGTGCAGAGAGCGAGAATTTGACTCCAAAATATGGCTCAAGGGTCAAATTTGAGATATTTGGGATATTTTGAAAACTACATGGGAGGATTTGGGCAAAATGTGACTCATCGCTGCACACAGTAATTGGCATATTTTCGGTATAAAAAGTCGTAATTTAAACAGCGAATACAAAACCCTCCTCTGCAGTTTTCAAAATATCCCAAACATCCCAAATTCGACGCTTGAGCCATATTTTGGAGCCAAATTCTGGCTCTCTGCACGTATTCGCAGTTTGAAATTATGAATTTTATACTGAAAATATGACAATTACGGAAAGCAGCGATGGATCACATTATGCCCAAACCCTCCCTGCAGTTTTAAAAATATCCCACACATCTAAAATTCGACCCTGGAGCCTTATTTTGGAGCCAAATTGTGGCTCTCTGCACGTATTCGCAGTTTGACAAACGATTTTTTATACCGAAATTTTACCAATTACTTTAAGCGATGACAGATCACATTTTGCTCAAACCAACCATTCAGTTTTCAAAATATCCCAAGCATCCCAAAATTGACCCTTGAGCCATATTTTGGAGCCAAATTCTGGCTCTCTGCACATTTTCCTAGGTTGAAATTACGACATTTTATACAGAAAATATGTCAATTACTTAGAGCAGCGATGGGTCACATTTTACCCAAACCACCCCTGCAATTTTCAAAATATCCCAAACATCCCAAATTCGACGTTTGAGCCATATTTTGGAGCCAAATTCGGGGTCTCTGCACGTATTTGCTGTTTGAAGTTACGTCATTTTATACCGAAAATATGCAAATTACTGAGAGCGGCGATGGGTCACATTTTGCCCAAACCCCCCCTGCAGTTTTCAAAATATACCAAACATCCCAAATTCGACCCTTGAGCGAAATTTTGGAGCCAAATTGTGGCTCTCTGCACATATTTGCAGTTTGAAATTACGAGTTTTATATCGATAATATGTCAATTACTGAGAGCGGCGATAGGTCACATTTAGCCGAAACCCCCTCTTTGCAGTTTTCAAAATATCCCAAACATCCCGCATTCGACCCTTGAAAATTTTTTTGGGGCCAAATTCAGGCTCTCTGCACTTATTCGCAGTTTGAAATTAAGACTTTTTATCCCAAACATCCCAAATTTGACGCTTGAAAATATGCCAATTACTGAAAGAAGCGATGGGTCACATTTTGACCTAACCCCCCTGCAGTTTGCAAAATATCCCAAACATCCCAAATTCGACGCTTGATCAATATTTTGGAGGCAAATTCTGGCTCTCTGCACATATACGCAGGTTGAAATTACAACATTTTATACCGAAAATATGCCAATTACCTAGAGCGGCAATGGATCACATTTTCCCCAACCCTTCCTTGCAGTTTTCGAAATATCCCAAACATCCCAAATTCGACCCTTGAGAATTATTATGGAGCTAAATTCTGGCTCTCTACACGTATTCGCAGTTTGAAATTACGACATTTTATACCGAAAACAAGACAATTACTGAAAGCATCGATGGATCACATTTTGCCGAAACCCTCCCTGCAGTTTTCAAAATATCCCAAACATCCCAAATTCGAGGCTTGAGCCATATTTTGGAGCCAAATTCGGGCTCTTTGCACGTGTTCGCAGTTTGATATTATTTAATTTTATACCGAAAATATGCCAATTACTGAGAGCGACGATGGGTCACATTTTACCCAAACCCCCCTGCAGTTTTCAAAATATCCCAAACATCCCCAATTCGATCCCATGAGCTATATTTTGGTGTCAAATTCTGGATCTCTGCACGTATTCGCAGTTTGAAATTACGACATTTTATACCGAAAATATGCCAATTACTGAATGCGGCGATGGATCACATTTTGCCCAAACCCTCTCTGCAGTTTTCAAAGTATCCCAAGCATCCCAAATTCGACCCTAGAGCCATATTTTGGAGCCATATTCTGGCTCTCGGCTCGTATTCGCTGTTTGAAATTATGACTTTTTATACCGAAAATATGTCATTTAATGAGAGCAGCGATGGGTCACATTTTGCTTAAAACCCCTTTGCACTTTTCAAAATATCCCAAACATCCCAAGTTCGACGCTTGAACCATATTTTGGAGCCAAATTCTGGCTCTCTGCACGTATTTGCAGTTTAAAATTACGTCATTTTATACCGAAAATATGCAAATTACTGAGAGCCTGAGAGCGGCGATGGGACACATTTTGCCCAAACCCCCCTGCAATTTTAAAAATATACCAAACATCCCAAATTCGACCCTTGAGCGAAATTTTGGAGAAAAATTGTGGCTCTCTGCACATATTCGCAGTTTGAAATTACGACTTTTATACCGATAATATGTCAATTACTGAGAGCGGCGATAGGTCACATTTAGCCGAAACCCCCTCTTTGCAGTTTTCAAAATATCCCAAACATCCCACATTTGACCTTTGAGAATTTTTTTTGGGCCAAATTCTGGCTCTCTGCACTTATTCGCAGTTTGAAATTACGACTTTTTATCCCAAACATCCCAAATTTGACGCTTGAAAATATGCCAATTACTGAAAGAAGCGATGGGTCACATTTTGCCCAAACCCCCCTGCAGTTTGCAAAATATCCCAAACATCCCAATTTCGACCACATGAGCTATATTTTGGAGTCAAATTCGGGCTCTCTGCACGTATTCGCAGTTTGAAATTACGACATTTTATACCGAAAATATGCCAATTACTGAGTGCGGCGATGGATCACATTTTGCCCAGGCCCTCCCTGCAGTTTTTAAAATATCCCAAACATCTCCAATTCGACCCTTGAGCCATATTTTAGAGCCAAATTTTGTCTTTCTGCATGTATTCGCAGTTTGAAATTACGACTTTTCATACCGAAAAATGTCAATTACTGAAAGCGGCGATGGATCCCATTTTGCCCAAACCCTCTCTGCAGTTTTCAAATTATCCCAAGCATCCCAAATTCGACTCTTGAGCCATATTTTGGAGCCAAATTCTGGCTCTCTGCTCGTATTCGCTGTTTGAAATTATGACTTTTTATACCGAAAATATGTCAATTACTGAGAGCAGCGATGGGTCATATTTTGCCCAAACCCCCTTTGCACTTTTCAAAATATCCCAAACATCTCAAGTTCGACGCTTGAACCATATTTTGGAGCCAAATTCTGACTCTCTGTACGTATTTGCAGTTTGAAATTACGTCATTTTATACCGAAAATATGCATATTACTGAGAGCGGCGAAGGGTCACATTTTGCCCAAACCCACCTGCAGTTTTCAAAATATACCAAACATCACAAATTCGACCCTTGAGCGAAATTTTGGAGAAAAATTGTGGCTCTCTGCACATATTCGCAGTTTGAAATAACGACTTTTATACCGATAATATGTCAATTACTGAGAGCGGCGATAGGTCACATTTTGCCCAAACCCCCCTTCAATTTTCAAAAACATCTCAAACATCCCAAGTTCGACGCGTGAACCAAATTTTGGAGCCAAATTGTGGCTCTCTGCCCATATTCGCAGCTTGAAATTTCGAATTTTTATACCGGTAATATGCCAATTATTGAGAGCGGCGATGGATCACATTTTGCCCAAACCCTCCCTCGAGTTTTCAAAATATCCCAAACAACCCAAATTCGACCCTGGAGCCTTAATTTGGACCGAAATTCTGGCTCTCTGCACATATTCGCAATTTGAAATTACGAATTTTTATACCGAAAATATGTCAATTACTGAGAGCGGCGATAGGTCACATTTTGCCCAAACCCCCCACCCCCCTGCAGTTTTCAAAATATCTCAAACATCAGAAATTCGACCCTTGGGCCATATTTTGGAGCCAAATTCTGGCTCTCTGCGCGTATTTGCAGTTTGTAATTACAACTTTTTATACCGTAAATATGCCAATTACTGAAAGTGGCGATTGATCACATTTTGCCTAAACCCTCCCTGCAGTTTTCAAAATATCACAAACATCCCAAATTCAACGCTTGAGCCTTATTTTGGAGCCAAAGTCTGGCTCTCTGCACCTATTCGCTGTTTAAATTACGAATTTTTATACCGAAAATATGTCAATTACTGAGAGCGGCGATAGGTCACATTTTGCCCAAAGCCCCCACCCCCCTGCAGTTTTCAAAATATCCCAAACATCCCAAATTCGAAGCTTGAGCCATATTTTGGAGCCAAATTCTGGCTTTCTGCACGTATTCGCACATTGAAATTACGTCTTTTTATACCGAAAATATGCCAATTACTGAGAGCAGCGATGGGTCACATTTTGCCCAAACCCTCCCCTGCAGTTTTCAAAATGTCGCAAACAACCCAAATTCCACCCTTGCCGGATATTTTTGAGCGAAATTCAGGCTCTCTGCACGTATTCGCAGTTTGAAATTACTAATTTTTATACCGAAAATATAACAATTACTTAGAGCGGCGATGGATCACATTCTGCCCAAACCCTCCGTGCAGTTTTCAAAATATCGAAAACATCCCAAATTAGACCCTTGAACCATATTTTCCAGCAAAATTCTGGCTCTCTGCACGTGTTCGCAGGTTGAAATACCGAATTTTATACCGAAAATATCTCTATTACTGAAAGCGGCGATAGATCACATTTTGCCCAAATCCACCATTCAGTTTTCATAATATCCCAAGCATCCCAAATTCGACCCCTGAGCCATATTTTGGAGCCAAATTCTGGCCCTCTGCACGTATTCGCAGTTTGAAATTACAACTTTTTAAACCGAAAATATGCCAGTTACTGAAAGCGGCGATAGGTAACATTTTGCCCAAACCCTCTCTGCAGTTTTCTAAATATCTCAAACATCCCCAATTCGACGCTTGTGCCATATTTTGGAGCCAAATTCTGGCTCTTTGCACCTATTCGCAGTTTGACATTACTAATTTTTATACCGAAAATATGCCAATTACTTAGAGCGGCGATGGATCACATTCTGCACAAACCCTCCCTGCAGTTTTCAAAATATCCCACACATCCCAAATTCGACGCGTGAGCCATATTTTTGAGTCAAATTCTGGCTCTCTGCACGTATTCGCAGTTTGAAATTACGGCTTTTTATACCGAAATATGCCAATTACTAAAAGCAGCGACGGGTCACATTTTGCCCAAAATCCCCCTGCAGTTTTCAAAATATCCACGCCATCCTAAATTCGAACCTTGAGCCATATTTTGAAGCCAAATTCGGGTTTCCTGCACGTATTCTCAGTTTGAAAATACAACTTTTTATACCGAAAATATGGCAATTACTGAGCAGCGATGGATCATATTTTGCCCAAACCCTCTAAGCAGTTTTCAAAATATCCAAAACATCCCAAATTCGACCCTTGAACAATATTTTGGAGCCAAATTCTGGCTCTCTGCACGTATTCTCAGTTTGAAATTACAATTTTTAACACCGAAAACATGCAAAATACTGAGAGCGGCGATGGGTCACATTTTGCCCCCCCCCCCCTTCCTGCAGTTATCAAAATATCCCAAACATCCCAAAATCAACACTTGAGCCATATTTTGGAGCCAAATTCTGGCTTTCTGCACGTATTCGCAGTTTGAAATTACGACTATTTACACCGAAAATACGCCAATTACTGAGAACAGCGATGGGTCACATTTTGCCCAAACCCCTCTGAAGTTTTCAAAATATCCCAAACATCCCAAATTAGACCCTTGAGCTATATTTTGGAGCCAAAATCTGGCTTTCTGCACGTATTCGCAGTTTGAAATTACGACTTTTTATACTGAAAATATGCCAATTACTGAAAGCGGCGATAGATCACATTTTGCCCCTACCCCTCCCTGCAGTTTTCTAAATATCCCAAACATCCAAAATTCGACGCTTGAGCCATATTTTGATGCCAAATTCTGGCTCTCTGCACGTATTTGCAGTTTAAAATTACGAATTTTTATACCGAAAATATGCCAATTATTGAGAGCCGCGATGGGTCACATTTTGCCCAAATCCCCCTGCAATTTTCAAAATATCCCAAATATCCCAAATTTGACCCTTGAACCATATTTTAGAGCCAAATTCTGGCTCTCTGCACGTATTTGCAGTATGAATTACGACTTTTTATACCGAAAATATGCCAATGACTGAAAGTAGCGATTGATCACATTTTGCCTAAACCCTCCCTGCAGTTTTCAAAATATCCCAAACATCCCAAATTCAACGCTTGAGCCTTATTTTGGAGCCAAATTCTGGCTCTCTGCACGTATTCGCAGTTTGAAATTACGACCTTTACACGGAAATATGTCAATTACTGAGAGCCGCGATGCGTCACATTTTGCCCAAACCCCCTTGCAGTTTTCAAAATATCCTAAACATCCCAAGTTTAACTCTTAAACAATATTTTGGAGCCAAATTCTGACACTCTGCACGTATTCACAGTTTGAAATTACGATTTTTATACCGAAAATACGCCAATTACTGAAAGCAGCGATGGGTCACATTTTGCCCAAACCCTCCCTGTTGTTTTCAAAATTTCCCAGACAACCCTAATTAAACGCTTGAGCCAAATTGAGGAGCCAAATTCTGGCTTTCTGCACGTATTCGCAGTTTGAAATTACGACTTTTAATTCCGAAAATATGCCAATTACTGAGAGCGGCGATTGGTCACATTTTGCCCAAACCACCACTGCAGTTTTCAAAATATCCCAAACATCCCAAATTCAACGCTTGAGCCTTATTTTGGAGCCAAATTCTGGCTCTCTGCACCTATTCGCTGTTTAAATTGCGAATTTTTATGCCGAAAATATGCCAATTACTGAGAGCGGCAATGGGTCACATTTTGCCCAAACCCCCCCTGCAGTTTTCAAAATATTCCAAACATCCCAAATACGACGCTTGAGCCATATTTTGGAGCCAAATTCTGGCTCTCTACGCGTATTTGCAGTTTGTAATTACAACTTTTTATACCGTAAATATGCCAATTACTGAAAGTGGCGATTGATCACATTTTGCCTAAACCCTCCCTGCAGTTTTCAAAATATCACAAACATCCCAAATTCAACGCTTGAGCCTTATTTTGATGCCAAATTCTGGCTCTCTGCACGTATTTGCAGTTTAAATTACGAATTTTTATACCGAAAATATGTCAATTACTGAGAGCGGCGATAGGTCACATTTTGCCCAAACCCCCCACCCCCCTGCAGTTTTCAAAATATCCCAAACATCCCTAATTCGAAGCTTGAGCCATATTTTGGAGCCAAATTCTGGCTTTCTGCACGTATTCGCACATTGAAATTACGTCTTTTTATACCGAAAATATGCCAATTACTGAGAGCAGCGATGGGTCACATTTTGCCCAAACCCTCCCCTGCAGTTTTCAAAATGTCGCAAACAACCCAAATTCCACCCTTGCCGTATATTTTTGAGCGAAATTCAGGCTCTTTGCACGTATTCGTAGTTTGAAATTACTAATTTTTATACCGAAAATATACCAATTACTTAGAGCGGCGATGGATCACATTCCGCCCAAACCCTCCGTGCAGTTTTCAAAATATCAAAAACATCCCAAATTAGACCCTTGAACCATATTTTCCAGCCAAATTCTGGCTCTCTGCACGTGTTCGCAGGTTGAAATAACGACTTTTATACCGAAAATATCTCTATTACTGAAAGCGGCGATAGATCACATTTTGCCCAAATCCACCATTCAGTTTTCATAATATCCCAAGCATCCCAAATTCGACCCCTGAGCCATATTTTGGAGCCAAATTCTGGCCCTCTGCACGTATTCGCAGTTTGAAATTACAACTTTTTAAACCGAAAATATGCCAGTTACTGAAAGCGGCGATGGATCTCATTTTACCAAAACCCTCCCTGCAGTTTTCAAAATATCCCAAACATCCCAAATTCGACGCGTGAGCCATATTTTTGAGTCAAATTCTGGCTCTCTGCACGTATTCGCAGTTTGAAATTACGAATTTTTATACCGAAATATGCCAATTACTAAAAGCAGCGACGGGTCACATTTTGCCCAAAATCCCCCTGCAGTTTTCAAAATATCCACGCCATCCTAAATTCGAACCTTGAGCTATATTTTGAAGCCAAATTCGGGTTTCTTGCACGTATTCTCAGTTTGAAAATACAACTTTTTATACCGAAAATATGGCAATTACTGAGCAGCGATGGATCATATTTTGCCCAAACCCTCTCTGCAGTTTTCAAAATATCCAAAACATCCCAAATTCGACCCTTGAACAATATTTTGGAGCCAAATTCTGGCTTTCTGCACGTATTCTCATTTTGAAATTACAATTTTTTACACCGAGAACATGCAAAATACTGAGAGCGGCGATGGGTCACATTTTGCCCCCCACCCTTCCTGCAGTTTTCAAAATATCCCAAACATCCCAAAATCAACACTTGAGCCATATTTTGGAGCCAAATTCTGGCTTTCTGCACGTATTCGCAGTTTGAAATTACGACTATTTACACCGAAAATACGCCAATTACTGAGAACAGCGATGGGTCACATTTTGCCCAAACCCCTCTGAAGTTTTCAAAATATCCCAAACATCCCAAATTAGACCCTTGAGCTATATTTTGGAGCCAAAATCTAGCTTTCTGCACGTATTCGCAGTTTGAAATTAAGACTTTTTATACTGAAAATATGCCAATTACTGAAAGCGGCGATAGATCACATTTTGCCCCAACCCCTCCCTGCAGTTTTCTAAATATCCCAAACATCCAAAATTCGACGCTTGAGCCATATTTTGATGCCAAATTCTGGCTCTCTGCACGTATTTGCAGTTTAAAATTACGAATTTTTATACCGAAAATATGCCAATTACTGAGAGCCGCGATGGGTCACATTTTGCCCAAATCCCCCTGCAATTTTCAAAATATCCCAAATATCCCAAATTTGACCCTTGAACCATATTTTAGAGCCAAATTCTGGCTCTCTGCACGTATTTGCAGTATGAGTTACGACTTTTTATACCGAAAATATGCCAATGACTGAAAGTGGCGATTGATCACATTTTGCCTAAACCCTCCCTGCAGTTTTCAAAATATCCCAAACATCCCAAATTCAACGCTTGAGCCTTATTTTGGAGCCAAATTCTGGCTCTCTGCACGTATTCGCAGTTTGAAATTACGACCTTTACACGGAAATATGTCAATTACTGAGAGCCGCGATGCGTCACATTTTGCCCAAACCCCCCTGCAGTTTTCAAAATATCCTAAACATCCCAAGTTTAACTCTTAAACAATATTTTGGAGCCAAATTCTGACACTCTGCACGTATTCGCAGTTTGAAATTACGACTTTGTATACCGAAAATACGCCAATTACTGAAAGCAGCGATGGGTCACATTTTGCCCAAACCCTCCCTGTTGTTTTCAAAATATCCCAGACAACCCTAATTAAACGCTTGAGCCAAATTGAGGAGCCAAATTCTGGCTTTCTGCACGTATTCGCAGTTTGAAATTACGACTTTTAATTCCGAAAATATGCCAATTACTGAGAGCGGCGATTGGTCACATTTTGCCCAAACCACCACTGCAGTTTTCAAAATATCCCAAACATCCCAAATTCAACGCTTGAGCCTTATTTTGGAGCCAAATTCTGGCTCTCTGCACCTATTCGCTGTTTAAATTGCGAAATTTTATACCGAAAATATGCCAATTACTGAGAGCGGCAATGGGTCACATTTTGCCCAAACCCCCCCTGCAGTTTTCAAAATATTCCAAACATCCCAAATACGACGCTTGAGCCATATTTTGGAGCCAAATTCTGGTTCTCAGCACGTATTCGCTGTTTGAAATTACGAATTTTTATACCGAAAATATGCCAATTACTGAGAGCGGCGATGGGTCACATTTTGCCCAATCCTCCCTGCAGTTTTCAAAATATCCCAAACATCCCAAATTCGGCCCTTGAACCATATTTTGTAGCCAAATCCTGGCTTTCTGCACGTATTCGCAGTTTGAAATTACGACTTTTTATACCGAAAATATGCCAATTACTGAAAGCGGCGATGGATCACATTTTGCCCCAACCCCTTTACGCAGTTTTCTAAATATCCCAAACATCCAAAATTCGACGCTTGAGCCATATTTTGGAGCCACATTCTGGCTCTCTGCACGTATTTCCAGTTTAAAATTACGACTCTTTATACCGAAAATATGCCAATTACTGAGAGCCACGATGGGTCACATTTTGCCCAAACCCCCCCTGCAGTTTTCAAAATATCCCAAACATCCCAAATTCGATCCTTGAACCATCTTTTCGAGCCAAATTCTGGCCCTCTGCACGTATTCGCATTTTGAAATTACGACTTTTAATTCCGAAAATATGCAAATTACTTAGAGCGGCGATGGGTCACATTTTGCCCCCACTCCCCCCCCCAGTTATCAAAATATTCCAAACATTCCAAATTCGACGCTTGAATCATATTCTGGAGCCAAATTCTGACTCTCTGCACGTGTTAATTTATGCGATTTAAACAAAATGTCATCGAATTAGGAATTTTTTTCCGTATTTCAACGTTTTTGTGAATTTTCAGTTTATTGGTATTAATTCATTAAATATACGATAAAAATCATGCGATCATATAATTGATAAGAAATAACCTTATATACTTCATTTTTAATCAACTATTTGTTTCCCGGTAAAATACTGAGTAAGATATTGAATAGAGGACAAGTTCTGTTTTTAATTCATATATCGACGTTTCAGCCGGATTAGAACGGTTTTACGTGCACGTCTTCTATCGGTACTATAAACAGAAAACAGGAATATTTTAGTTAATTCTATTGAAAACACATTGATTTTTATCATTTGTATTGGAAACAACATTTTTATATGTTTTTGTCTAGGATTCAAATAATACGAAACCTCGCTTTATGATTTGAAGTTAAAATCATCATATTTGGTAATTTGGTAATATTGCGATTTTTTCATATTTTTCATGTAGTGTGATTTTACGTAAATATATTCGTTTTTTACCAATGTTTCGATGCTACTTCATGTTTTCTCACGATATGTGATTTGGCCTTCAAATCTCAGAATTTCGCATAATATTGTATTTTAAGCAAGTTTTCTTGCATTTTGTTTCATTCTAAAAATCGTTGATTTTAGCAAAATTTTTACGTTTATCATCCACTTTTCCTTCATGTGATATAAACAAAATATCATTGAATTAGGCAATGTATAGCCGTTTTCCACGTTTTTGAGAATTTTCAGTTTATTGTTATTAATTCATTATATATACGACAAAAATGATGCAAAAACATATTAGATTAGAAATTAACCTTAAAAACTTAATTTTTAATCAACTATTTAATTCTCGTTAAAATACTGAGTAAGATATTAGAAAGGGGAGAAGTTCTGTTTTTATTGCATATATCGACGTTTCAGCTGGATTAGAGCTGTTTTACGTGTACATCTTCCATCGGTAATAAAAACAGAAAATCAGGAACATTTTAGTTAATTCTAATGAAAACACATTGATTTTTATCATTTGTATTGGAAACAACAAATTTATATGTCTTTTCAAGGATCTAAATAATACGAAACCTCACTTTATGATTTGAAGTTAAAATCCTCAAATTTGGTAATATTGCGATTTTTTTCACTTTTTCATGTAGTGTGACTTTATGTAAATATATTCGTTTTACCAATATTTCGATACTACTTCATGTTTTCTCACGATATGTGATTTGGCCTTCAAATCTTAGAATTTCGCAAAATATTGTATATGAAGCAAGTTTTCTTGCATTTTGATTCGTACTAAAAATCATCGAATTTAGCAAAATTTTGACGTTTATCATCTACTTTTTTTTTATGTGATATAAACAATATATCATTGAATTAGGCAATGTTTAGCCGTTTTTCCACGTTTTTGAGAATTTTCAGTTTATTGTTATTAATTCATTGTATATATATGACAAAAATGATGCAAACTCATAATTGATTAGAAATTAACCTTAAATACTTAATTTTCAATCAACTTTTTGTTTCTCGTTTAAATACTGAGTAAGATATTAAACAGGAGAGAAGTTCTGTTTTTATTGCATATATCGACGTTTCAGCTGGATTAGAGCGGTTTTACGTGTACATCTTCCAACGGTAATATAAACGTAAAATCATGAACATTTTAGTTAATTCTAATGAAAACACATTGATTTTTATCATTTGTATTGAAAACAACATTTTTATATGTTTTTTCTAGGATCCAAATAATACGAACCCTCGCTTTATGATTTAAAGTTAAAATCCTCAAATTTGGTAATATAGTGATTTTTTTCACGTTTTTCATGTAGTGTGATTTTAGGTAAATATATTAATTTTAAGTAGAATTTCGATGCTACTTCATGTTTTCTCACGATGTGATTTGGCCTTCAAATCTCAGAATTTCGCATAATATTGCATTTTTAAACAAGTTTTTTTGCATTTTGTTTTATACTAAAAATCAACGAATTTAGCAATATTTTGACGTTTATCATTCCCTTTTCCTTTATATGATTTAAACAAAATATCATCAAATTAGGCAATGTTTAACCTTTTTTCCTCGTTTATGAGAATTTTCAGTATATTTTTATTAATTCATTTTATATACGATAAAAATTATGTAAACACATAATTGAATAGAAATTAACCTTAAATACTTCATTTTCAATCAAATATTTGTTTCTCGGTAAAATACTGAGTAAGATATTGAAAAGGGGAGAAGTTCTGTTTTTATTGCATATATCCACGTTTCAGTAGGATTAGAGCGGTTTTAAATTTTAAATTTTGCCCCGAGGGGCGAGTATTTTGGGCAGCGCCACTCATCTTGTGAGTGAACATAGCAGAATGTACAACACTCCCCAATAGGAAGAAAACCCGCTGGGTTGTTCATCCTGTCACTTGTACCCAGACACAGCTGGGACTTGCTTAACTGTCTCAAGTGAACAGCTCCTCAAACAAGAAGATTAACATCTATCAACCCTTAAAAGCTTACGTTATCTTGCGGGTGGAAAATGGGGAAATCTTTTAAGAACAGTATCAATATTTGACAAATAGTGTTTTCCTAACTCAAACAATGTGGGGTTTATTATTCTACAGATATTCCTAATGTCTCTCAGGTGTTCACATTCACGTAGATAGTGGTCAAGGCGGTGTCCATCACTCTCACCACAGATTCTGCAACTTCGCTGATCAACTGTTGTTTCCATTCCAAATCTCCATGGATATTTGTATCCAAGACGGATTCTAGCTATTACTGATTCTCTCCCTCGTCGTCCTCCTCTTCGGCCATAATGATTGGGATTGCCAGCTGTAACCATGTTGTACCATCGTACAGATTCACTGGTTTGTGCTTCTATCCTTCTTTCCTCAGTTACCTTGTCACGGTGATGTTGCCTGATAATACCTCTAATTTGTAGTTGAGTCTTGGGTATGAAGTATTCAATATGGTCTCCTTCAGCGCCTTCAGCAGCCAGCACATCTGCTCGTTCATTTCCACATATTCCAACATGGGAGGGGATCCACAGAAACTTGATGACTCTTCCCTGATTGGTAAGTACTCTCACAGCTCTCTTAATTTCAGCGACTATTGCAAGATTTTCTGCCTGATTTTTACTTAGGCTTTGCAGTGCTGCTTTTGAATCGGTGCAAATCACTGCACCATTAGTGTTCCGTTCAAGAAACCTTAACGCCATAACAATGGCAGTTAGCTCTGCTTGCGTTGAAGAGGCATAGTTCTCAATACGTGCTTTTTCTTCATTTCTGCGTTGGAAGGTATTATCCTTGATTACCGTGTATGCTGCACCAGCTCTGCCATTGATAGGATTAGATGACCCGTCAGTGAAGATTTGATCTAGTTCATCTCCGGCTTCTTTATAAATTTCCTCGAGATACTTGTGCCTCATTTCTTGTGGTATCATGTTGGATTTTTTCATTGCCATTTCATTGATGATGATCTTGCATGAATCATCCTCCCAGGGAGGTAACCTCTCTACAGGCAGGAGCTCACGGGCTTGCTCAAGCAGGTGAAGCTCTTCAAGGTAGCAGACTGCTCTGTGATGCCATTTTTTGCTTCTCCTGTTTCCACCTGAAAGTAGCACAGAGCTCAGTTTTTTCTTAGCAATATCATTGTAATTGGGATCTCTGGCTATCCTAATTGCAAGCTTAGCATTCAGCTCCTGAATTCTGCTTTTAACACTGGGAAGGGACAACTCCTCTCGTAGATTAGTCGTTTTGGCAGTTCTTGGAACTCCAAGAATGATTGTCATGGCCTCATTTTGAATGCTTTCAAGCCTTTTCATATCTCTTTGGGAGTAGGTGCACAGAACTGGTGCGGCATAGTCTATGACGGAGCGCACATAGGCTGTGTACATCAATTTAAGCACGGCAATAGAGGCTCCATGTCCATTCCAGGTCACAGCTTTCAGTGCCCTGAGTCGACTTTTGCATGTTCCTATGAGTTGATTGAGCTCCTCTTTCTTTCCCTTGTTAGAGCCGACAGTGATGCCAAGGTACCGATAGTGGTCAACCCATTCAAGTGTTACACCATTAATTTGCAGTTCTTCATTTGCTCTCCGCTTGTGATGGGAGTATGCCTTCGTCTTGTTTGTGGAGAGAGTGAAACCGAGCTCAATACATTTCCTTCCGAGGAGTTCAATGGACTGTTCAATTTTTCCCAAGGTGGGAGCTTGTATTAGGACATCATCTGCATATCCCACTTGTTGTGTTCCTTCCGGAAAATCAATATTTGCAATGACGTTCATAAGTACATTGAATAGTGTAGGGCTTAAGACTCCGCCTTGGAGGGTCCCGAGTTCCATATTCATTGTTCTGGAGACTGCTCCATTGAAGCAAACCTTGGCTTTCCTTCCTGTGAGTTAGTCTTCAACCCATTTCCTGAGTCTCCCCTTGACACCTATGCATGCAAGCTCGTCCAGGATCGCAATCCCCTGTGCTTTGTCGAAGGCTCCTTTGATGTCAACAAATACAGAGTACCTAGCCGTGTCATTAGCCAAGTAATTAACTATACAATTTGCTGTGCTTCGTCCTTTAACAAATCCATTGACTCCCTCCCCTAACCTGCCTATTTTGTGCAACAATCGGTTTAGGATGATCCTTTCAAGCATCTTGCAAGTGCATGACACGAGGCTGATAGGTCTGTAATTACCAGGGTCATTAGGCTTCGGTATGGGAATAATTATTGCGTGTTTCCATTGTGTGGGCAACACTCCACTTAGGAATGACTTGTTAAACAGGTGGAGTAGTGGATTCCCAGACACTTCACACAATGCATTGAGTATGTCGTAGGTGACGCCATCTTCACCAGGTGCTGTACTTTTACCCTTTTTCATAGCGCCCCATACTTCTTGGGCTGTGATTGGTTCCCCATATTCGCCATCACTAGACAGTGCTCTTGTTATCCTAATTCTTCTGTCATCATGTCGCAGGAGCTGTTCCCTGCTGATTTCTGCAGGGAGGGAGGAGGAGGATGCTGGATCACTCCACTTGTGAATTAGTTCCTCAGCCTTACCCTGGGGGTCTTTGTGAGCCGCAGGCCGGGCTCTGCCCCCCTTAGCTATCTTAATTTTTGCCCACACTTGTCTTGCAGATGTTTCCCGTCCAATAGAGCTAGTGAACTCAAGCCATTGTCTTTCCCGCTCTTTAATCTTCTCTTCCCTGGCTACTTGACACACAGTTTTAAACAACTCTCGGTTACTTTCAGTGGGATGTCTCCGGTACTCTCTACTCATGTCTCGCACATTTGCGTTAAGCATCTTTATGTAATCATTCTCATACCATTTTATTTTCTTCCTCTGAGGGTTACTTCGCCCAGGTGTACGGCGCGGAACTCTTAGACAGCTCTCAATTTGGTGATTAAGGTCATCAACAAATGTGTCAATGACTTCTGGGATTTGGTATTTCGTCAACCAGTCACTCATCCTGTTTATGAAGTGCGGCCTCATATCTGGTCCGAGTGATAACCTTTTTCTTTTATTCGTCTGTTTCCTTCTCTTGCTCATGTCGACGGTGGTAATTAGTGCCAAATGGTCACTACATAAACTGTGCACAAGGTTTTACGTCTATATCTTGCATCGGTAATATAAACGGAAAATCAGGAAAATTTTAGTTATTTCTAATGAAAACACATTGATTTTTATCATTTGTATTGGAAAAAACATTGTCATATGTCATTTCTTAAATCTAAATAATACGAAACCTCGCTCTATGATTTGAAGTTAAATCCTCAAATTTGGTAAAATAGTGACTTTTTTTCGTTTTTCATGTAGTGTCATTTTACGTAAATATATTCGTTTTTACCAATGTTTCGATACTACTTAATGTTTTCTCACGATATGTGATTTGGCCTTCAAATCTCAGAATTTCGCATAATATTGTATTTTAAGCAAGTTTTCTTGCATTTTGTGTCGGACTAAAAATCATCGAATTTAGCAAAATTTTGACGTTTATCATCCACTTTTCCTTTATGTGATATAAACAAAATATCATTGAATTAGGCAATATATTGCCGTTTTTCCACGTTTTGTGAATTTTCAGTTTATTGTTATTAATTCATTATATATGCGACAAAAATGATGCAAACACATAATTGATTAGAAATTAACCTTAAATACTTCATTTTCAATCAACTATTTGTTTCGCGTTTAAATACTGAGTAAGATATTAAACAGGGGAGAAGTTCTGTTTGTATTGCATATATCGACGTTTCAGCCGGATTAGAGCGGTTTTACGTGTACATCTTCCAACGATAATATAAACGTAAAATCATGAATATTTTAGTTAATTCTAATGAAAACACATTGATTTTTATCATTTGTGTTGTAAACAACCTTTTTATGTATTTTCTAGGATCCAAATAATACGAAACCTCGCTTCATGATTTTAAGTTAAAATCCTCAAATTTGGTAAAATAGTGACTTTTTCACGTTTTTCATGTAGTGTGACTTTACGTAAATATATTAGTTTTACCAATATTTCGATACTACTTCAGGTTTTCTCACGATATGTGATTTGGCCTTCAAATCTCAGAATTTTGCATTATATTGCATTTTTAAGCAAGTTTTCTTGCATTTTGTTTCGTACTAAAAATCATTGAATTTTGCAATATTTTGACGTGTATATTCCCCTTTTCCTTTAAGCGATTTAAACAAAATATAATCGAAATAGGCAATGATTTTATGTATTTCAACGTTTTTGTGAATTTTCATTTAATTGGTGTTAATTCATTAAACATACGAAAAAAATCATGCGAACACATAATTTATAAGAAATTAACCTTAAATACTTCATTTTCAATCAACTATTTGTTTCTCGTTAAAATACTGAGTAAGATATTTAATAGAGGACAGGTTCTGTTTTTAATGCATATATCGACGTTTCAGAAGGATTAGAGCGGTTTTACGTGTACATCTTCCATCGGTAATATAAACGGAAAACAGCAATATTTTAGTTAATTCTATTGAAAACACATTGATTTTTATCATTTGTATTGGAAACAACATTTTTATATGTCTTTTCTGGGATCTAAATAATACGAAACTTCGCTTTTTGATTTAAAGTTAAAATCCTCAAATTTATTAACATAATGACTTTTTTCACGTGTTTCATGTAGTGTGATTTTACGTAAATATATTCGTTTCAAGTAGTATTTCGATACTACTTAATGTTTTCTCACGCTGTGAATTGGCCTTCAAATCTCAGAATTTCGCATAATATTGCATTTTTAAGCAAGTTTTCATTCATTTTGTTTTGTACTAAAAATCATTGAATTTAGCAATATTTTGACGTTTATTATCCCCTTTTTCTCTGTGATTTAAACAAAATATCATCGAATTAGGTAATATTTTGTCGTTTTTTCACGTTTTTGAGAATTTTCAGTTTATTGTTATTAATTTATTATATATACGATAAAAATTATGCAAACACATAATTGATTAGAAATTAACATTAAATACTTAATTTTCAATCAACTATTTCTTTTTCGTTAAAATACTGATTAAGATATTGAAAAGGGGAGAAGTTCTGTTTTTATTGCATATATCGACGTTTCAGCCGGATTAGAGCGGTTTCACGTAAACATCTTTCAACAGTAATATAAACGGAAAATCATGAACATTTTAGTTAATTCTAATGAAAACACATTGATTTTTATCATTTGTATTGGAAACAACATTTTTATGTCTTTTCTAGGATCTAAATAATAGGAAACCTCGCATTATGATTTGAAGGTAAAATCCTCAAATTTGGTAAAATAGCGTCTTTTTACACGTTTTTCATTTAGTGTGATTTTACGTAAATATATTCGTTTTTACCAATGTTTCGATACTACTTCATGTTTTCTCACGATATGTGATTTGGCCTTCAAATCTCAGAATTTCGCATAATATTGTATTTTAGTGAAGTTTTCTAGCAATTTGTTTCGTACTAAAAATCATCGAATTTAGCAAAAATTTTGACGTTTATCATCCACTATAATCCCCTTTATAGTGGGATTATATGTGATATAAACCAAATATCATTGAATTAGGCAATATTTTGCCGTTTTTCCACGTTTTTTGAATTTTCAGTTTATTGGTATTAATTCATTAAATATACGATAAAAATCATGCGAACACATAATTGATTAGAAATTAGCCTTATATACTTCATTTTCAGTCAACTATTTGTTTCTCGTTAAAATACTGAGTAAAATATTGAATAGAGGACAAGTTCTGTTTTTATTGCTTATATCGACGTTTCAGCCAGATTAGTGCGGTTTTACGTGTACATCTTCCATCGCTACTATAAACGGAAAATCAGGAATATTTTAGTTAATTCTAATGAAAATACATTGATTTTTATCATTTGTTTTTATAAACAACATTTTCATGTCTTTTCTAGGATCTAAATAATACGAAACCTCGCTTTTTTATTTAAAGTTAAAATCCTCAAATTTGTTAATATAGTGACTTTTTCACGTTTTTCATGTAGTGTGATTTTACGTAAATATATTCGTTTTAGTTAGTATTTCGATACTACTTAATGTTTTCTCACGATGTGATTTGGCCTTCAAATCTCAGAATTTCGCATAATATTGCATTTTTAGGCAAGTTTTCTTGCATTTTGTTTTGTACTAAAAATCATCGAATTTAGCAATATTTTGACGTTTATCATCCCTTTTTTCTCTATGTGATTTAAACAAAATATCATTGAATTAGGCAATATTTTGCCGTTTTTGCACGTTTTTGTGAATTTTCAGTTTATTGTTATTAATTCATTATATATAAGACAAAAATGATGCAAACACATAATTGATTAGAAATTAACCTTAAATAATTCATTTTCAATCAACTATTTGTTTCAAGTTTAAATACTGAGTAAGATATTAAACAGGGTACAGTGTACATCTTTCAACGATAATATAAACGTAAAATAATGAACATTTTAGTTAATTCTAATGAAAACACATTGATTTTATCATTTGTATTGTAAACAACATTTTTACGTCTTTTCTAGGATCTAAATAATACGAAACCTCGCTTTATGATTTGAAGTTAAAATCCTCAAATTTGGTAAAATTGTGTCTTTTTTCACGTTTTTTATGTAGTGTGACTTTACGTAAATATATTCGTTTTACCAATATTTCGATACTACTTCAGGTTTTCTCAAAATATGTGATTTGGCCTTCAAATCCCAGAATTTCGCATAATATTGCATTTTTAAGCAAGTTTTCTTGCATTTTGTTTCGTACTAATAATCATCGAATTCAGCAATATTTTGACGTTTATAATACCCTTTTTCCTTAACGCGATTTAAACAAAATATCATCGAATTAGGCAATGATTTTCCGTATTTCAACGTTTTTTTTAATTTTCAGTTGATTGTTATTAATTCATTAAATATACGATAAAAATGATGCGAACACATAATTGATTAGAAATTAACCTTATATACTTCATTTTCAATCAAATATTTGTTTCTCGTTAAAATACTGAGAAAGATATTGAATAGAGAACAAGTTCTGTTTTTAATGCATATATCGACGTTTCAGCCGGATTAGAGCGGTTTTACGTGTACATCTTCCATCGGTAATATAAACGGAAAATCAGGAATATTTTAGCAATATTTTGACGTTTATCATCCCCTTTTCCTTTATGTGATTTAAACTAAATATCATCGAATTAGGCAATGTTTTACCGTTTTTCCACGTTTTTGAAAATTTTCAGGTTATTTTTATTAATTCATTTTATATACGATAAAAATTATGTAAACACATAATTGGTTAGAAATTAATCTTAAATACTTCATTTTCAATCAAATATTTGTTTCTCGTTAAAATACTGAGTAAGATATTGAAAAGGGGAGAAGTTCTGTTATTATTGCATATATCAACGTTTCAGCCGGATTAGAGCGGTTTTACGTGTATACCTTCCATGGGTAATATAAACGGAAAATCAGGAAAATTTTATTTAATTCTAATAAAAACACATTGATTTTTATCATTTGTATTGGAAATAACATTGTCATTTGTCATTTCTTGGATCTAAATAATACGAAACCTTGATTTATGATTTGAAGTTAAATCTTCAAATTTAATAAAATAGTGACTTGCTTCACGTTTTTCATGCAGTGTAATTTTACGTAAATATATTCGTTTTTACCAATGTTTCGATAGTACTTCATGTTTTCTCACGATATGTGATTTGGCTTTCATATCTCAGAATTTCGCATAATATTATATTTTAAGCAAGTTTTCTGGCATTTTGTTTCGTACTAAAAATCATCGAATTTAGCAAAATTGTGACGTTTATCATCCACTTTTCCTTTATGTGATATGAATAAAATATCATCGAATTAGGCAATATTTTGCCGTTTTTCTACGTTTTTGTGAATTTTCAGTTTATTTTTATTAATTCATTATATATACGATAAAAATGATACAAACACATAATTGATTAGAAATTACCCTTAAATACTTAATTTTCAATCAACTATTTGTTTCTCGTTAAAATACTGGGTATTGAAAAGGGGAGAAGTTCTGTTTTTATTGCATATATCGACGTTTCAACCGGATTAGAGCGGTTTTACGTGTACATCTTCCATCGGTAATATAAACGGAAAATCAGGAACATTTTTGTAATTCTAATGAAAACACATTGATTTTTATCATTTGTATTGGAAACAACATTTTTATGTCTATTCTAGGATCTAAATAATACGAAACCTCGCTTTATGATTTGACGTTAAAATCCTCAAATTTGGTAATATTGCGATTTTTTTTCACGTTTTTCATGTAGTGTGACTTTACGTAAATATATTCGTTTTACCAATATTTTGATACTATATCATGTTTTCTCACAATATGTGATTTGGCTTTCAAATCTCAAAATTTCGCAAAATATTGAATTTTTAAGCAAGTTTTCTTGCATTTTGTTTTGTAATAAAAATCATCGAATTTAGCAATATTTTGACGTTTATCATCCCCTTTTCCTCTATATGATTTAAACAAAATATCATCGAATTAGGTTATATTTTGTCGTTTTTTCACGTTTTTGAGAATTTTCAGTTAATTGTTAATAATTTATTATATATACGATAAAAATTATGCAAACACATAATTGATTAGAAATTAACATTAAATACTTCATTTTCAATCAAGTATTCGTTTTTCGTTAAAATACTGAGTAAGATATTGAAAAGGGGAGAAGCTCTGTTTTTATTGCATATATTGACGTTTCAGCCGGATTAGAGCGGTTTTACGTGTACATCTTCCATCGGTAATATAAACGGAAAATCAGGAATATTTTAGCAATATTTTGACGTTTATCATCCCCCTTTTCCTCTATGTGATTTAAACAAAATATCATCGAATTAGGTAATTTTTGGTCGTTTTTCACGTTTTTGAGAATTTTCAGTTTATTGTTAATAATTTATTATATATACGATAAAAATTATGCAAACACATAATTGATTAGAAATTAACATTAAATACTTCATTTTCAATCAACTATTTGTTTTTCGTTAAAATACTGAGTAAGATATTGAAAAGGGGAGAAGTTCTGTTTTTATTGCATATATCGACGTTTCAGCCGGAATAGAGCGGTTTTACGTGTACATCTTCCATCGGTACTATAAACGAAAAATCAGGAATATTTTAGTTAATTCTAATGAAAACACATTGATTTTTATAATTTGCATTGGAAACAATATTTTCATCTGTCTTTTCTAGAATCTAAATAATACGAAACCTCGCTCTATGATTTGAAGTTAAAGTCCTCAAATTTGGTAATATAGCGATTTTTTTCACGTTTTTCATGTAGTGTGACTTCACTTCACGTAAATACAATATTTCGATACTACTTCATGTTTTCTCACGATATGTGATTTGGCCTTCAAATCTCAGAATTTCGCATAATATTGCATTTTTAAGCAAGTTTTCTTGCATTTTGTTTCGTACTAAAAATCATCGAATTTAGCAATATTTTGACGTTTATAATACCCTTTTCCTTTATGCGATTTAAACAAAATATCATCGAATTAGGCAATGATTTTCCGTATTTCAACGTTTTTGTTAATTTTCAGTTAATTGTTATTAATTCATTAAATATACGATAAAAATGTTGCGAACACATAATTGATAAGAAATTAACCTTAAATACTTCATTTTCATTCAACTATTTGCTTCTCGTAATCTTACTGAGTAAGATATTGAAAAGAGGACAAGTTCTGTTTTTAATGCATATATCGACGTTTTAGCCGTATTAGAGCGGCTTTACGTGTACATCTTCCAAACGGTAATATAAACGTAAAATCAAGAATATTTTAGTTAATTCTAATGAAAACACATTGATTTTTATCATTTGTATTGGAAACAACATTTTTATGTCTTTTCTGGGATCTAAATAATACGAATCCTCGCTTTATGATTTGAAGTTTAAATCATCAAATTTGGTAATATAGCAATTTTTTCATGTTTTTCATGTAGTTTGACACTATGTAAATATATTCGTTTTAACCAATATTTCGATACTACTTCATGTTTTCTCACGATATGTGATTTGGCCTTCAAATCTCAGAATTTCGCATAATATTGCATTTTTAAGCAAGTTTTCTTGCATTTTGTTTCGTACTAAAAATCATCGAATTTAGCAATATTTTGACGTTTATAATCCCCTTTTCCTTTCTGCGATTTAAACAAAATATAATCGAATTAGGCAATGATTTTCCGTATTTCAACGTTTTTGTGAATTTTCAGTTGATTGTTATTAATTCATTAAATATACGATAAAAATGATGCGAACACATAATTGATAAGAAATTAACTTAAATACTCCATTTTCAATCAACTATTGAAAGCTATTGAAAGCGGCGATGGGTCACATTTTGCCACCACCCCCCCCCCTGTAGTTTTAAAAACATCTCAAACATCCCAAATTCGACGCTAGAGCCTTATTATGGAGCCAAATTCTGGCTCTCTGCACGTATTCGCAGTTTGAAATTACGACGAATAATACCGAAAATATGCCAATTACTGAAAGTGGCGATGAATCACATTTTACCAAAACCCTCCCTGTAGTTTTCAAACTATCCCAAACATCCCAAATTCGACGCTTGAGCCATATTTTGGAGCCAAATTCTGGCTCTCTGCACGTAAACGCAGTAGGAAATTACGACTTTTTATACCGAAAATTTATTTAGTACTGAGAGCGGCGATGGATCACACTTTGCCCAAACCCTCCCAGCAGTTTTCAAAATATCCCAAACATCCCAAATTAGACGCTTGAGCCATATTTTGGAGCCAAATTCTGGCTCTTTGCACGTATTCGCAGTAGGAAATTACGACTTTTTATACCGAAAATTTATTTAGTACTGAGAGCGGCGATGGATCACACTTTGCCCAAACCCTCCCAGCAGTTTTCAAAATATCCCAAACATCCCAAATTCGACGCTTGAGCCATATTTTAGAGCCAAATTCTGGCTCTCTGCACGTATTTGCAGATTGAAATTACGAATTTTTATAGCGAAAATATGCCAATTATTGTGAGCGGTGATTGGTCGCATTTTGCCCAAACCCTCCTTGCAGTTTTCAAAATATCCCAAACATCCCAAATTCGACCATTGAACAATATTTTGGAGCCAAATTCTGGCTCTCTACACGCATTTGCAGTTTGAAATTACGACTTTTTACACCGAAAATATGCCAATTACTGAGAGCGGCGATGGGTCACATTTTGCCCAAACCCCTCTGAAGTTCTCAAAATATCCTAAACATCCTAAATTAGACCCTTTTGAGCTATATTTTGGAGCCAAATTCTGGCTTTCTGTACGTATTCGAAGTTTCAAAATACGACTTTTTATACTGAAAATATGCCAATTACTGATATCGGCGATGGGTCACATTTTCCCCAAACCCCCTTGCAGTTTGCAAAATATCCCAAAAATCCCCAATTCGACACTTCAGCCAACTTTTCGAGCCAAATTCTGGCTTTCTGCACGTATTCGCAGTTTGAAATTACAAAGAATTATACCGAAAATATGCCAATTACTGAAAGCGGCGATAAATCACATTTTGATCAAACCCTCCCTGCAGTTTTCAAAATATCCCAAACGTCCAAAATTCAACGCTTGAGCCAAAATTTGTACCCAAATTCTGGTTCTCTGCACGTATTCGTAGTTTGAAATTACGAAATTTTATACCGAAAATATGCCAATTACTGAAAGCGGCGATGGGTCACATTTTGCCCCCACCCTGCAGTTTTAAAAACATCCCAAACAAACCAAATTTGACGCTTGAGCCATATTTTTGAGCCAAATTCGGGAACTCTGCACGCATTCGCAGTTTAAAATTACGACTTTTTACACCGAAAATATGCCAATTACTGAGAACGGCGTTGGGTCACATTTTGCCCAAACCCACCTGCAGTTTTCAAACTAACCCAAACATACGAAATTCGATCTTTGAGCTATATTTTGGAGCCAAATTCTGGCTCTCTGCACGTATTCGTAGTTTGAAATTACGATTTTTATACCGAAAATATGTTTATTTCTGAAAGCGGCGATGGAACACATTTTGCCCAAACCCTCCCTGCAGTTTTCAAAATATCCCAAACATCAAAAATTCGACGCTTGAGCCATATTTTGGAGCCAAATTCTGGCTTTCTGCACGTTTTCGCAGTCTGAAATTTTGACGAATTATACCAAAAATATGCCAATTACTGAAAGCGGCGATGAATCACATTTTGCCCAATCCCTCCCTGCAGTTTTCAAAATATCTCAAACATCCCAAATTCGACCCTTGAGCCGTATTTTGGAGCCAAATTCTGGCTCTCTGCACATTTTCGCAGTTCAAAATTACGACATTTTATACCGCAAATATGCTAATTACTGAAAGCGGCGATGGGTCACATTTTGCGGCCCCCCCCCCCCTTGCAGTTTTTAAAAAAATCTCAAACATCCCAAATTCGACGCTTGAGCCTTATTATGGAGCCAAATTCTGGCTCTCGGCACGTATTCGCAGTTTGAAATTACGTCATATTATGTCGAAAATATGCCAATTACTGAGAGCGGTGGTAAGTCACATTTTGCCCAAACCCTCCCTGCAGTTTTCAAAATATCCCAAACATCATAAATTCAACGCTTGAGCTATATTTTGGAGCAAAATTCTGGCTATCTGCACGTATTCGCAATTTGAAATTACGACTTTTTATACCGAAAATTTGTTTAGTACTGAGAGCGGCGATGGATCACACTTTGCCCAAACCCTTCCTGCAGTTTTCAAAATATCCAAAACATCCCAAATTCGACACTTGAGCCATATTTTGAGCCAAATTCTTGCTCTCTGCACGTATTCACAGTTTGAAACTTCTATTTTTATACCGAAAATATGCCAATTACTGAGAGCGGCGATGGGTCACATTTTGCCCAAACCCCCATGCTGTTTTCAAAATATCTCAAGCAACCCAAATTCGACGCTTGAGCCATATTTTGGAACCAAATTCTGGTTCTATGCATGTATTTGCAGTTTAAAATTACGAATTTTTATACCGAAAATAAGCCAATTACTGAAAGCGGCGATGGGTCACATTTTGCCCAAACCCTTCCTGCAGGTTTCGAAATATCCCAAACATCCCAAATTCGACCCTTGAGCAATATTTTGGAGCCAAATTCTGGCTCTCTGCACGTATTCACAGTTTGAAATTACGAATTTTTATACCGAGAAAATGCAAATTTCTGAGAGCAGCGATGGGTCAAATTTTGCCCAAACAGCTCCTGCAGTTTTCAACATATCCCAAACATCCCAAATTCGACCCTTGAGCCATATTTTGGAGCCAAATTCTGGCTCTCTGCACGTATTCACAGTTTGAAATTACGAATTTTTATACCGAGAAAATGCAAATTTCTGAGAGCAGCGATTGGTCAAATTTTGCCCAAACAGCTCCTGCAGTTTTCAACATATCCCAAACATCCCAAATTCGACGCTTGAGCCATATTTTGGAGCCAAATTCTGGCTCTCTGCACGTATTCGTTGTTTGAAATTTCGACTTTTTATACCGAAAAAATGCAAATTTCTGAGAGCAGCGATGGGTCACATTTTGCCCAAACAGCCCCTGCAGTTTTCAAAATATCCCAAACATCCCAAATTCGACGCTTGAGCCGTATTTGGGAGCCAAATTCTGGCTCTCTGCACGTATTCGCAGTTTGAAATTACGACTTTTTAAACCGAAAATATACTAATTACTGAGAGCGGCGATGGATCACATTTTGCCCAAACCCTCCCTGCACTTTTCAAAATATCCCAAACTTCCCAAAATCAACGCTAGAGCCATATTTTGGAGCTAAATTCTGGCTCACTGCACGTATTTGCAGTTTGAAGTTACGAATTTTTATACCAAAAATATGCCAATTACGGAGAGCGGCAATGGATCACATTTTTCCCAAACCCCCCTTTGCAGTTTTCATAATATCCCAAACATCCAAAATTCGAACCTTGAGCCATATTTTGGAGCCAAATTCTGACTTTCTGCACGTATTCGCAGTTTGGAATTACGTGTTTTTATACCGAAAATATGCCAATTACTAATAGCAGCGATGGGTCACATTTTGCCCAAACCCTCCCGTGCAGTTTCCAAATATCGCAAACATCCTAAATTCCTCCCTTGCAGCATATTTTGGAGCGAAATTCGGGCTCTCTGCACCTATTCGCAGTTTGAAATTTCAACTTTTTAAACCGAAAATATGTTAATTATTGAAAGCGGCGATGGATCACATTTTGCCCAAACCCTCCCTGCAGTTTTCAAAATATCCCAAACATCCCAAATTCAACGCTTGAGCCATACTTTGAAGCCAAATTCTGGCTCTCAGCACGTATTCGCAGTTTGAAGTTACGAATTTTTATACCGAAAATATGCCAATTACTGAAAGCGGCGATGGGTCACATTTTGCCCAATCCCTTCCTGTAGTTTTCAAAACATCTCAAATTCTTCGCTTGAGTCATATTTTGGAGCCAAATTCAGTCTCTCTGCACGTATTCGCAGTTTGAAATTACGACTTTTTATACCGAAAATATGCCAATTACAGGGAGCAGCGATGTATCACATATTGCCCAAACCCCCCCTGTAATTTTTAAAATATCTAAAACATCCCAAAATCGACCTCTGAGCCTTATTTTGGATCAAAATTCTGGATCTCTGCATGTATTCGCAATTTGAAATTACGAATTTTTATACTTAAAATATGCCAATTACTGAAAGGAGCGATGGGTAACATTTTCCCCAAACCCCCCTGCAGTTTGCAAAATATCCCAAACATCCCAAATTCGACCGTTGAAGCATATTTTGGAGCCAAATTCTGGCTTTTTGCACGTATGCGCAGTTTGAAATTACGTCATTTTATACCAAAAATATGCCAAAAACTGTCTCGGCGATGGATCACATTTTCCCCAAACACACCCTGCAGTTTTCAAAATATCAAAAACATCCCAAATTCGACCCTTGAGCCATATTTTGGAGCCAAATTCTGACCCTCTGCACAAATTCGCAGTTTGAAATTACGATATTTTATACCGAAAATATGCCAATTACTGAAAGCAGCGATGGATCACATTTTGCCCAAACCCCCACCCCCCCTGCAGTTTTCAAAATATCCCAAACATCCCAAATTCGACCCTTGAGCCATATGTTGGAACCAAATTTTGGCTTTCTGCATGTATTCGCAGTTTGAAATTACGAAATTTAATACCGAAAATATGCCAATTATTGAAAGCGGCGATGTATCACATTTTGCCCAAATCCTCCCTGCTGTTTTTAAAATATCCCAAACATCCCAAATTCAACGTTTGAATCATATTTTAGAGCCAAATTCTGGCTCTTTGCACGTATTTGCAGTTTTAAATTTCGTCATTTTATAGCAAAAATATTTCAATTACTGAGAGCGGCGATGTGTCACTTGTAGCCCAAACCACCTGCAGTTTTCAAAATAACCCAAACATCCCAAATTCGACCCTTGAGCTATATTTTGGAGCCAAATTCTGGCTCTCTGCATGTATTCGCAGTTTGAAAATACGAATTTTTATACTGAAAATATGCCAATAACTGAAAGCAGCGATGGGTCAAAATTTGCCCAAACCCCCCTGCAGTTTGCAAAATATCTCAAACATCCCAAATTCGACCCTCGAGCCACATTTTGGAGCCAAATTCTGGCTTTCTGCACGCATTCGCAGTTTGAAATGACAAATTTTTATACAGAAAATATGCCAATTACTTAAAGCGGCGATGGATCACATTTTGCCCAAACCCTCCCTGCAGTTTTTAAAATATCCCAAACATCCCAATTATTATCTAATCAAGTATGTGTTTGCATTACAATTATGTTATGCAAACACATGCATTAGATAATAGTAATTGGCATATATTCGGTATAAAAAGTCGTTATTTCAAACTTCGAATACGTGCAGAAAGCCCGAATTTGGCTAGAAAATATGGCTCAAGGTGCCAATTTGGGATGTTTGGATATTTTGAAAACTGCACGGAAGGTTTGGGCAAAATGTGATTCATCGCCGCTCTAAGTAATTGGAATGTTTTCGGTATAAAAATTCCTATTTTAAAACTGCGAATAGGTGCAAAGAGCCAGAATTTGGCTCCAAAATATGGCTCAATGGTTGAATTTGGAATGTTTGGGATATTTGAAAACTGCAAAGCGCGTTTGGCCAAAATATGACGCATCGCTGATTTCAGTAATTGGCATATTTTCAGTATAAAAAGTCGTAATTTCAAACTGCGAATACGTGCAGAGAACCAGAATTTGGCTCCAAAATATGGCTCAAGGGTCGAATTTGGGATGTTTGGGCTATTATGAAAACTGAAGGGAGGGTTTGGGCAAAATATGACCCATCACTGTTTTCAGTAATTGGCATATTTTCTCTAAAAAAAAGTCGTAATTTCAAACTGCGAATACGTGCAGAAAGCCAGAATTTGGCTCCAAAATATGGCTCAAGGGTCGAATTTGGCATGTTTGGGATATTTTGACAACTGCTGGTAAGGTTTGGGCAAAATGAGATCCATCTCTGCTTTCATTAATTGGCATATTTTCGGTTAAAAGAGTCGAAATTTCAAAATGCGAATACGTGCAGAGACCCAGAATTTGGTTTTAAAATATGACTCAAGCGTCGAGTTTGGGATGTTTTTGGGCATATTTTGAAAACTGCAAGGAGGGTTTGTGCAGAATGTGATCCATCGCCGCTCTCATTAATTGACATATTTTCTGTATAAAAAGTCGTAATTTCACACAGTGAATAGGTGCAGAGAGCCAGAATTTGGCTCCAAGATATGGCTCAAGCGTCGAATTTGGGATGTTTTGGATATTTTAAAAACTGCACGGAGGGTTTGGGCAAAATATGATCCATCGCAGCTCTAAGTAATTGTTATTTTTTCGGTATAAAAATTCCTAATTTAAAACTGCGAATTCGTGCAGAGAGCAAGAATTTCGCTTCAAAGTATGCCGCAATGGTGGAATTTGGGATTTTCGCGATATTTTGAAAACTGCAGGGGAGGGATTGGGCAAAATGTGACCCATCGCTGCTCTCAGTAATTGGCATATTTTCGCTATAAAAAGACGTAATTTCAAACTGCGAAAACGTGCAGAAAGCCGGAATTTGGCTCCAAAATATGGCTCAAGGTTCGGATTTGGGATGTTTGGGATATTTTGAAAACTGCAAAGGGGGGTTTGGGAAAAATGTGATCCATTGCCGCTCTCCGTAATTGGCATATTTTCGGTATAAAAATTCGTAATTTCAAACTGCGAATAGGTGCAGAGAGCCAGAATTTGGCTCCAAAATATGGCTCAAGGGTCGAATTTGGCATGTTTGGGATATTTTGAAAACAGCTGGTAGGGTTTGGGCAAAATGTGATCCATCGCTGCTTACAGTAATTGGCATATTTTCAGTTTAAAAAGTCGAAATTTCAAAATGCGAATACATGCAGAGAGCCAGAATTTGGTTTCAAAATATGGCTCAAACGTCGAGTTTGGGATGTTTGGGATATTTTGAAAACTGTCCGGAGGGTTTGGGCAGAATGTGATCCATCACTGCTTTAAGTAATTGGCATATTTTCGGTATAAAAAGTCGTAATTTCAAACTGCGAATAGATGCCGAGAGCCAGAATTTAGCTCCAAAATATGGCTCAAGCGTCGAATTTGGGATGTTTGGGTTATTTTGAAAACTGCAGGGGGGGGGGGGAGTTTGGGCAAAATGTGACCTATCGAGGCTCTCAGTAATTGACCTACTTTTGATGTAAAAAGTCGTAATTTCAAACTGCGAATAGATGCAGAGAGCCAGAATTTGGCTCCAAAATATGGCTCAAGGGTCGAATTTGGGATGTTTGGGATATTTGAAAACTGAAAAGGGGGTTTGGGCAAAATATGACGCATCGCTGCTTTCAGTAATTGGCATATTTTCAGTATAAAAAGTCGTAATTTCAAACTGCGAATACGGGCAGAAAACCAGAATTTGGCTCCAAAATATGGCTCAAGGGTCGAATTTGGGATGTTTGGGATATTTTGAAAACTGCAGGTAGGGTTTGGGCAAAATGTAATCCATTGCCGCTCTCCGTAATTGGCATATTTTCGGTATAAAAATTCGTAAATTCAAACTGCGAATACGTGCTGAGAGCCAGAATTTGGCTCCAAAGTATGGCTCAAGCGTTGAATTTGGGATGTATGGGATATTTTGAAAACTGCAGGGAGGGTTTGGGCAAAATGTTACCTATCGCTGCTCTCAGTAATTGACATATTTACGGTATAAAAAGTCGTAATTTCAAACTGCGAATAGGTGCAGAGAGCTAGAATTTGGCTCCAAAATAAGGCTCAAGGGTCGTATTTGGGATGTTTGGGATATTTTGAAAACTGAATGGTGGGTTTAGGCAAAATGTGATCTATCGCCGCTTTCAGTAATTGGCATATTTTCGGTATAAAAAGTCGTTATTTCAAACTACGAATACGTGCAGAAAGCCCGAATTTGGCAAGAAAATATGGCTCAAGGGGCCAATTTGGGATGTTTTGGATATTTTGAAAACTGCACGGAGGGTTTGGGCAAAATGTGATCCATCGCCGCTCTAAGTAATTGGTATATTTTCGGTATAAAAATTCCTAATTTAAAACTGCGAATAGGTGCAGAGAGCCAGAATTTGGCTCCAAAATTTTGCTCAAGGGTCGAGTTTGGGATGTGTGGGATATTTTAAAACTGAAGGGAGAACTTGAGCAAAATATGACCCATCACTGCTTTCTGTAATTGGCATATTTCAGTAAAAAAAAGTCGTAATTTCAAACTGCGAATACGTGCAGAGAGCCAGAATTTGGCTCCAAAATAAGGCTCATGGGTCGAATTTGGGATGTTTGGGATATATTGAAAATTGCAGGTAGGGTTTGGGCAAAATGTGGTCCATTGCCGCTCTCCGTAATTGGCATATTTTCGGTATAAAAATTCATAATTTCAAACTGCGAATACGTGCAGAGAGCCAGAATTTGGCTCCAAAATATTGCTCAAGGGTCGAATTTGGGATGTTTGGGATATTTGAAAACTGCAAAGGGGGTTTGGGCAAAATGTGACGCATCGCTGCTTTCAGTAATTGGCATATTTTCAGTATAAAAAATCGTAATTTCAAACTGCGAATACGTGCAGAGAGCCAGAATTTGGCTCCAAAATAAGGCTCCAGGGTCGAATTTGGGATGTTTTGGATATTTTAAAAACTGCAGGCAGAGGTATGGGCAAAATGTGACCTATCGCCGCTCTCAGTAATTGACATATTTTCGGTATAAAAATTCGTAATTTCAAACTGCGAATATGTGGAGAGAGTAAGAATTTGGATCCAAAATATGGCTAAGCGTCGATTTTGGGATGTTTTGGATATTTTGAAAACTGCATAAGGGGTTTGGGCAAAATGTTACCTATCGCCGCTCTCAGTATTTTACATATTTACGGTATAAAAAGTCGTAATTTCAAATAGGTGCAGAGAGCTAGAATTTGGCTCCAAAATATGGTTCAAGGGTCGTATTTGGGATGTTTGGGATATTTTGAAAACTGAATGGTGGGTTTGGGCAAAATGTGATCTATCGCCGCTTTCAGTAATTGGCATATTTTCGGTATAAAAAGTCGTTATTTCAAACTGCGAATACATGCAGAAAGCCCGAATTTGGCAAGAAAATATGGCTCAAGGGGCCAATTTGGGATGTTTTGGATATTTTGAAAACTGCACGGAGGGTTTGGGCAAAATGTGATCCATCGCCGCTCTAAGTAATTGGTATATTTTCGGTATAAAAATTCCTAATTTAATACTGCGAATAGGTGCAGAGAACCAGAATTTGGCTCCAAAATATTGCTCAAGGGTCGAATTTGGGATGTTTTGGATATTTGAAAACTGCAAAGGAGGTTTGGGCAAAATGTGACGCATCGCTGCTATCAGTAGTTGGCATATTTTCAGTATAAAAAATCGTAATTTCAAACTGCGAATACGTGCAGAGAGCCAGAATTTGGCTCCAAAATAAGGCTCCAGGGTCGAATTTGGGATGTTTGGGATATTTTAAAAACTGCAGGCAGAGGTATGGGCAAAATGTGACCTATCGCCACTCTCAGTAATTGACATATTTTCGGTATAAAAAGTCGTAATTTCAAACTGCGAATACGTGCAGAGAGCCAGAATTTAGCTCCAAAATATGGCTCAAGGGTCGAATTTGGCATGTTTGGGATATTTTGAAAACAGCTGGTAGGGTTTGGGCAAAATGTGATCCATCGCTGCTTACAGTAATTGGCATATTTTCAGTTTAAAAAGTCGAAATTTCAAAATGCGAATACATGCAGAGAGCCAGAATTTGGTTTCAAAATATGGCTCAAACGTCGAGTTTGGGATGTTTGGGATATTTTGAAAACTGTCCGGAGGGTTTGGGCAGAATGTGATCCATCGCTGCTTTAAGTAATTGGCATATTTTCGGTATAAAAAGTCGTAATTTCAAACTGCGAATAGATGCCGAGAGCCAGAATTTAGCTCCAAAATATGGCTCAAGCGTCGAATTTGGGATGTTTGGGTTATTTTGAAAACTGCAGGGGGGGGGGAGTTTGGGCAAAATGTGACCTATCGAGGCTCTCAGTAATTGACCTACTTTTGATATAAAAAGTCGTAATTTCAAACTGCGAATAGATGCAGAGAGCCAGAATTTGGCTCCAAAATATGGCTCAAGGGTCGAATTTGGGATGTTTGGGATATTTGAAAACTGCAAAGGGGGTTTGGGCAAAATATGACGCATCGCTGCTTTCAGTAATTGGCATATTTTCAGTATAAAAAGTCGTAATTTCAAACTGCGAATACGGGCAGAAAACCAGAATTTGGCTCCAAAATATGGCTCAAGGGTCGAATTTGGGATGTTTGGGATATTTTGAAAACTGCAGGTAGGGTTTGGGCAAAATGTAATCCATTGCCGCTCTCCGTAATTGGCATATTTTCGGTATAAAAATTCGAAAATTCAAACTGCGAATACGTGCTGAGAGCCAGAATTTGGCTCCAAAGTATGGCTCAAGCGTTGAATTTGGGATGTATGGGATATTTTGAAAACTGCAGGGAGGGTTTGGGCAAAATGTTACCTATCGCTGCTCTCAGTAATTGACATATTTACGGTATAAAAAGTCGTAATTTCAAACTGCGAATAGGTGCAGAGAGCTAGAATTTGGCTCCAAAATAAGGCTCAAGGGTCGTATTTGGGATGTTTGGGATATTTTGAAAACTGAATGGTGGGTTTAGGCAAAATGTGATCTATCGCCGCTTTCAGTAATTGGCATATTTTCGGTATAAAATGTCGTTATTTCAAACTACGAATACGTGCAGAAAGCCCGAATTTGGCAAGAAAATATGGCTCAAGGGGCCAATTTGGGATGTTTTGGATATTTTGAAAACTGCACGGAGGGTTTGGGCAAAATGTGATCCATCGCCGCTCTAAGTAATTGGTATATTTTCGGTATAAAAATTCCTAATTTAAAACTGCGAATAGGTGCAGAGAGCCAGAATTTGGCTCCAAAATTTTGCTCAAGGGTCGAGTTTGGGATGTGTGGGATATTTTAAAACTGAAGGGAGAACTTGAGCAAAATATGACCCATCACTGCTTTCTGTAATTGGCATATTTCAGTAAAAAAAAGTCGTAATTTCAAACTGCGAATACGTGCAGAGAGCCAGAATTTGGCTCCAAAATAAGGCTCATGGGTCGAATTTGGGATGTTTGGGATATATTGAAAATTGCAGGTAGGGTTTGGGCAAAATGTGGTCCATTGCCGCTCTCCGTAATTGGCATATTTTCGGTATAAAAATTCATAATTTCAAACTGCGAATACGTGCAGAGAGCCAGAATTTGGCTCCAAAATATTGCTCAAGGGTCGAATTTGGGATGTTTGGGATATTTGAAAACTGCAAAGGGGGTTTGGGCAAAATGTGACGCATCGCTGCTTTCAGTAATTGGCATATTTTCAGTATAAAAAATCGTAATTTCAAACTGCGAATACGTGCAGAGAGCCAGAATTTGGCTCCAAAATAAGGCTCCAGGGTCGAATTTGGGATGTTTTGGATATTTTAAAAACTGCAGGCAGAGGTATGGGCAAAATGTGACCTATCGCCGCTCTCAGTAATTGACATATTTTCGGAATAAAAATTCGTAATTTCAAACTGCGAATATGTGGAGAGAGTAAGAATTTGGATCCAAAATATGGCTAAGCGTCGATTTTGGGATGTTTTGGATATTTTGAAAACTGCATAAGGGGTTTGGGCAAAATGTTACCTATCGCCGCTCTCAGTATTTTACATATTTACGGTATAAAAAGTCGTAATTTCAAATAGGTGCAGAGAGCTAGAATTTGGCTCCAAAATATGGTTCAAGGGTCGTATTTGGGATGTTTGGGATATTTTGAAAACTGAATGGTGGGTTTGGGCAAAATGTGATCTATCGCCGCTTTCAGTAATTGGCATATTTTCGGTATAAAAAGTCGTTATTTCAAACTGCGAATACATGCAGAAAGCCCGAATTTGGCAAGAAAATATGGCTCAAGGGGCCAATTTGGGATGTTTTGGATATTTTGAAAACTGCACGGAGGGTTTGGGCAAAATGTGATCCATCGCCGCTCTAAGTAATTGGTATATTTTCGGTATAAAAATTCCTAATTTAATACTGCGAATAGGTGCAGAGAGCCAGAATTTGGCTCCAAAATATTGCTCAAGGGTCGAATTTGGGATGTTTTGGATATTTGAAAACTGCAAAGGAGGTTTGGGCAAAATGTGACGCATCGCTGCTTTCAGTAGTTGGCATATTTTCAGTATAAAAAATCGTAATTTCAAACTGCGAATACGTGCAGAGAGCCAGAATTTGGCTCCAAAATAAGGCTCCAGGGTCGAATTTGGGATGTTTGGGATATTTTAAAAACTGCAGGCAGAGGTATGGGCAAAATGTGACCTATCGCCACTCTCAGTAATTGACATATTTTCGGTATAAAAAGTCGTAATTTCAAACTGCGAATACGTGCAGAGAGCCAGAATTTAGCTCCAAAATATGGCTCAAGGGTCGAATTTGGCATGTTTGGGATATTTTGAAAACTGCTGGTAGGGTTTGGGCAAAATGAGATCCATTGCTGCTTTCAGTAATTGGCATATATTCGGTTTAAAAAGTCGAAATTTCAAAAAAAGAATACGTGCAGAGACCCAGAATTTGGCTTTAAAATTTGGCTCAAGCGTCGAGTTTGGGATGTTTGGGAAATTTTGAAAATTGCATGAAGGGTTTCGGCAGAATGTGATCCATCGCCGCTCTCAGTAATTGACATATTTTCGGTATAAAAAGTCGCAATTCAACACTGCGAATAGGTGCAGAGAGCCAGAATTTGGTTCCAAAATATGGCTCAAGCTTCGAATTTGGGATGTTTTGGATATTTTGAAAACTGCACGGAGGGTTTGGGCAAAATGTCATCCATTGCCGCTTTCAGTATTTGGCATATTTTCAGTAAAAAACTCATAATTTCAAACTGCGAATACGGGCAGAGAGCCAGAATTTGGCACTAAAATATGGCTCAGGGGTCGAATTTGGGATGTTTGTGATATTTTGAAAACTGCAAGTAGGGTTTGGGCAAAATGTGATCCATTGCCGCTCTCCGTAATTGGCATATTTTCGGTATAAAAATTCGTAACTTCAAACTGCGAATAAATGCTGAGAGCCAGAATTTGGCTCCAAATTATGGCTCAAGCGTTGAATTTGGGATGTTTGGGATATTTTGAAAACTGCAGAGAGGGTTGGGGCAAAATGTGATCCATCGCCGCTTTCAGTAATTGACATATTTTCGGTTTAAAATTCGAAATTTCAAAATGCGAATACGTGCAGAGAGCCATAATTTGGTTTCAAAATATGGCTCAAGAATCGAGTTTGGGATGTTTGGGATATTTTGAAAACTGCACGGAGGGTTTGGGCAGAATGTGATCCATCGCCGCTTTCAGTAATTGACATATTTACAGTATAAAAAGTCGTAATTTCAAACTGCGAATAGGTGCAGAGAGCCAGAATTTGGCTCCAAAATATCGCTCAAGGGTCGTATTTGGGAAGTTTGGAATATTTTTAAAACTGAATCGTGTGTTTGGGCAAAATGTGATCTATCGCCTCTTTCAGTAATTGTCATATTTTCGGTATAAAAAGTCGTTATTTCAAACTGCGAATACGTGCAGAAAGCCCGAATTTGGCTAGAAAATATGGCTCAAGTGTCGAATTTAGGATGTTGTGGATGTTTTGAAAACTGAACGGAGGGTTTGTGCAAAATGTGATCCATCGCTGCTCTAAGTAATTGTTATATTTTCGGTATAAAAATTCCTAATTTAAAACTGCGAATTCCTGCAGAGAGCCAGAATTTCGATCCAAAATATGCCGCCAGGGTGGAATTTAGGATGTTCGCGATATTTTGAAAATTGCAGGGAAGGGTTTGGACAAAATGCGACCCATCGTTGCTCTCAGTAATTGGCATATTTTCGGTATAAAAAGACGTAATTTCAAACTGCGAAAACGTACAGAAAGCCGGAATTTGGCTCTAAAATATGCCTCAAGGTTCGAATTTAGGATGTTTGGGGATATTTTGAAAACTGCAGAGGGGGGTTTGGGAAAAATGTGATCCATTGCCGCTCTCCGTAATTATGATATTTTCGGTATAAAAATTCGTAATTTCAAACTGCGAATACGTGCAGAGAGCCAGAATTTGGCTCCAAAATATGGCTCAAGGGTCGAATTTGGCATGTTTGGGATATTTTGAAAACTGCTGGTAGGGTTTAGGCAAAATGAGATCCATCGCTGCTTTCAGTAATTGGCATATTTTCAGTTTAAAAAGTCGAAATTTCAAAATGCGAATACGTGCAGAGAGCCAGAATTTGGTTTCAAAATATGGCTTAAACGTCGAGTTTGGGACGTTTGGGATAATTTTAAAACTGCAGGGGGGGGGGGGGTTTGGGCAAAATGTGACCTATCGAGGCTCTCAGTAATTGACCTGCTTTCAGTATAAAAAGTCGTAATTTCAAACTGCGAATAGGTGCAGAGAGCCAGAATTTGGCTCCAAAATATGGCTCAAGCGTCGAATTTGGGATGTTTTAGATATTTTGAAAACTGCACGGAGGGTTTGGGCAAAATGTGATCCATCGCCGCTTGCAGCAATTGGCATATTTTCGGAATAAAAAGTCGTTATTTAAAACTGCGAATACGTGCAGAAAGCCAGAATTTGGCTAAACAATTTGGCTCAAGGGTCAAATTTGGGATGTTTGGGATATTTTGAAAACTGCAGGTAGGGTTTGGGCAAAATGTGATCCATCGCTGCTTTCAGTAATTGGCATATTTTCGGTTTAAAAATTCGAAATTTCAAAATGCGAATACGTGCAGCGACCCAGAATTTAGTTTCAAAATATGGCTCAATCGTCGAGTTTGGGATGTTAGGGATATTTTGAAAACTGCAGGTAGGGTTTGGGCAAAATGTGATCCATTGCCGCTCTCCGTAATTTGCATATTTTCGGTAAAGAAAATCGTAACTTCAAACTGCGAATACGTGCTGAGAGCCAGAATTTGGCTCCAAAGTATGGCTCAAGCGTTAAATTTGGGATGTTTGGGATATTTTGAAAACTGGTGAGTGGGTTTGGGCAAAATGTGATCCATCGCCGTTTTCAGTAATTGACATATTTTCGGTTTAAAAAGTCGAAATTTCAAAATGGGAATAAGTGCAGAGAGCCATAATTTGGTTTCTAAATATGGCTCAAGAATCGAGTTTGGGATGTTTGGGATATTTTGAAAACTGCACGGAGGGTTTGGGCAGAATGTGATCCATCGCCGCTTTAAGTAATTGGCATATTTTCGGTATAAAAGTTCGTAATTTCAAGCTGCGAATATGTACAGAGAGCCAGAATTTGGCTCCAAAATATAGCTCAAGGTTCGAATTATGGATGTTTGGGATATTTTGAAAAGTGCAGGGAGGGTTTGGGTAAAATGTGATCCATCGCCACTTTCAGTAATTGGCATATTTTCAGTTTAAAAAGTCGAAATTTCAAACTGCGAATACGTGCAGAAAGCCCGAATTTGAATAGAAAATATAGCTCAAGGGGCCAATTTGGGATGTTCTGGATATTTTGAAAACAGCACGGAGGGTTTGGGCAAAATGTGATCCATCGCCGCTCTAAGTTTGGTATATTTTCGGTATAAAAATTCAGAATATAAAACTGCGAATAGGTGCAGAGAGTCAGAATTTGGCTCCAAAATATGGTTCAAGGGTCGAATTTGGGATGTTTGGGATATTTGAAAACTGCAAAGGGGGTTTGGGCAAAATGTGCCATATCGCCGCTCTCAGTAATTGACATATTTGCGGTATAAAAATTCTTAATTTCAAACTGCGAATATGTGGAGAGAGCCAGAATTTGGCTCCAAAATATGGCTCACGGGTCGAATTTGGGATGTTTGGGCTATTTTGAAAACTGAAGGGAGGGTTTGGGCAAAATATGACTCATCACTGCTTTCAGTAATTGGCATATTTTCAGTAAAAAAAGTCGTAATTTCAAACTGCGCATACGTGCAGAGAGCCAGAATTTGGCTCCAAAATAAGGCTCCAGGGTCGAATTTGGGATGTTTGGGATATTTTGAAAACTGCAGGGGGTGGTATAGGCAAAATGTGACTTATCGCCGCTCTCAGTAATTGACATATTTGCGGTATTAAAATTCTTAATTTCAAACTGCGAATATGTGGAGAGAGCCAGAATTTGGCTCCAAAATATGGCTCAAGGGTCAAATTTGGGATGTTTGGGCTATTTTGAAAACTGCACGGAGGGTTTGGGCAAAATGTGATCCATCGCCGCTTGCAGTAATTGGCATATTTTCGGTATAAAAATTCGTTATTTCAAACTGCGAATACGTGCAGAAAGCCCGAATTTGGCTAGAAAATATGGCTCAAGTGTCGAATTTAGGATTTTTTGGATGTTTTGAAAACTGAACGGAGGGTTTGTGCAAAATGTGATCCATAGCCGCTCTAAGTAATTGTTATATTTTCGGTACAAAAATTCCTAATTTAAAACTGCGAATTCGTGCAGAGAGCTAGAATTTCGCTCCAAAATATGCCGCCAGGGAGGAATTTGGAATGTTCGCGATATTTTGAAAACTGCAGGGGAGGGTTTGGGCAAAATGCGACCCATCGTTGCTCTCAGTAATTGGCATATTTTCGGTATAAAAAGACGTAATTTTAAACTGCGAAAGCGTGCAGAAAGCCGGAATTTGGCTCTAAAATATGGCTCAAGGTTCGAATTTGGGATGTTTGGGATATTTTGAAAACTGCAAAGGGTGGTTTGGGAAAAATGTGATCCATTGCCGCTCTCCGTAATTGGCATATTTTCGGTATAAAAATTCGTAATTTCAAACTGCGAATACGTGCAGAGAGCCAGAATTTGGTTTCAAAATATGGCTCAAACGTCGAGTTTGGGATGTTTGGGATAATATGAAAACTGCAGGGGGGGGGGTTGGGCAAAATGTGACCTATTGAGGCTCTCAGTTATTGACCTACTTTCAGTATAAAAAGTCGTAATTTCAAACTACGAATAAGTGCAGAGCGCCATAATTTGGTTTCTATATATGGCTCAAGAATCGAGTTTGGGATGCTTGGGATATTTTGAAAACTGCTCGGAGGGTTTGGGCAGAATGTGATCCATCGCCGCTTTAAGTAATTGGCATATTTTTGGTATAAAAAGTCGTAATTTCAAACTGCGAATATGTGCAGAGAGCCAGAATTTGGCTCCAAAATATAGCTCAAGGTTCGAATTATGGATGTTTGGGATATTTTGAAAAGTGCAGGGAGGGTTTGGGTAAAATGTGATCCATCGCTACTTTCAGTAATTGGCATATTTTCGGTTTAAAAATTCGAAATTTCAAACTGCGAATACGTGCAGAAAGCCCGAATTTGAATAGAAAATATGGCTCAAGGGGCTAATTTGGGATGTTCTGGATATTTTGAAAACTTCAGAGGGGTTTGGGCAAAATGTGACCCATCGCTGTTCTCAGTAATTGGCGTATTTTCGGTGTAAATAGTAGTAATTTCAAACTGCGAATACGTTCAGAAAGCCAGAATTTGGCTCCAAAATATGGTTCAAGTGTTGATTTTGGGATGTTTGGGATATTTTGAAAACTGCAGGAAGGGGGGGGGGGGCAAAATGTGACCCATCGCCGCTCTCAGTAATTGGCATGTTTTCGGTGTAAAAAATCGTAATTTCAAACTGAGAATACGTGCAGAGAGCCAGAATTTGGCTCCAAAATATTGTTCAAGGGTCGAATTTGGGATATTTTGGATATTTTGAAAACTGCAGAGAGGGTTTGGGCAAAATATGATCCATCGCCGCTTTCAGTAATTGCCATATTTTCGGTATAAAAAGTTGTATTTTCAAACTGAGAATACGAGCAGGAAACCCGAATTTGGCTTCAAAATATGGCTCAAGGTTCGAATTTAGGATGGTGTGGATATTTTGAAAACTGCAGGGGGGTTTTGGGCAAAACGTGACCCGTCGCTGCGTTCAGTAATTGGCATATTTTCGGTATAAAAAGTCGTAATTTCAAACTGCGAATACGTGCAGAGAGACAGAATTTGACTCAAAAATATGACTCAAGCGTCGAATTTGGGATGTTTGGGATATTTTGAAAACTGCAGGGAGGGTTTTGGCAAAATGTGATCCATCGCCGCAGTCAGTAATTTTCTATATTTTCAGTATAAATAGTCGTAATTTCAAACTGCGAATACGTGCAGACAGCCAGAATTTGGCTCCAATGTATATCTTGATGGTCGAATTTGGGATGTTTTGGATATTTTGAAAACTGCACGGAGGGTTTGGGCAAAATGTGATCCATCGCCGGTCTAAGTAATTGGTATATTTTCGGTATAAAAATTCCTAATTTAAAAGTGCGAATACTTGCAGAGAGCCAGAATTTCGCTCCAAAATATGCCGCAAGGGTGGAATTTGGGATGTTTGCGATATTTTGAAAACTGCAAAAAGGGGTTTGGGCAAAATGTGATCCATTGCTGCTCTCCGTAATTGGCATATTTTCGGTATACAAATTCGTAGCTTCAAACTGCAAATACGTGCAGAGAGCAAGAATTTAGCTCCAAAATATGGCTCAAGCGTTGAATTTGGGATGTTTAGGATATTTTGAAAACTGCAGGGAGGGTTTGTGCAGAATGTGATCCATCGCAGCTTTCAGTAATTGGCATATTTTCGGTTTAAAAAGTCGTAATTTCAAACTGCGAATACGTGCAGAGAGCCAGAATTTGGCTCCAAAATATAGCTCAACCGTTTAATTTGGGATGTTTGGGATATTTTGAAAACTGCAGCGAGGGTTTGTGCAGAATGTGATCCATCGCCGCTCTAAGTAATTGGCATATTTTCGGTATAAAAAGTCGTAATTTCAAACTGCGAGTAGGTGCAGAGAGCCAGAATTTGGCTCCAAAATATGGCACAAGCGTCGAATTGGGGATGTTTGAGATATTTTGAAAACTGCAGAGAGGTTTTGGGCAAAATGTGACCCATCGTCGCTTTCAGTAACTGGCATATTTTCGGTTTAAAAAGTTTTAATTTCAAACTGCGAATACGTGCAGACGGCCAGAATTTGGCTCCAAAATATGGCTCAGGGGTCGAATTTGGGATGCTTGGGATATTATGAAAACTGAATGGTGGATTTGGGCAAAATGTGATCTATCGCCGCTTTCAGTAATAGAGATATTTTTGGTATAAAAGTCGTTATTTCAAACTGCGAACACATGCAGAAAGCCAGAATTTGGCTAGAAAATATGGTTCAAAGGTCTAATTTGGGATGTTTTCGATATTTTGAAAACTGCACGGAGGGTTTGGGCAGAATGTGATCCATCGCCGCTCTAAGTAATTGGTGTGGGACATTTGGGGCTTGAATCTGATTATTTAAATATTAATGTAGTAAATTAAATTACGAAGGACCACCCGCTTTTATAGTAAAGAGGGAAACTGAGAATTTCTGATCATTAGATAATTCCTAGATGAACCAGTAACTATGGATAAAATACTAGAGAATATGATCATAGAAATAATTAATGGGCTGTATAATTAAATGAATCAAACCCTCAAACACCTACATTGGGGGGTTATTACTGGAGGTAAGTACGTCCAGGAACTAGTGTGGTTCGTTCACTAATCCAAATAATAATAATCTAATCCTATGAATTATAGTGAAACTAATGTCATTACCATGAATGGGAACATAGATTATAAGTATAGTAATGAGAGTCACAATAAACACATGTTAATCCTAAGAAATTCAGCATGTAAGTAATTTCAAGAAGTTCATGAATGAATACAAAGAATCTTAGCTTAAAGACGATTCCTTTATGTAAGCCACGACGCTTCCTCTAATTCCCTGTACTCGGCTGGCTGACGAATGGGATGGATTAACATGGGAGAAGGCGGCAGGGAGAATTCTTCTCACGTGCTGCAAGACAAATATTTACAGTAGCAACTAATTAAACTACTGAATATTCAAGAATTTAAGAATTACAGGTGATAAAATTAATAACCTGTTGTTTGATGTTATCATACGTCGTAACAGTCAATCACCCAGCTACTACAAAACACTTTACAAGATGCATCAAATAAAGAGAATATACTTAGCTAATATGGGCACTGTACAAGTTTTAAGATTGCCGAAATTCGCGTCCCCAGGCTCTGGCTTAGCCTATCCTGGATAGTGGCACGCTTCACTGGCCGGTCACGTGTAGTCAAGAACCAGGTTAAAAAGGTTCCTTATATGACACCAGCACCAGTTGAAGATATTATCTGCAAGGTTATTCACGCCTCACAGTGGCGACTTTCATCTGAGGATGGATAACGTCTACCCTGATGGCTGGGCAATGGCGTCTCCTCGTGAGTACGGTACGAGTAGGTCTGCCTCAGAGCTGCTCTCCACGTGTACTGGCAAGCCTCCTCTACCCCACGCCGCGTCCCGCGTTCATTAAACAAATTATTGTCACGAACATTAATATTTCTCGCATTTACACTTGAAATGTTGAAGACTGGACGGGTTTATTATTTAGAAGAGGGAAATATTATTATTTGCCAATTTAGAGATAGTAAATATATAAGGGAGAGGAATTAATGTCTCCCCATGGCATTCACTGGTGACGTTAACTTTTATTACTAGATAATCGCTATGACTCCAACTCTCTATTCGGCTTTTAGTTGGAGGTCAATTCATCTGTAATTAATTATCATACAGAATGCCTTAGTTATAGAGAATCGAATTTAATTCTCAGATACATTGGATATAATGTGTTTATTGTAATGAAATCTGACGCAATACTGGCGTCGGGTGACGTGAGAATTCTAGCCTACTGCACAGATGAAATTATTAGTACATGAGAATTCTACGTGTTGTTAATTTTACTTACTACAATAATTAGTAGAGTTAGTAATAAGTAATGAGAATACAACAGTGTTGTATTCGGTGTTGGAAATATCCAACATAACTCCGGGGGGAGGATTCTAGGGTCGTAGTGTACTGTGGAGTACTGACCTATCCCGAAGTGATGTTAAGAGTAGTACATTAGTATGTTAATATGTTAGTATGTTAGTACACACATAACGAACGTCCTGGATTTATCAAGGACTTACAAGAACTTGAGTCTTGCTATTTACATGTCAAATGAAACATGTTGCTTATAGCCTACACAATATTTAAAGAATTGCTCTTAGTTGAGAACTAGAATAGGCTTGTAGTTTCCCTTAGTGGAAACATGTATTAAATATTGAAACATTAAATGATTAAGTTATCGGTAATCAGGAACACTCTAAAGCTCACAATAAACTCAACAACTAGGGTCGCAGTGACATGTAATGGTGTATTACGTAGCTGCTGAATCTTGCGTAAACTCAGAATAAGTTCCTAAGAACTGATAACACTATTGTATAATTATACAGTAAAGTATTATTAGTCATTCAAGATCAAGGAGACTATGACACTACAGTAAGGTCACTGTCTAGGGTCGCTGTGACTTGTAACTATTGAGTTACTAGACAATAACATCACGCAGCATCACGATCACCCCAAATTCAAATGAGGAAATTGAATTTAATGTGCACTGCCGTGCAGTAGTCATTCTGACTGATGGTACAACTAATTTGCTAACTAGCTAAAATAATAGGAAAGTAGAGAACTGAAAGGTTTATTCATTAAAATCAAGGAAAATTCTGAATCGACAGTGAGATTAGTAGCCTAGTCATTCTGACTTATGAGCTAATTAAATGGCAGCTCATAGGCTTGACACTGTAAACTGTTTAGTACGAAATCATCTTTACATGAAATTGAGTTTATTAAATCAGTCTCTATAAGTATAGTCAACTGCAATTAATGGTGAGTACAGATTAGGCTAGTACTCAGTTGACACTAACTAAAGTCCCTAAACCTACCTAAATAAATGGTTTGAATTTCTAACCTACCTAAGTAAGAGACTAAGCTAATTGTGAGCAAAAATGTACTCGAATTAACATTGTGAGCAGTATTGAGCTCATTAACAGATCGAGCTATATTGAACTCGTGAACATGGTGAGCTATAATGAGCTCGTTAGCAGTGCTAACAGGGTGAGTTGCAGTGAACTCGTCAACAGTGTTGACAGGGTGAGCTACAGTGAGCTTGTTAGCAGTGCTAACAGGGTGAGTTACAGTGAACTCGTCAACAGTGTTGACAGGGTGAGCTCAGTGAGCTCGTTAGCAGTGTTGACAGGGTGAGCTACAGTGAGCTCGTCAACAGTGTTGACAGGGTGAGCTACAGTGAGCTCGTTAGGAGTGCTAACTGGGTGAGTTCAGTGAACTCGTCAACAGTGTTGACAGGGTGAGCTACAGTGAGCTCGTTAGCAGTGCTAACAGGGTGAGTTACAGTGAACTCGTCAACAGTGTTGACAGGGTGAGCTACAGTGAGCTCGTTAGCAGTGCTAACAGGGTGAGTTGCAGTGAACTCGTCAACAGTGTTGACAGGGTGAGCTACAGTGAGCTCGTTAGCAGTGCTAACAGGGTGAGTTACAGTGAACTCGTCAACAGTGTTGACAGGGTGAGCTGCAGTGAGCTCGTTAGCAGTGCTAACAGGGTGAGTTACAGTGAACTCGTCAACAGTGTTGACAGGGTGACCTGCAGTGAGCTCGTTAGCAGTGCTAACAGGGTGAGTTACAGTGAACTCGTCAACAGTGTTGACAGGGTGAGCTACAGTGAGCTCGTTAGCAGTGCTAACAGGGTGAGTTACAGTGAACTCGTCAACAGTGTTGACAGGGTGAGCTGCAGTGAGTTCGTTAGCAGTGCTAACAGGGTGAGTTACAGTGAACTCGAATTAACGAGGTGGAGTTTTGCATCATTCAATTTATCATGACGAGCAGTGCTCGTGGCATGGAGAACATTAAAGTGTTCGATTGTCATGGCGAGCAATATTAAGCTCGTACGCATGGGGAACAAGCACTCATATTATTACGTTAATTCTAAGGTGAGCTATATTAAGCTCATGAAGCATGTTAATTAACAATGCTAATGTTTAACGATAATGCATTAAACATATTAGTTCTCTGTAAATTCGCTTACGTATTAGTAAGTTTGCAAGTTTGTTCGTGCTGCGCTCCTACACTAAATAAGCAGAAACGAAAGAAAAAACAACTCAAACAATTGATGCAAGTATTTATCACTAACTCTTAGTGCAGAAAACATGGTATTAAGAAGGTTTTCTTGGCAAACCTTTAAGCGCAAGTATAGTGGACCAGTGGTCCTAATGAATTTGTTACTAAATTCAGGAAATGCCAGTGGCATTGAGTGCTAGATTCTTTAGCCTAACATTATTAATTACCTAGGGAGTACTAGATTCTCTAGCCCAACATTACAATTTACCTAGGAAGACTGAGTGTGGTCAATTACTACTTGTCGAAAATAATTCTAGGTCTGCAGTGAATTCAATAGTTTGGTCGCTGTGACTTGTACTTGTTTGAGTACGGACCATTGGTTTTCACTGAGAGCTATGAAACATATCGGCGAGTATCAATTGCACTACATTCAATCTGAGTTTATTACTCAGCTGTGTTTCTCCCTTTAGCTTGCTGCTGGAGAATTGATTTACTGCTGACTAATTTATTATTATTGGCAGGTTTAGGCTTGTTCACATTCAGAACTTTACCAGTAAGTAAGTAGCCACCTGCAGATTGGAGCATATTCATTCCCAATCGTTTAACATGTCCAGTTATGAACTGGTAATAGTAGTCGGCTCCTACTAGCACATCTACATGGTTAAGGCGGTCAAACGTTAACTTGTCAGCCAAATTAATTTCACGTTCCTGCAGGAAGTGGGCTGTGTACCCCAGACCCTTAATATTTAAGTCTAAAGGTATTTGATCTACAACAATGGCTTGGACAGCCTTGGCATGACTACCTAGTCGTACAAGCGGTTGAACTACTGAGTATTCATGGGTTCCTCGATTTATCATGGACCCGGACAAGTTTAATTTTACCTGTCCTATTGGTTGTAAATTAAGTGCCTCTGCTGCCCTTTGAGTAATGAAAGTTCTCTGGGAACCTTGGTCAAATAGTCCACGTATGGTGATCTTGGCCCCTCTGTTTTTCACTTGAAGTTGGGCAGTAGGCAAAGCAGCATCCACTTGAGATGCTTGTGTAGTTACGCTGTACACATCTCGCACCTTGCAGCACTGTACTTGTGTAGATTCTCTACGTCCTATTCTAGGATTGACATAATTAGTCCTAACTAATTTGCACAGTGCAGCATGATGCTTGCCCCTTCTACACCTATTGCAGGTGTTCAGTGGGGTGTCACAGCTGTTAACATTATGTGGTTTGAGACACCTAGTACATTTATGTAACTGTTTGAGTCGTCTGACTCTTGTGTCTCTATTAGGATAATTAGTACATTTGTACAGAGAATGTTTTTGATTGCAAAACAAGCACATTCCCCATCCTACAGATCGTTTAGGGGTTACCGGTTTAGGTAAAACAATATTTGCAGGTTGTGATGGTTTTGCTGCTTGCATTTGCTTGTTATTTATTCTCTTGTGAGTACTGGGTGTACTCTGGGGAACCATTAACAGGCTCTTTGGAGTGCTCTTTGGACTATTAGGTCTCTTAGGAGCACCTGTGGAATTATTAGCAGTGCTCTTTGGACTATTAGGTCTCTTAGGAGCACCTGTGGAGTTATTAGCAGTGCTCTTTGGACTATTAGGTCTCTTAGGAGCACCTGTGGGACTCTTAGGCCTCACTGATGAATCAGTATTTGACTGATTGTTGTTACATTGAGTATTAGCACCTTTGTTACCTAGTGACAGTGTCACTTTAGGAGTTTCAGGTAAGGAAACTGATGTAGGTACAGGTTTGGTGCATTCAGATTTAGCATTAATTGCCTGGTCTGCTGTATGATTGCTCATATTACGCAAACCTGTAAATATATCCTGCATTGACAGGGTATTACCATTCTGGCATACATATAATTTATTAAGTGTGTCACCAGACAATTTCCTTTGGATGATAATTTTAGTCATCCACTCAGTAGTTGGGTGATCCACCTCTTTACTGAAAGAATTTATCAGTGACTCAAGCTGGAAACTAAAGGCTTGTAAAGAGTCAACTGATTGCTCTGGTGAAGATAAATTTAATAATTGGTGCACAAGGTTTATAATAGTCTTCTCATTGTTAGCACTTACTTTAGAAGGCTGTTGTGAGCAATTGTGACCATTACTTGTGTTGCTTAAGGCTTCTTGTTTAGCCTCAGCTTTGATTACAGCTTCGACTGCTGCTGCAGCATTAGCTTTATCATTTTCTGGTTCAGATTCACTGATCATTGCAGCTTCACTTGTTTCATCTGCAGCTTCACTTGTTTCTCTGGGTTCTGGTGATAAGCTACTTAATTCAGTAGCCTTATGTATTGAACTTATAGAATCCAGGGAACATTGAGAAGAGTGGTCTGAAATTTGATCAGACTCTGTGAACAAATCATCACATGAAGCTGTATTAGATGAGAGGTTAGAAAATGAAGGTTGAACTTCAGTTGTTGATCCTGTTTAGTGATCAGCATTGATTAGAGGATTCTCCTCATCTTGAGGTAGCTCATGTATTTCATCTGAGCTGAGTGCTTTCTCGGTTGTAGTTTTTCTACAAAAACGTTCTATCCAATCAGGATCATTTTGTTTCGCAAGCACTCTTTTATAGTGATCTAACTGGTCTTGAATGGTATCTACATATTCATCAAGATCATATTCGATCTGACTTAATTCGTCTGGGTCAGTATTACTGACCTGGAGTAAGTTCCTATGAGACTCGATTACAGTCTTCACATGATCATATTTTTGGTGGGCGCTCCCTATGTAACTTGCTAGTCTGTAGACGTCACCTGGGTCAGTTTCGACACAGAGATGACATTTCATAAGCAGTTTTTCTAGGGGACGTTGAAGAGCTGTCAAGAATCTTGCATTCCTTTCTAAAGGATTCATTCTTGCGGTAAATGGAGCCTGATAGGGCTTATGTAGCTAGTGGTATAGCTATGTTGTCTGCTCCTTGATATAGAGCAGGTATAAGTATTGACAGCCTAATATTTCTTGAGGCTGGTTGTAAGTTACCTCATTTAGAGGTTAGCTACCTACCTAATAATAAGCAACTAAGATTTGAGTGGTACCTTGGTCTCACTACAGGTGTTCCTCAGCTTAGCTCATCTAAATCAGCCTCGGATGGGTAGCAGACTTACAGTAACACTCAAAGACATACATAGAAATATGCAATAAAATAATTACACAATAAATGGTTAATCCCACCCTTGATAGGGTCAGCACAAAAGAATAATATATGTGTCACTAACTAGCTCAAGCCTAGTCGTGAGAATTTCTACTTAAGAAACTACAACTATATTTAGCCTGTGCTTATTCCAAATTCAACACAATCACAGCCTAAATTGCTACCTAATAAAGATTGGCAAAGATTATATTATGGTGCAGTAATGTGCAAATAATTGTGCTGTGTTTTTGTTTTTTTGGGATTTTATATAATATACACTTGTGTAATTATGTGCATAAGAAATTAAATGAACACAAAGGAATTAATTGTGTTTGGCAAGTATTCTACTGCCGTAAATATTATCTAACTCCTAAATGTACTCCTAATTGTGGAATAAAATATTATCAGGGTTAGTAATGATTAACTAGTATGAGATCAGTAATTTATATTAGTATACTGGATCCCTAAATGTTAATGATCCACTGACTTGAGTGAATCAGTAATTATAACATGGATTCAGGCTATAATGGACAGTCTGTTGACAGCCATATATTGAAACATTGGTATAGCCTAAATGGTTAACACTTAATTGGTGTTAGTGATAAATATAAGGTTATGAGCTGTTGCTCTTGGTGACCTAAGGATTCTACTTCAGTATGAAGCGTAGGTCTAAGTGTTGTGGGTAATTGGCTATGACCCACTAAACCTACCTTATACATGAGGTGAAAGTAGCAATATGTTAGTGTGATCTAGACTAACTGATGTGTTACAGTGTTAGTTGACACAATTAATTAAATAGTTAGTCTAGCCTGTAGTTTTCAAAATATCCCAAGCATCCCAAATTCGACGGTAGAGCCATATTTGGAGCCAAATTCTGGTTCTATGCACGTATTCGCAGTTTGAAATTACGACTTTTTATACCGAAAATATGTCAATTACTGAAAGCGGCGACGGATCAAATTTTGCCCAAACCCCCCCTGAAGTTTTCAAAATATATCAAACATTGCAAATTCCACCCTTGAGCCATATTTTGGAGCCAAATTCTGGCTCTCTGCACGTATTCGCAGTTTGAAATTACGAATTTTTATACCGATAATATGCCAATTACTGAAAACAGCGATAGACCACATTTTGCCCAAACCCCCCCCCCCCCTGCAGTTTTCAAAATATTCCAAACATCCCAAATTCGACGCTTGAGCCATATTTGGAAGCCAAATTCTGGCTCTCTGCACGTATTCGCAGTTTGAAATTACGACTTTTTATACCGATAATATGCCAATTACAGAAAGCGGCGATAGATCACATTTTTCTCAACCCCCCCCCCCCCCCCTGCAGTTTTCAAAAAAATTCCAAACATCCCAAATTCGAAGCTTGAGCCAAATTTTGGAGCCATATTCTGGCTCTCTGCACGTATTCGCCGTTTGAAATTGCGACTTTTTATACCGAAAATATGCCAATTACAGAAAGCGGCGATGGATCACAATTTGCCCAAACCCTCCCTGCAGTTTTCAAAATATCCCAAGCATCCCAAATTCGACGCTTCAGCAATATTTTGGAGCCAAATTCTCGCTCTCTGCACGTATTCGCAGTTTGAAATTTCGACTTTTTATACCGAAAAAATGCCAATTACTGAGAACGGCGATGGGTCACATTTTCCCCAAATCCCCCCCTGTAGTTTTCAAAATATCCCAAAAATCTCAAATTCGACCCTTGAGTCATATTTTTGAGCCAAATTCTCGCTTTCTGAACGTAATCGCAGTTTGAATTTTCGACTTTTATACCGAAAATATTCCAATTAGTGTGAATGGCGATGGGTCACATTTTGCCCAAACCACCCTGAAGTTTTCAAAATATCCCAAAAATCCCAAATTCGACCCTTGAGCCGTATTTTGGAGCCAAATTCTGGCTCTCTGCACGTATTCGCCGTTTGAAATTACGACTTTTTATACCGAAAAAATGCAAATTTCTTAGAGCAGCGATGGGTCACATTTTGCCCAAACAGCCCCTGCAGTTTTAAAAGTTATCCCAAACATCCCGAATTGGACGCTTGAGCCATATTTGGGTGCCAAATTCTGGCTCTCTGCAGATAATCGCCATTTGAAATTAGGACTTTTTATACCGAAAATATGCCAATTGGTGAGAGCTGCGATGGGTCACATTTTACCCAAACTGCCCTGTAGTTGTCTGAAATTACGTTCTTAAACTTACGAAGTTACGTAAATTACGAAGTTACGTAATTTCCCAGTCTGAAATTACGACTTTTTATACCGAAAATATGTCAATTACTCAGAGCGACGATAGGTCACATTTTGCCCAAACCCCCCCCCCCTCGCCCTGCAGTTTTCAAAATATCCCAAACATGCCAAATTCGACCCTTGAGCTATATTTTGCAGCCAAAAACTGGCTCTCTGCACATATTCGCAGTCTGAAATTACGACTTTTTATACCGAAAATATGTCAATTACTCAGAGCGACGATGGGTCACATTTTGCCCAATCCCCCCTCCCCTCTGCAGTTTTCAAAATATCCCAAACACCCCAAATTCGACGCATGAGCAATATTTTGAAGCCAAATTCTGACTCTCTGCACGTACTCGCAGTTTTAAATTACGATTTTTTATACAGAAAATATGTCAATTACAGAAACCAGCGATGGGTCACATTTTGCCCAAACCCCCCCCCCCCCTTCTGCAGTTTTCAAAATATCCCAAAAATCCCAAATTCAACCCCTGAGCCATATTTAGGAGCCAAATTCTGGCTCTCTGCACATATTCGCAGGTTGAAATTGCGATATTTATACCGAAAATATATCAATTACTGAGAGCAGCGATGGGTCACATTTTGCCCAAACCCCCTCCTGCACTTTTCAAAATATCCCAAACATCCCAAATTCGACGCTTGAACTATATTTTGGAGCCAAATTTAGGCTCTCTGCACGTATTCGCCGTTTGAAATTATGTCATTTTATACCGAAAATATGCCAATTACTTAGAGCGGCGATGGGTCACATTTTTCCCAAACCCCCCTGCAGTTTTAAAAATATCCCAAACATCCCAAATTTGACCCTTGAGCCAAATTTTGGAGCCAAATTGTGGCACTCTGCACATATTCGCAGCTTGAAATTACGAAATATACCGAAAATATGCCAATTACGAAGAGCGGCGATGGATCACATTTTGCCCAAACCCTATTCCAGTTTTCAAAATATCCCAAACATCCCAAATTCGAACCTGGAGCCTTATTTTGGAGCCAAGTTCTGGCTCTCTTCACGTATTCGCAAGTGTAAATTACGACTTTTTATACCGAAAATATGCCAATTACTGAAAGCAACGATGGATCACATTTTGCTTACAACGCTCCCTGCAGTTTTCAAACACCCCAAATTCGACGCATGAGACATATTTTGGAGCCAAATTCTGGCTCTCTGCACGTATTCGCAGTTTGAAATTATGAATTTTTATACTGAAAATATGCCAATTATGGAAAGCAGCGATGGATTACATTCTTCCCAAACCCTCCCTGCAGTTTTCAAAATATCCCAAACATCCCAAATTCGACGCTTGAGCCATATTTTGGAGCCAAATTCTGGCTCTCTGCACGTATTCGCAGTTTGAAATTATGAATTTTTATACTGAAAATATGCCAATTATGGAAAGCAGCGTTGGATCACATTATGCCCAAACCCTCCCTGCAGTTTAAAAAATATCCCAAACATCCCAAATTCGACCCTGAAGCCTTATTTTGGAGCCAAATTGTGGCTCTCTGCACGTATTCGCAGTTTGACAAACGACTTTTTATACCGAAATTATGCCAATTACTTTAAGCGATGATAGATCACATTTTGCCAAAACAGTTTTCAAAATATCCCAAGCATCCCAAAATCGACCCTTGAGCCATATTTTGGAGTCAAATTCTGGCTTTCTGCACATATTCCCAGGTTGAAATTACGACATTTTATACAGAAAATATGTCAATTACTGAGATCAGCGATGGGTCACATTTTACCCAAACCAACCCATGCAGTTTTCAAAATATCCCAAACATCCCAAATTCAACGCTTGAGCCATATTTTTGAGCCAAATTCGGGCTCTCTGCACGTATTTGCAGTTTGAAATTACGTCATTTTATACCGAAAATATGCAAATTACTGAGAGCGGTGAAGGGTCACATTTTGCCCAAACCCCCTCCTTGCAGTTTTCAAAATATCCCAAACATCCCACATTCGACCCTTGAGAATTTTTTGGGCCAAATTCTGGCTCTCTGCACTTATTCGCAGTTTGAAATTACGAATTTTTATCCCAAACATCCCAAATTTGACGCTTGAAAATATGCCAATTACTGAAAGAAGCGATGGGTCACATTTTGCCCAAACCCCCCTGCACTTTGCAAAATATCCCAAATTCGACCCTTGAGCCATATTTTGGAGGCAAATTCTGGCTCTCTGCACATATACGCAGTTTGAAATTACAACATTTTATACCGAAAATATGCCAATTACCTAGAGCGGCAATGGATCACATTTTGCCCAAACCTTCCCTGCAGTTTTCGAAATTTCCCAAACATCCCAAATTCGACCCTTGAGAGTTATTTTGGAGCTAAGTTCTGGCTCTCTACACGTATTCGCAGTTTGAAATTACGACATTTTATACCAAAAACAAGACAATTACTGAAAGCGGCGATGGATCACATTTTTCCCAAACCCTCCCTGCAGTTTTCAAAATATCCCAAACATCCCAAATTCGAGGCTTGAGGCGTATTTTGGAGCCAAATTCGGGTTCTTTGCACGTGTTCGCAGTTTGATATTATTTAATTTTATAACGAAAATATGCCAATTAATGAGAGCGACGATGGGTCACATTTTGCCCAAACCCCCCTACAGTTTTCAAAATATCCCAAACATCCCAAATTCGACCCTTGAGCCATATTTTGGAGCCAAATTCTGGCTCTCTGCTCGTATTCTCTGTTTTAAATTATGACTTTTTATACCGAAAATATGTCAATTACTGAGAGCAGCGATGAGTCACATTTTGCCCAAACTCCCTTTGCACTTTTCAAAATATCCCAAACAACCCAAGTTCGACGCTTGAATCATATTTTGGAGCCAAATTCTGGCTCTCTGCACGTATTTTCAGTTTGAAATTACGTCATTTTATACCGAAAATATGCAAATTACTGAGAGCGGCGATGGGTCACATTTTGCCCAAACCACCCTGCAGTTTTCAAAATATACCAAACATCCCAAATTCGACCCTTGAGCGAAATTTTGGAGCCAAATTGTGGCTCTCTGCACATATTCGCAGTTTGAAATTACGACTTTTATACCGATAATATGTCAATTACTGAGAGCAGCGATGAGTCACATTTTGCCCAAACTCCCTTTGCACTTTTCAAAATATCCCAAACATCTCAAATTCGAGGCTTGAGCCATATTATGGAGCCAAATTCGAGCTCTTTGCACGTGTTTGCAGTTTGATATTATTTAATTTTATACCGAAAATATGCCAATTACTGAGAGCGACGATGGGTCATATTTTGCCCAAACCCCCCTGCAGTTTTCAAAATATCCCAAACATCCCCAATTCGACCCCATAAGCCATATTTTGGAGCCAAATTTTGGCTTTCTGCATGTATTCGCAGTTTGAAATTACGACCTTTCATACCGAAAACATGTCAATTACTAAAAGCAGCGAGGGATCACATTTTGCCCAAACCCTCTCTGAAGTTTTCAAATTATCCCAAGCATCCCAAATTCGACCCTTGAGCCATATTTTGGAGCCAAATTCTGGCTCTCTGCACGTATTCGCTGTTTGAAATTATGACTTTTTATACCGAAAATATGTCAATTACTGAGAGCAGCGATTGGTCACATTTTGCCCAAACCCCGTTTGCATTTTTCAAAATATCCCAAACATCCCAAGCTCGACGCTTGAACCATATTTTGGAGCCAAAATATGGCTCTCTGCACGTATTCGCAGTTTGAAATTACGTCATTTTATAACAAAAACATGCCAATTACTTGGCGCAGCGATAGGTCACATTTTGCCCAAATCCCCCTGCAGTTTTCAAAACATCTCAAACATACCAAATTCGACGCGTGAGCCAAATTTTGGAGCCAAATTGTGGCTTTCTGCCCATATTCGCAGCTTGAAATTTCGAATTTTTATACTGAAAATATGCCAATTACGGAGAGCGGCGATGGATCACATTTTGCCACAACCCTCCCTCCAGTTTTCAAAATATCCCAAACATCCTAAATTCGAACCTGGAGCCTTATTTTGGAGCCAAATTCGGCTCTCTGCACATATTCGCAGTTTGAAATTACGAATTTTTATACCGAAAATATGTCAATTACTGAGAGCGGCGATAGGTCACATTTTGCCAAAAGCCCCCACCCCCCTGCAGTTTTCAAAATATCCCAAACATCCCAAATTCGAAGCTTGAGCCATATTTTGGAGCCAAACTCTGGCTTTCTGCACGTGTTCGCAGTTTGAAATAACGACTTTTTATACCGAAAATATGTCTATTACTGAAAGCGGCGATAGATCACATTTTGCCCGAGCCCACCGTTCAGTTTTCATAATATCCCAAGCATCCCAAATTCGACCCTTGAGTCATATTTTGGAGCCAAATTCTAGCTCTCTGCACATATTCGCAGTTTGAAATTACAACTTTTTATACCAAAATATGCCAATTACTTAGAGCGGCGATGGATCACATTCTGCACAAACCCTCTTTGCAGTTTTAAAAATATCCCAAACATCCCAAATTAAACGGTTGAGCCATATTTTGGGGACAAATTCTGGCTCTCTGCACGTATTCGCAGTTTGAAATTACGACTTTTTAAACCGAAAATATGCCATTTACTGAAAGCTGCGATGGATCGCATTCAGCACAAACCCTCCCTGGAGTTTTCCAAATATCCTAAACATCCCAAATTCAACGCTTGAGCCATATTTTGGAGCTAAATTCTGGCTCTCTGAACGTATTTGCAGTTTGAAGCTACGAATATTTATACCGAAAATATGCCAATTACGGAGAGCAGCAATGGATCACATTTTGCCCAAACCCCTTTTTGCAGTTTTCAAAATATCGCAAACATTCCAAATTCCACCCTTGCGGCATATTTTGGAGCGAAGTTCTGGCTCTCTGCACGTAATCGCAGTTTTAAATTAGGAATTTTAATCAGAAAATATACCAATTACTTAAAGCGGCGATGGATCACATTTTGCCCAAACCCTCCGTGCAGTTTTCAAAATATCCAAAACATCCCAAATTCGACACTTGAGCCATATTTTCTAGCCAAATTCGGGCTTTCTGCACGTCTTCACAGTTTGGAATAACGACTTTTGATCCCGAAAATATGCGAATTACTGAAAGCGGCGATAGATCACATTTTGCTCAACCCCACCATTCAGTTTTCAAAATATCCCAAACATCCCAAATTCGACGCTTGAGCCATATTTTGGAGCTAAATTTTGGCTCTCTGCACCTATTCGCAGTTTGAAATTACTACTTTTTATACCGAAAATATGCCAATTACTGTAAGCGGCGATGGATCACATTCTGCCCAAACCCTACCAGTAGTTTTCAAAATATCTCAAACATCCCAAACTCGACGCTTGAGCCATATTTTGAAACCAAATTATGGCTCTCTGCACGTATTCACAGTTTGAAATTTCGACGTTTATACAGGAAATATGCCAATTTCTGAAAGCGGCGATGGATCACATAATGACCAAACCCTCCCTGCAGTTTTTAAAATATCCCAAACATCCCAAATTCGACCCTTGACCAATATTTTCTAGCCAAATTCTGGCTTCTGCACGTATTCGCAGTTTGAAATAACGACTTTTTATACCGAAAATATGCCAATTACTGAAAGCAGCGATAGATCACATTTTGCCCAAATCAACCATTCTGTTTTCAAAATATTCCAAGGATCCCAAATTCGACCCTTGAGCCATATTTTGGAGCCAAATTTTGGCTCTCTGCACTTATACGCAGGTTGAAATTACAACACTTTGTACCGAAAATATGCCAATTATGTAGAGCGGCAATGGATCACATTTTACCTAAACCCTACCTGCAGTTTTCAATATATCCCAAACATCCCAAATTCGACCCTTGAGCCTTTTTTTGGAGCCAAATTCTGACTCTCTGCACGTATTCGCAGTTTGAAATTATGATTTTATATACCGAAAATATGTCAATTACTGAAAGCAGCGATGGGTCAGATTTTGCCCCCCCCCCCCCTGCAGTTTTCAAAATATCCCAAACATCCCAAATTCGACCCTTGAGCCATTTTTTGGAGCCAAATTTTGGCTCTCTGCACGTATTCGCTGTTTTAAATTAGGTATTTTTAAACCGAAAATATGCTAATTACTTTGAGAGGCGATGGATCACATTTTGCCCAAACCCTCCGTGCCAATTTCAAAATATCCCAAACATCCCTAACTCGACCCTGGAGCCTTATTTTGGAGCCAAGTTCTGGCTTTCTTCACGTATTCGCAGTTTGAAATAACGACTTTTTATACCGAAAATATGCCAATTACTGAAAGTGGCGATAGGTCACATTTTGCCCAAACAACCCCCCCCCTGCAGTTTTAAAAATATCCCAAACATCCCAAATTCGACCCTTGAGCCATATTTTGGAGCCTAATTCTGGCTCTCTGCACATATTCGCGGTTTGAAATTACGACTTTTTATACCGAAAATATGTCAATTACTGAGAGCGGCGATAGGTCACATTTTGACCAAACCCCCCCTCCCCCCTGTAATAATTTGGAGCCAAATTCTGGCTCTCTGCACGTATTCACAGTTTGAAATTACGAATTTTTACACCGAAAATATTCCAAATACTGAGAGCGGCGATGGATCACATTTTGCCCAAACCTTCCCTGCAGTTTTTGAAATATCGCAAACATCCCAAATTCGACCCTTGAGAATTACTTTGGAGCTAAATTCTGGCTCTCTGCACGTATTCGCAGTTTGAAATTACGAGTTTTTTTACCGAAAATATGACAATTACTGAGAGCGGCGATTGGTCACATTTAGCCGAAACCCCCTCCTTGCAGTTTTCAAAATATCCCAAACATCCCAAACTCGACGCTTGAGCCATATTTTGGAGCTAAATTCTGGCTCTCTGCCTCTATTCGCAGTTTGAAATTTCGACTTTTTATGCCGAAAATATGCTGAAAATTATTGAAAATATGCTGAAAAATAAAATAAATATGCTGAAAATTACTGAAAGCGGCGATGTATCACATTTTACCGTAACCCTCCGTGCAGTTTTCAAAATATCCAAAACATCCCAAATTCGACCCTTGAGCCATTTTTTGGAGCCAAATTCTGGCTCTCTGCACCTATTCGCAGTTTGAAATTACGACTTTTTATACCGAAAATGTGTCAATTACTGAGAGCGGCGATAGGTCACATTTTGCCCCCCACCCCACTGCAGTTTTCAAAATAACCCAAAAATCCCAAATTCGACGCTTGAGCCATATTTTGGAGCTAAATTCTGGCTCTCTGCATCTATTCGCAGTTTGAAATTACGACTTTTTATACCGAAAATATGACAATTACTGGGAGCGGAGATTGGTCACATTTAGCCGAAACCCCCTCCTTGCAGTTTTCAAAATATCCCAAACATCCCAAACTCGATTCTTGAGCCATATTTTGAAACCAAATTATGGCTCTCTGCACTTATTTGCATTTTGAAATTTCGTCTTTTTAAACCGAAAATATGTCAATTACTGAAAGCGGCGATGGATCACATTTTGCCCAAACCCTCCCTGCAGTTTTCAAAATATTCCAAACATCTCAAATTCAACGCTTGAGCCATACTTTGGAGCCAAATTCTGGCTCTCAGCAGGTATTCGCAGTTTGAAGTTAAAAATTTTTATACCGAAAATATGCCAATTACGGAGAGCGGAATGGGTCACATTTTGCCCAAACCCTACCTGTAGTTTTAAAAATATCCCAAACATCCCAAATTCGACCCTTGAGCCATATTTTCTAGCCAAATTCGGGCTTTCTGTACGTATTCGCAGTTTGAAAAAACGACTTTTTATTCCGAAAATATGCATATTACTGAAAGCGGCGATGGATCACATTTTGCCCAAACCCTCCGTTCAGTTTTTAAAATATCCAAAACATCCCAAATTCGACACTTGAGCCATATTTTGGAGCCAAATTCTGGCTCTCTGCACCTATTCGCAGTTTAAAATTACCACTTTTTATACCGAAATTGTATCAATTACTGAGAGCGGCGAAAGGTCACATTTTGCCCCCCCCCCTGCAGTTTTCAAAATAACCCAAAAATCCCAAATTCGACGCTTGAGCCATATTTTGGAGCTAAATTCTGGCTCTCTGCATCTATTTGCAGTTTGAAATTACGACTTTTTATACCGAAATATGCCAATTACTGAAAGTGGCGATAGGTCACATTTTTCCCAAACAACCCCCCCCCCCCTGCAGTTTTAAAAATATCATAAACATCCCAAATTCGACCCTTGAGCCATATTTTGGAGCCTAATTCTGGCTCTCTGCACATATTCGCGGTTTGAAATTACGACTTTTTATACCGAAAATATGTCAATTACTGAGAGCGGCGATTGGTCAAATTTTGACCAAACCCACCCTCCCCCCTGTAATAATTTGGAGCCAAATTCTGGCTCTCTGCACGTATTCGCAGTTTGAAATTACGAATTTTTACACCGAAAATATTCCAAATACTGAGAGCGGCGATGGATCACATTTTGCCCAAACCTTCCCTGCAGTTTTCGAAATATCGCAAACATCCCAAATTCGACCCTTGAGAATTACTTTGGAGCTAAATTCTGGCTCTCTGCACGTATTCGCAGTTTGAAATTACGAGTTTTTTTTACCGAAAATATGACAATTACTGAGAGCGGCGATTGGTCACATTTAGCCGAAACCCCCTCCTTGCAGTTTTCAAAATATCCCAAACATCCCAAACTCGACGCTTGAGCCATATTTTGGAGCTAAATTCTGGCTCTCTGCATCTATTCGCAGTTTGAAATTTCGACTTTTTAAGCCGAAAATATGCTGAAAATTATTGAAAATATGCTGAAAAATAAAATAAATATTCTGAAAATTACTGAAAGCGGCGATGGATCACATTTTACCGTAACCCTCCGTGCAGTTTTCAAAATATCCAAAAAATCCCAAATTCGACCCTTGAGTCATATTTTCTAGCCAAATTCGAGCTTTCTGCACGTATTCGCAGTTTGAAATAACGACTTTTTACACCGAAAATATGCCAATTACTGAAAGCGGCGATAGATCACATTCAGCCTAAACCCACCATTCAGTTTTCAAAATATCTCAAACATCCCAAATACGACCCTTGAGCCATATTTTGGAGCCAAATTCTGGCTCTCTGCACCTATTCGCAGTTTTAAATTACGACTTTTTATACCGAAAATGTGTCAATTACTGAGAGCGGCGATAGGTCACATTTTGCCCCCCACCCCACTGCAGTTTTCAAAATAACCCAAAAATCCCAAATTCGACGCTTGAGCCATATTTTGGAGCTAAATTCTGGCTCTCTGCATCTATTCGCAGTTTGAAATTACGACTTTTTATACCGAAAATATGACAATTACTGGGAGCGGAGATTGGTCACATTTAGCCGAAACCCCCTCCTTGCAGTTTTCAAAATATCCCAAACATCCCAAACTCGATTCTTGAGCCATATTTTGAAACCAAATTATGGCTCTCTGCACTTATTTGCATTTTGAAATTTCGTCTTTTTAAACCGAAAATATGTCAATTACTGAAAGCAGCGATGGATCACATTTTGCCCAAACCCTCCCTGCAGTTTTCAAAATATCCCAAACATCTCAAATTCAACGCTTGAGCCATACTTTGGAGCCAAATTCTGGCTCTCAGCAGGTATTCGCAGTTTGAAGTTAAAAAAATTTATACCGAAAATATGCCAATTACGGAGAGCGGAATGGATCACATTTTGCCCAAACCCTACCTGTAGTTTTAAAAATATCCCAAACATCCCAAATTCGACCCTTGAGCCATATTTTCTACCCAAATTCGGGCTTTCTGTACGTATTCGCAGTTTGAAAAAAACGACTTTTTATTCCGAAAATATGCATATTACTGAAAGCGGCGATGGATCACATTTTGCCCAAACCCTCCGTGCAGTTTTCAAAATATCCAAAACATCCCAAATTCGACACTTGAGCCATATTTTGGAGCCAAATTCTGGCTCTCTGCACCTATTCGCAGTTTAAAATTACCACTTTTTATACCGAAATTGTGTCAATTACTGAGAGCGGCGAAAGGTCACATTTTGCCCCCCCCCCTGCAGTTTTCAAAATAACCCAAAAATCCTAAATTCGACGCTTGAGCCATATTTTGGAGCTAAATTCTGGCTCTCTGCATCTATTTGCAGTTTGAAATTACGACTTTTTATACCGAAATATGCCAATTACTGAAAGTGGCGATAGGTCACATTTTGCCCAAACAACCCCCCCCCCCTGCAGTTTTAAAAATATCCCAAACATCCCAAATTCGACCCTTGAGCCATATTTTGGAGCCTAATTCTGGCTCTCTGCACATATTCGCGGTTTGAAATTACGACTTTTTATACCGAAAATATGTCAATTACTGAGAGCGGCGATAGGTCACATTTTGACCAAACCTCCCCTTACCCCCTGTAATAATTTGGAGCCAAATTCTGGCTCTCTGCACGTATTCGCAGTTTGAAATTACGAATTTTTACACCGAAAATATTCCAAATACTGAGAGCGGCGATGGATCACATTTTGCCCAAACCTTCCCTGCAGTTTTCGAAATATCGCAAACATCCCAAATTCGACCCTTGAGAATTACTTTGGAGCTAAATTCTGGCTCTCTGCACGTATTCGCAGTTTGAAATTACGAGTTTTTTTACCGAAAATATGACAATTACTGAGAGCGGCGATTGGTCACATTTAGCCGAAACCCCCTCCTTGCAGTTTTCAAAATATCCCAAACATTCCAAACTCGACGTTTGAGCCATATTTTGGAGCTAAATTCTGGCTCTCTGCATCTATTCGCAGTTTGAAATTTCGACTTTTTAAGCCGAAAATATGCTGAAAATTATTGAAAATATGCTGAAAAATAAAATAAATATGCTGAAAATTACTGAAAGCGGCGATGGATCACATTTTACCGTAACCCTCCGTGCAGTTTTCAAAATATCGAAAAAATCCCAAATTCGACACTTGAGCCATATTTTCTAGCCAAATTCGAGCTTTCTGCACGTATTCGCAGTTTGAAATAACGACTTTTTATACCGAAAATATGCCAATTACTGAAAGCGGCGATTAATCACATTTTGCCAAAACCCTCCGTGCAGTTTTCAAAATATCCCAAACATCCCAAACTCGATTCTTGAGCCATATTTTGAAACCAAATTATGGCTCTCTGCACTTATTTGCATTTTGAAATTTCGTCTATTTAAATCGAAAATATGTCAATTACTGAAAGCGGCGATGGATCACATTTTGCCCAAACCCTCCCTGCAGTTTTCAAAATATCCCAAACATCTCAAATTCAACGCTTGAGCCATACTTTGGAGCCAAATTCTGGCTCTCAGCAGGTATTCGCAGTTTGAAGTTAAACATTTTTATACCGAAAATATGCCAATTACGGAGAGCGGAATGGATCACATTTTGCCCAAACCCTACCTGTAGTTTTAAAAATATCCCAAACATCCCAAATTCGACCCTTGAGCCATATTTTCTACCCAAATTCGGGCTTTCTGTACGTATTCGCAGTTTGAAAAAACGACTTTTTATTCCGAAAATATGCATATTACTGAAAGCGGCGATGGATCACATTTTGCCCAAACCCTCCGTGCAGTTTTCAAAATATCCAAAACATCCCAAATTCGACACTTGAGCCATATTTTGGAGCCAAATTCTGGCACTCTGCACCTATTCGCAGTTTAAAATTTCCACTTTTTATACCGAAATTGTGTCAATTACTGAGAGCGGCGAAAGGTCACATTTTGCCCCCCCCCTGCAGTTTTCAAAATAACCCAAAAATCCCAAATTCGACGCTTGAGCCATATTTTGGAGCTAAATTCTGGCTCTCTGCATCTATTTGCAGTTTGAAATTACGACTTTTTATACCGAAATATGCCAATTACTGAAAGTGGCGATAGGTCACATTTTGCCCAAACAACCCCCCCCCCCCTGCAGTTTTAAAAATATCCCAAACATCCCAAATTCGACCCTTGAGCCATATTTTGGAGCCTAATTCTGGCTCTCTGCACATATTCGCGGTTTGAAATTACGACTTTTTATACCGAAAATATGTCAATTACTGAGAGCGGCGATAGGTCACATTTTGACCAAACCCCCCCTCCCCCCTGTCATAATTTGGAGCCAAATTCTGGCTCTCTGCACGTATTCGCAGTTTGAAATTACGAATTTTTACACCGAAAATATTCCAAATACTGAGAGCGGCGATGGATCACATTTTGCCCAAACCTTCCCTGCAGTTTTCGAAATATCGCAAACATCCCAAATTCGACCCTTGAGAATTACTTTGGAGCTAAATTCTGGCTCTCTGCACGTATTCGCAGTTTGAAATTACGAGTTTTTTTACCGAAAATATGACAATTACTGAGAGCGGCGATTGGTCACATTTAGCCGAAACCCCCTCCTTGCAGTTTTCAAAATATCCCAAACATCCCAAACTCGACGCTTGAGCCATATTTTGGAGCTAAATTCTGTCTCTCTGCATCTATTCGCAGTTTGAAATTTCGACTTTTTAAGCCGAAAATATGCTGAAAATTATTGAAAATATGCTGAAAAATAAAATAAATATGCTGAAAATTACTGCAAGCGGCGATGGATCACATTTTACCGTTACCCTCCGTGCAGTTTTCAAAATATCCAAAAAATCCCAAATTCGACCCTTGAGCCATATTTTCTAGCCAAATTCGAGCTTTCTGCACGTATTCGCAGTTTGAAATAACGACTTTTTATACCGAAAATATGCCAATTACTGAAAGCGGCGATAGATCACATTCCGCCTAAACCCACCATTCAGTTTTCAAAATATCTCAAACATCCCAAATACGGCCCTTGAGCCATATTTTGGAGCCAAATTCTGGCTCTCTGCACCTATTCGCAGTTTTAAATTACGACTTTTTATACCGAAAATGTGTCAATTACTGAGAGCGGCGATAGGTCACATTTTGCCCCCCACCCCACTGCAGTTTTCAAAATAACTAAAAAATCCCAAATTCGACGCTTGAGCCATATTTTGGAGCTAAATTCTGGCTCTCTGCATCTATTCGCAGTTTGAAATTACGAATTTTTATACCGAAAATATGACAATTACTGGGAGCGGAGATTGGTCACATTTAGCCGAAACCCCCTTGCAGTTTTCAAAATATCCCAAACATCCCAAACTCGATTCTTGAGCCATATTTTGAAACCAAATTATGGCTCTCTGCACTTATTTGCATTTTGAAATTTCGTCTTTTTAAACCGAAAATATGTCAATTACTGAAAGCGGCGATGGATCACATTTTGCCCAAGCCCTCCCTGCAGTTTTCAAAATATCCCAAACATCTCAAATTCAACGCTTGAGCCATACTTTGGAGCCAAATTCTGGCTCTCAGCAGGTATTCGCAGTTTGAAGTTAAAAATTTTTATACAGAAAATATGCCAATTACGGAGAGCGAAATGGATCACATTTTGCCCAAACCCTACCTGTAGTTTTAAAAATATCCCAAACATCCCAAATTCGACCCTTGAGCCATATTTTCTAGCCAAATTCGAGCTTTCTGTACGTATTCGCAGTTTGAAAAAACGACTTTTTATTCCGAAAATATGCATATTACTGAAAGCGGCGATGGATCACATTTTGCCCAAACCCTCCGTGCAGTTTTCAAAATATCCAAAACATCCCAAATTCGACACTTGAGCCATATTTTGGAGCCAAATTCTGCCTCTCTGCACCTATTCGCAGTTTAAAATTACGACTTTTTATACCGAAATTGTGTCAATTACTGAGAGCGGCGAAAGGTCACATTTTGCCCCCCCCCTGCAGTTTTCAAAATAACCCAAAAATCCCAAATTCGACGCTTGAGCCATATTTTGGAGCTAAATTCTGGCTCTCTGCATCTATTTGCAGTTTGAAATTACGACTTTTTATACCGAAATATGCCAATTACTGAAAGCGGCGATGGATCACATTCTGCCCAAACCCTCCGTGCAGATTTTAAAATATCCAAAACATCCCAAACTCGACGTTTGAGCCATATTTTGAAACCAAATTCTGGCTCTCTGCACGTATTCGCATTTTGAAATTTCGACTTTTTAAACTGAAAATATGCCAATTACTGAAAGCAGCGATGGATCTCATTTTGCATAAACCCTACCAGCAGTTTTCAAAATATCCCAAACATGCCAAATTCGACCCTTGAGCTATATTTTGGAGCCAAACTCTGGCTCTCTGCACGTATTCGCAGTTTGAATTGACGAATTTTTACACCGAAAATATGCCAATTACTGAGAGCAGCGATAGGTCACATTTTGCACAAACCCTCCCCTGCAGTTTTCAAAATGTCGCAAACATCCCAAACTCCACCCATGCGGCATATTTTGGAGCGAAATTCTGGCTCTCTGCACATATTCGCAGGTTGAAATTACGAATTTTTATACCGAAAATATACCAATTACTTAGAGCGGCGATGGATCACATTTGCCCAAACCCTCCGTGCAGTTTTCAAAATATCGAAAACATCCCCAATTCGACGCTTGAGCCATAATTTGGAGCCAAATTCTGGCTCTCTGCACCTATTCGCAGTTTGAAATTTCGCCTTTTTAAGCCGAAAATATGCTGAAAATTATTGGAAATATGCTGAAAAATAAAATAAATATGCTGAAAATTACTGAAAGCGGCGATGGATCACATTTTACCGTAACCCTCCGTGCAGTTTTCAAAATATCCAAAACATCCCAAATTCGACCCTTGAGCCATATTTTCTAGCCAAATTCGAGCTTTCTGCACGTATTGGCAGTTTGAAATAACGACTTTTTATACCGAAAATATGCCAATTACTGAAAGCGGCGATAGATCACATTCAGCCTAAACCCACCATTCAGTTTTCAAAATATCTCAAACATCCCAAATACGACCCTTGAGCCATATTTTGGAGCCAAATTCTGGCTCTCTGCACCTATTCGCAGTTTGAAATTACGACTTTTTATACCGAATATATGGCAATTACTGAGAGCAGCGATATATCACATTTTGCCCAAACCCACCATTCAGTTTTCAAAATATCCCAAACATTCCAAATACTACCCTTGAGCCTTATTTTGGAGCCAATTTCTGGCTCTCTGCACCTATTCGCAGTTTAGAATTACGACTTTTTATACCGTAAATATGACAATTACTGAGAGCGGCGATAGGTTACATTTTGCCCCCCCCCCCCCTGCAGTTTTCAAAATATCCTAAACATCGCAAATTCGAATCTTGAGCCATATTTTGGAGCCAAATTCTAGCTCTCTGCACGTATTCGCAGTTTGAAATTACGACTTTTTATACCGAAAATATGCCAATTACTGAAAGCGGCGATGGATCACATTCTGCCCAAACCCTCCCTGCATTTTTCAAAATATCACAAACATCCCAAATTTAACGCTTGAGCCATACTTTGGAGCCAAATTCTGGCTCTCAGCAATTATTCGAAGTTTGAAGTTACGAATTTTTATACCGAAAATATGCCAATAACGGAGAGCGGCAATGGATCACATTTTGCCAAAACCCTACCTGCAGTTTTCAAAATATCACAAAACATCCCAAATTCGACCCTTGAGCCAAATTTTCTAGCCAAATTCAGGCTTTCTGCACGTATTCGCAGTTTTAAATAACGACCCTTTATTCCGAAAATATGCCAATTACTGCAAGCGGCGATTGATCACATTTTGCCCAAACCGTCCGTGCAGTTTTCAAAATATCCAAAACATCCCAAATTCGGCGCTTAAGCCATATTTTGGAGCCAAATTCTGGCTCTCTGCACCTATTCGCAGTTTGAAATTACGACTTTTTACACCGAAAATATGCCAATTACTGAAAGCGGCGATAGATCACATTCAGCCTAAACCCACCATTCAGTTTTCAAAATATCTCAAACATCCCAAATACGACCATTGAGCCATATTTTGGAGCCAAATTCTGGCTCTCTGCACCTATTCGCAGTTTGAAATTACGACTTTTTATACCGAAAATGTGTCAATTACTGAGAGCGGCGATAGGTCACATTTTGCCCCCCACCCCACTGCAGTTTTCAAAATAACCCAAAAATCCCAAATTCGACGCTTGAGCCATATTTTGGAGCTAAATTCTGGCTCTCTGCATCTATTCGCAGTTTGAAATTACGACTTTTTATACCGAAATATGCCAATTACTGAAAGCGGCAATGGATCACACATTCTGCCCAAACCCTCCTTGCAGTTTTCAAAATATCCAAAACATCCCAAACTCGACGTTTGAGCTATATTTTGAAACCAAATTCTGCGTCTCTGCACGTATTCGCATTTTGAAATTTCGACTTTTTAAACTGAAAATATGCCAAATACTGAAAGCAGCGATGGATCTCATTTTGCATAAACCCTACCAGCAGTTTTCAAAATATCCCAAACATGCCAAATTCGACCCTTGAGCAATATTTTGGAGCCAAATTCTGGCTCTCTGCACTTATTCGCAGTTTGAAATTACGAATTTTTATACCGAAAATATGCCAATTACGGAGAGCAGGGATGGGTCACATTTTGCCCAAACCCTCCCCTGCAGTTTTCAAAATGTCGCAAACATCCCAAATTCCACCCTTGCGGCATATTTTGGAGCGAAATTTTGGCTGGCTCTCTCCACCTATTCGCAGTTTGATATTACGATTTTTTTTACCGAAAATATACCAATTACTTACAACTGCGATGGATCACATTTTGACCAAACCCTCCGTGCAGTTTTCAAAATATCGAAAAAATACCAAATTAGAACCTTGAGCCATATTTTTTAGCCAAATTCTGGCTTTATGCACGTATTCGCAGTTTGAAAAAACGTCTTTTTATACCGAAAATATTCCAATTACTGAGAGCAGCGATAGGTCACATTTTGCCCAAACCCTCCCCTGCAGTTTTCAAAATGTCGCAAACATCCCAAATTCCACCCTTGCGGCATATTTTTGAGCGAAATTCTGGCTCTATGCACGTATTCGCAGTTTGAAATTAAGAATTTTTATACCGAAAATATACCAATTACTTAGAGCAGCGATGGATCACATTTGCCCAAACCCTCCGTGCAGTTTTCAAAATATCGAAAACATCCCAAATTAGAACCTTGAGCCATATTTTGTAGCCAAATTCTGGCTTTATGCGCGTATTCGCAGTTTGAAATAACGACTTTTTATACCGAAAATATGCCAATTACTGAAAGCGGCGATGGATCATATTCTGCCCAAACCCTCCGTGCAGTTTTCAAAATATCCCAAACATCCCAAACTCGATTCTTGAGCCATATTTTGAAACCAAATTATGGCTCTCTGCACTTATTCGCATTTTGAAATTTCGACTTTTTAAACCGAAAATATGTCAATTACTGAAAGCGGCGATGGATCACATTTTGCCCAAACCCTCCCTGCAGTTTTCAAAATACCACAAACATCCCAAATTCAACGCATGAGCCATACTTTGGAGCCAAATTCTGGCTCTCAGCAATTATTCGCAGTTTGAAGTTACGAATTTTTATACCAAAAATATGCCAATTACGGAGAGCGGCAATGGATCACATTTTGCCCAAACCCCATCTGCAGTTTTCAAAATATCCCAAACATCCCAAATTCGAACCTTGAGCCAAATTTTCTAGCCAAATTCTTGCTCTCTGAACCTATTCGCAGTTTGAAATTACGACTTTTTATACCGAAAATATGCCAATTACTGAAAGCAGCGATGGATCACATTGTGCCCAAACCCTCCGTGCTGTTTTCAAAATATCCAAAACATCCCAAACTCGATTCTTGAGCCATATTTTGAAACCAAATTATGGCTCTCTGCACTTATTCGCATTTTGAAATTTCGTCTTTTTAAACCGAAAATATGTTAATTACTGAAAGCGGCGATGGATCACATTTTGCCCAAACCCTCCCTGCAGTTTTCAAAATATCCAAAACATCCCAAATTCAACGCTTGAGCCATATTTTGGAGCCAAATTCTGGCTCTCTGCACGTATTCGCAGTTTGAAATTACGAATTTTTATACCGAAAATATGCCAATTACTGAAAGCGGCGATGGATCACATTCTGCCCAAACCATCCGTGCAGATTTCAAAATATCCAAAACATCCCAAATTCGGCGCTTAAGCCATATTTTGGAGCCAAATTCTGGCTCTCTGCTCCTATTCGCAGTTTGAAATTACGACTTTTTATACCGAAAATATGCCAAGTACTGAAAACGGCGATGGATCACATTCTGCCCAAACCCTCCGTGCAGTTTTCAAAATATCCCAAACATTCCAAACTCGATTCTTGAGCCATATTTTGAAACCAAATTCTGGCTCTCTGCACGTATTCGCATTTTGAAATTTCGACTTTTTAAACTGAAAATATGCCAATTACTAAAAGCAGCGATGGATCTCATTTTGCATAAACCCTACCAGCAGTTTTCAAAATATCCCAAACATGCCAAGTTAGACCCTTGAGCAATATTTTGGAGCCAAATTCTGGCTCTCTGCACGTATTCGCAGTTTGAAATTACGTTTTTTTATACCGAAAATATGCCAATTACGGAGAGCGGCAATAGCGGCCACGGCACCTCAGATGCATTTCCCACGGTTCCTTTCATATAAAAGGGGTGACACCGAGGAAAATAAGACTCGCGTCGATACCAAAACGAATAGTGAAACATTTTGCCCAAACCCTACCTGCAGTTTTCAGGTAGGGTTTAGTTTAATTCATTAAATATACGATAAAAATGATGCAAACACATAATAAATTAGAAATTAACCTTAAATACCTCATTTTCAATCAACTCTTTGTTTCTCGTTAAAATACTGAGTAAGATATTGAAAAGGGGAGTTCTGTTTTTATTGCATATATCGACGTTTCAGCCGGGTTAGAGCGGTTTTGCGTGTACATCTTTCATCGGTAATATAAACGGAAAATCAGGAACATTTTAGTTAATTCTAATGAAAACACATTGATTTTTATCATTTGTATTGCAAACAACATTGTCATATGTCTTTTCTTGGCACAAACCCTCCCTGCAGTTTTCAAAATATCCCAAACATCCCATATTAAACGCTTGTGCCATATTTTGGAGCCAAATTCTGGCTCTCTGCACGTATTCGCAGTTTGAAATAACGACTTTTTATACCGAATATATGGCAATTACTGAGAGCAGCGATATATCACATTTTGCCCAAACCCACCATTCAGTTTTCAAAATATCCCAAACATTCCAAATACTACCCTTGAGCCATATTTTGGAGCCAATTTCTGGCTCTCTGCACCTATTCGCAGTTTAGAATTACGACTTTTTATACCGTAAATATGACAATTACTGAGAGCGGCGATAGGTCACATTTTGCCCCCTCCCCCTGCAGTTTTCAAAATATCCTAAACATCGCAAATTCGAATCTTGAGCCATATTTTGGAGCCAAATTCTAGCTCTCTGCACGTATTCGCAGTTTGAAATTACGACTTTTTATACCGAAAATATGCCAATTACTGAAAGCGGCGATGGATCACATTCTGCCCAAACCCTCCGTGCAGTTTTCAAAATATCCCAAACATCCCAAACTCGATTCTTGAGACATATTTTGAAACCCAATTATGGCTCTCTGCACTTATTCGCATTTTGAAATTTCGACTTTTTAAACCGAAAATATGTCAATTACTGAAAGCGGCGATGGATCACATTTTGCCCAAACCCTCCCTGCATTTTTCAAAATATCACAAACATCCCAAATTTAACGCTTGAGCCATACTTTGGAGCCAAATTCTGGCTCTCAGCAATTATTCGAAGTTTGAAGTTACGAATTTTTATACCGAAAATATGCCAATAACGGAGAGCGGCAATGGATCACATTTTGCCAAAACCCTACCTGCAGTTTTCAAAATATCCCAAACATCCCAAATTCGACCCTTGAGCCAAATTTTCTAGCCAAATTCAGGCTTTCTGCACGTATTCGCAGTTTTAAATAACGACCCTTTATTCCGAAAATATGCCAATTACTGCAAGCGGCGATTGATCACATTTTGCCCAAACCGTCCGTGCAGTTTTCAAAATATCCAAAACATCCCAAATTCGGCGCTTAAGCCATTTTTTGGAGCCAAATTCTGGCTCTCTGCACCTATTCGCAGTTTGAAATTACGACTTTTTATACCGAAAATATGCCAATTACTGAAAGCGGCGATTAATCACATTTTGCCAAAACCCTCCGTGCAGTTTTCAAAATATCCCAAACATCCCAAACTCGATTCTTGAGCCATATTTTGAAACCAAATTATGGCTCTCTGCACTTATTCGCATTTTGAAATTTCGTCATGTTAAACCGAAAATATATCAATTACTGAAAGCGGCGATGGATCACATTTTGCCCAAACCCTCCCTGCAGTTTTCAAAATATCCCAAACATCCCAAATTCAACGCTTGAGCCATACTTTGGAGCCAAATTCTGGCTCTCAGCACGTATTCGCAGTTTGAAGTTACGAATTTTTATACCGAAAATATGCCAATTACAGAGAACGGCAATGGATCACATTTTGCCCAAACCCTACCTGCAGTTTTCAAAATATCCCAAACATTCCAAATTCGACCCTTGAGCAATATTTTCTAGAAAATTCAGGCTTTCTGTACGTATTCGCAGTTTGAAATAACGAAATTTTACTCCAAAAATATGCATATTACTGAAAGCGGCGATGGATCACATTTTGCCCAAACACTCCGTGCAGTTTTCAAAATATCCAAATCATCCCAAATTCGAAGCTTGAGCCATATTTTGGAGCCAAATTCTGGCTCTCTGCACATATTCGCAGTTTGAAATTACGACTTTTTATACCGAAAATATGTCAATTACCGAGAGCGGCGATAGGTCACATTTTGCCAAAAGCCCCCACCCCCCTGCAGTTTTCAAAATATCCCAAACATCCCAAATTCGAAGCTTGAGCCATATTTTGGAGCCAAACTCTGGCTTTCTGCACGTGTTCGCAGTTTGAAATAACGACTTTTTATACCGAAAATATGTCTATTACTGAAAGCGGCGATAGATCACATTTTGCCCGAGCCCACCGTTCAGTTTTCATAATATCCCAAGCATCCCAAATTCGACCCTTGAGCCATATTTTGGAGCCAAATTCTAGCTCTCTGCACATATTCGCAGTTTGAAATTACAACTTTTTATACCAAAATATGCCAATTACTTAGAGCGGCGATGGATCACATTCTGCACAAACCCTCTTTGCAGTTTTAAAAATATCCCAAACATCCCAAATTAAACGGTTGAGCCATATTTTGGGGACAAATTCTGGCTCTCTGCACGTATTCGCAGTTTGAAATTACGACTTTTTAAACCGAAAATATGCCATTTACTGAAAGCTGCGATGGATCACATTCAGCACAAACCCTCCCTGGAGTTTTCCAAATATCCTAAACATCCCAAATTCAACGCTTGAGTCATATTTTGGAGCTAAATTCTGGCTCTCTGAACGTATTTGCAGTTTGAAGCTACGAATTTTTATACCGAAAATATGCCAATTACGGAGAGCAGCAATGGATCACATTTTGCCCAAACCCCTTTTTGCAGTTTTCAAAATATCGCAAACATTCCAAATTCCACCCTTGCGGCATATTTTGGAGCGAAGTTCTGGCTCTCTGCACGTAATCGCAGTTTTAAATTAGGAATTTTAATCCGAAAATATACCAATTACTTAAAACGGCGATGGATCACATTTTGCCCAAACCCTCCGTGCAGTTTTCAAAATATCCAAAACATCCCAAATTCGACACTTGAGCCATATTTTCTAGCCAAATTCGGGCTTTCTGCACGTCTTCACAGTTTGGAATAACGACTTTTGATCCCGAAAATATGCGAATTACTGAAAGCGGCGATAGATCACATTTTGCTCAACCCCACCATTCAGTTTTCAAAATATCCCAAACATCCCAAATTCGACGCTTGAGCCATATTTTGGAGCTAAATTTTGGCTCTCTGCACCTATTCGCAGTTTGAAATTACGAATTTTTATACCGAAAATATGCCAATTACTGTAAGCGGCGATGGATCACATTCTGCCCAAACCCTACCAGTAGTTTTCAAAATATCTCAAACATCCCAAACTCGACGCTTGAGCCATATTTTGAAACCAAATTATGGCTCTCTGCACGTATTCACAGTTTGAAATTTCGACGTTTATACAGGAAATATGCCAATTTCTGAAAGCGGCGATGGATCACATAATGACCAAACCCTCCCTGCAGTTTTTAAAATATCCCAAACATCCCAAATTCGACCCTTGACCCATATTTTCTAGCCAAATTCTGGCTTCTGCACGTATTCGCAGTTTGAAATAACGACTTTTTATACCGAAAATATGCCAATTACTGAAAGCAGCGATAGATCACATTTTGCCCAAATCAACCATTCAGTTTTCAAAATATTCCAAGGATCCCAAATTCGACCCTTGAGCCATATTTTGGAGCCAAATTTTGGCTCTCTGCACATATACGCAGGTTGAAATTACAACACTTTGTACCGAAAATATGCCAATTATGTAGAGCGGCAATGGATCACATTTTACCTAAACCCTACCTGCAGTTTTCAATATATCCCAATCATCCCAAATTCAACGCTTGAGTCATATTTTGGAGCCAAATTCTGGCTCTCTGCACGTATTTGCAATTTGAAATTACGAACTTTTATACCGAAAATATGCCAATTACGGAGAGCGGCAATGGATCACATTTTGCCCAAACCCTCTCTGAAGTTTTCAATATATCCCAAACATCCCAAATTCGACCCTTGAGCCTTTTTTTGGAGCCAAATTCTGACTCTCTGCACGTATTCGCAGTTTGAAATTATGATTTTATATACCGAAAATATGTCAATTACTGAAAGCAGCGATGGGTCAGATTTTGCCCCCCCCATCCCTGCAGTTTTCAAAATATCCCAAACATCCCAAATTCGACCCTTGAGCCATTTTTTGGAGCCAAATTTTGGCTCTCTGCACGTATTCGCTGTTTTAAATTAGGTATTTTTAAACCGAAAATATGCTAATTACTTTGAGAGGCGATGGATCACATTTTGCCCAAACCCTCCGTGCCAATTTCAAAATATCCCAAACATCCCTAACTCGACCCTGGAGCCTTATTTTGGAGCCAAGTTCTGGCTTTCTTCACGTATTCGCAGTTTGAAATAACGACTTTTTATACCGAAAATATGCCAATTACTGAGAGTGGCGATAGGTCACATTTTGCCCAAACAACCCCCCCCCCTGCAGTTTTAAAAATATCCCAAACATCCCAAATTCGACCCATGAGCCATATTTTGGAGCCTAATTCTGGCTCTCTGCACATATTCGCGGTTTGAAATTACGACTTTTTATACCGAAAATATGTCAATTACTGAGAGCGGCGATAGGTCACATTTTGACCAAACCCCCCCTCCCCCCTGTAATAATTTGGAGCCAAATTCTGGCTCTCTGCACGTATTCACAGTTTGAAATTACGAATTTTTACACCGAAAATATTCCAAATACTGAGAGCGGCGATGGATCACATTTTGCCCAAACCTTCCCTGCAGTTTTTGAAATATCGCAAACATCCCAAATTCGACCCTTGAGAATTACTTTGGAGCTAAATTCTGGCTCTCTGCACGTATTCGCAGTTTGAAATTACGAGTTTTTTTACCGAAAATATGACAATTACTGAGAGCGGCGATTGGTCACATTTAGCCGAAACCCCCTCCTTGCAGTTTTCAAAATATCCCAAACATCCCAAACTCGACGCTTGAGCCATATTTTGGAGCTAAATTCAGGCTCTCTGCCTCTATTCGCAGTTTGAAATTTCGACTTTTTATGCCGAAAATATGCTGAAAATTATTGAAAATATGCTGAAAAATAAAATAAATATGCTGAAAATTACTGAAAGCGGCGATGGATCACATTTTACCGTAACCCTCCGTGCAGTTTTCAAAATATCCAAAACATCCCAAATTCGACCCTTGAGCCATTTTTTGGAGCTAAATTCTGGCTCTCTGCATCTATTTGCAGTTTGAAATTACGACTTTTTATACCGAAATATGCCAATTACTGAAAGTGGCGATAGGTCACATTTTGCCCAAACAACCCCCCCCCCCTGCAGTTTTAAAAATATCATAAACATCCCAAATTCGACCCTTGAGCCATATTTTGGAGCCAAATTCTGGCTCTCTGCACATATTCGCGGTTTGAAATTACGACTTTTTATACCGAAAATATGTCAATTACTGAGAGCGGCGATAGGTCACATTTTGACCAAACCCACCCTCCCCCCTGTAATAATTTGGAGCCAAATTCTGGCTCTCTGCACGTATTCGCAGTTTGAAATTACGAATTTTTACACCGAAAATATTCCAAATACTGAGAGCGGCGATGGATCACATTTTGCCCAAACCTTCCCTGCAGTTTTCGAAATATCGCAAACATCCCAAATTCGACCCTTGAGAATTACTTTGGAGCTAAATTCTGGCTCTCTGCACGTATTCGCAGTTTGAAATTACGAGTTTTTTTTACCGAAAATATGACAATTACTGAGAGCGGCGATTGGTCACATTTAGCCGAAACCCCCTCCTTGCAGTTTTCAAAATATCCCAAACATCCCAAACTCGACGCTTGAGCCATATTTTGGAGCTAAATTCTGGCTCTCTGCATCTATTCGCAGTTTGAAATTTCGACTTTTTAAGCCGAAAATATGCTGAAAATTATTGAAAATATGCTGAAAAATAAAATAAATATTCTGAAAATTACTGAAAGCGGCGATGGATCACATTTTACCGTAACCCTCCGTGCAGTTTTCAAAATATCCAAAAAATCCCAAATTCGACCCTTGAGCCATATTTTCTAGCCAAATTCGAGCTTTCTGCACGTATTCGCAGTTTGAAATAACGACTTTTTATACCGAAAATATGCCAATTACTGAAAGCGGCGATAGATCACATTCAGCCTAAACCCACCATTCAGTTTTCAAAATATCTCAAACATCCCAAATACGACCCTTGAGCCATATTTTGGAGCCAAATTCTGGCTCTCTGCACCTATTCGCAGTTTTAAATTACGACTTTTTATACCGAAAATGTGTCAATTACTGAGAGCGGCGATAGGTCACATTTTGCCCCCCACCCCACTGCAGTTTTAAAAATAACCCAAAAATCCCAAATTCGACGCTTGAGCCATATTTTGGAGCTAAATTCTGGCTCTCTGCATCTATTCGCAGTTTGAAATTACGACTTTTTATACCGAAAATATGACAATTACTGGGAGCGGAGATTGGTCACATTTAGCCGAAACCCCCTCCTTGCAGTTTTCAAAATATCCCAAACATCCGAAACTCGATTCTTGAGCCATATTTTGAAACCAAATTATGGCTCTCTGCACTTATTTGCATTTTGAAATTTCGTCTTTTTAAACCGAAAATATGTCAATTACTGAAAGCAGCGATGGATCACATTTTACCCAAACCCTCCCTGCAGTTTTCAAAATATCCCAAACATCTCAAATTCAACGCTTGAGCCATACTTTGGAGCCAAATTCTGGCTCTCAGCAGGTATTCGCAGTTTGAAGTTAAAAAAATTTATACCGAAAATATGCCAATTACGGAGAGCGGAATGGATCACATTTTGCCCAAACCCTACCTGTAGTTTTAAAAATATCCCAAACATCCCAAATTCGACCCTTGAGCCATATTTTCTACCCAAATTCGGGCTTTCTGTACGTATTCGCAGTTTGAAAAAACGACTTTTTATTCCGAAAATATGCATATTACTGAAAGCGGCGATGGATCACATTTTGCCCAAACCCTCCGTGCAGTTTTCAAAATATCCAAAACATCCCAAATTCGACACTTGAGCCATATTTTGTAGCCAAATTCTGGCTCTCTGCACCTATTCGCAGTTTAAAATTACCATTTTTTATACCGAAATTGTGTCAATTACTGAGAGCGGCGAAAGGTCACATTTTGCCCCCCCCCTGCAGTTTTCAAAATAACCCAAAAATCCTAAATTCGACGCTTGAGCCATATTTTGGAGCTAAATTCTGGCTCTCTGCATCTATTTGCAGTTTGAAATTACGACTTTTTATACCGAAATATGCATATTACTGAAAGTGGCGATAGGTCACATTTTGCCCAAACAACCCTCCCCCCCCCCCTGCAGTTTTAAAAATATCCCAAACATCCCAAATTCGACCCTTGAGCCATATTTTGGAGCCTAATTCTGGCTCTCTGCACATATTCGCGGTTTGAAATTACGACTTTTTATACCGAAAATATGTCAATTACTGAGAGCGGCGATAGGTCACATTTTGACCAAACCCCCCCTTACCCCCTGTAATAATTTGGAGCCAAATTCTGGCTCTCTGCACGTATTCGCAGTTTGAAATTACGAATTTTTACACCGAAAATATTCCAAATACTGAGAGCGGCGATGGATCACATTTTGCCCAAACCTTCCCTGCAGTTTTCGAAATATCGCAAACATCCCAAATTCGACCCTTGAGAATTACTTTGGAGCTAAATTCTGGCTCTCTGCACGTATTCGCAGTTTGAAATTACGAGTTTTTTTACCGAAAATATGACAATTACTGAGAGCGGCGATTGGTCACATTTAGCCGAAACCCCCTCCTTGCAGTTTTCAAAATATCCCAAACATCCCAAACTCGACGTTTGAGCCATATTTTGGAGCTAAATTCTGGCTCTCTGCATCTATTCGCAGTTTGAAATTTCGACTTTTTAAGCCGAAAATATGCTGAAAATTATTGAAAATATGCTGAAAAATAAAATAAATATGCTGAAAATTACTGAAAGCGGCGATGGATCACATTTTACCGTAACCCTCCGTGCAGTTTTCAAAATATCGAAAAAATCCCAAATTCGACACTTGAGCCATATTTTGGAGCCAAATTCTGGCTCTCTGCACCTATTCGCAGTTTGAAATTACGACTTTTTATACCGAAAATATGACAATTACTGGGAGCGGAGATTGGTCACATTTAGCCGAAACCCCCTCCTTGCAGTTTTCAAAATATCCCAAACATCCGAAACTCGATTCTTCAGCCATATTTTGAAACCAAATTATGGCTCTCTGCACTTATTTGCATTTTGAAATTTCGTCTTTTTAAACCGAAAATATGTCAATTACTGAAAGCGGCGATGGATCACATTTTGCCCAAACCCTCCCTGCAGTTTTCAAAATATCCCAAACATCTCAAATTCAACGCTTGAGCCATACTTTGGAGCCAAATTCTGGCTCTCAGCAGGTATTCGCAGTTTGAAGTTAAAAATTTTTATACCGAAAATATGCCAATTACGGAGAGCGGAATGGATCACATTTTGCTCAAACCCTACCTGTAGTTTTAAAAATATCCTAACATCCCAAGTTCGACCCTTGAGCCACATTTTTTGTACCCAAATTCGGGCTTTCTGTACGTATTCGCAGTTTGAAAAAACGACTTTTTATTCCGAAAATATGCATATTACTGAAAGCGGCGATGGATAACATTTTGCCCAAACCCTCCGTGCAGTTTTCAAAATATCCAAACCATCCCAAATTCGACACTTGAGCCATATTTTGGAGCCAAATTCTGGCTCTCTGCCCCTATTCGCAGTTTAAAATTACCACTTTTTATACCGAAATTGTGTCAATTACTGAGAGCGGCGAAAGGTCACATTTTGCCCCCCCCCCCCTGCAGTTTTCAAAATAACCCAAAAATCCCAAATTCGACGCTTGAGCCATATTTTGGAGCTAAATTCTGGCTCTCTGCATCTATTTGCAGTTTGAAATTACGACTTTTTATACCGAAATATGCCAATTACTGAAAGTGGCGATAGGTCACATTTTGCCCAAACAACCCCCCCCCTGCAGTTTTAAAAATATCCCAAACATCCCAAATTCGTCCCTTGAGCCATATTTTGGAGCCTAATTCTGGCTCTCTGCACATATTCGCGGTTTGAAATTACGACTTTTTATACCGAAAATATGTCAATTACTGAGAGCGGCGATAGGTCACATTTTGACCAAACCCCCCTTCCCCCCTGTAATAATTTGGAGCCAAATTCTGGCTCTCTGCACGTATTCGCAGTTTGAAATTACGAATTTTTACACCGAAAATATTCCAAATACTGAGAGCGGCGATGGATCACATTTTGCCCAAACCTTCCCTGCAGTTTTCGAAATATCGCAAACATCCCAAATTCGACCCTTGAGAATTACTTTGGAGCTAAATTCTGGCTCTCTGCACGTATTCGCAGTTTGAAATTACGAGTTTTTTTACCGAAAATATGACAATTACTGAGAGCGGCGATTGGTCACATTTAGCCGAAACCCCCTCCTTGCAGTTTTCAAAATATCCCAAACATCCCAAACTCGACGCTTGAGCCATATTTTGGAGCTAAATTCTGGCTCTCTGCATCTATTCGCAGTTTGAAATTTCGACTTTTTAAGCCGAAAATATGCTGAAAATTATTGAAAATATGCTGAAAAATAAAATAAATATGCTGAAAATTACTGAAAGCGGCGATGGATCACATTTTACCGTTACCCTCCGTGCAGTTTTCAAAATATCCAAAAAATCCCAAATTCGACCCTTGAGCCATATTTTCTAGCCAAATTCGAGCTTTCTGCACGTATTCGCAGTTTGAAATAACGACTTTTTATACCGAAAATATGCCAATTACTGAAAGCGGCGATAGATCACATTCCGCCTAAACCCACCATTCAGTTTTCAAAATATCTCAAACATCCCAAATACGGCCCTTGAGCCATATTTTGGAGCCAAATTCTGGCTCTCTGCACCTATTCGCAGTTTTAAATTACGACTTTTTATACCGAAAATGTGTCAATTACTGAGAGCGGCGATAGGTCACATTTTGCCCCCCACCCCACTGCAGTTTTCAAAATAACCCAAAAAACCCAAATTCGACGCTTGAGCCATATTTTGGAGCTAAATTCTGGCTCTCTGCATCTATTCGCATTTTGAAATTACGAATTTTTATACCGAAAATATGACAATTACTGGGAGGCGAGATTGGTCACATTTAGCCGAAACCCCCTCCTTGCAGTTTTCAAAATATCCCAAACATCCCAAACTCGATTCTTGAGCCATATTTTGAAACCAAATTATGGCTCTCTGCACTTATTTGCATTTTGAAATTTCGTCTTTTTAAACCGAAAATATGTCAATTACTGAAAGCGGCGATGGATCACATTTTGCCCAAGCCCTCCCTGCAGTTTTCAAAATATCCCAAACATCTCAAATTCAACGCTTGAGCCATACTTTGGAGCCAAATTCTGGCTCTCAGCAGGTATTCGCAGTTTGAAGTTAAAAAATTTTATACAGAAAATATGCCAATTACGGAGAGCGAAATGGATCACATTTTGCCCAAACCCTACCTGTAGTTTTAAAAATATCCCAAACATCCCAAATTCGACCCTTGAGCCATATTTTCTAGCCAAATTCGAGCTTTCTGTACGTATTCGCAGTTTGAAAAAACGACTTTTTATTCCGAAAATATGCATATTACTGAAAGCGGCGATGGATCACATTTTGCCCAAACCCTCCGTGCAGTTTTCAAAATATCCAAAACATCCCAAATTCGACACTTGAGCCATATTTTGGAGCCAAATTCTGGCTCTCTGCACCTATTCGCAGTTTAAAATTACGACTTTTTATACCGAAATTGTGTCAATTACTGAGAGCGGCGAAAGGTCACCTTTTGCCCCCCCCCCCTGCAGTTTTCAAAATAACCCAAAAATCCCAAATTCGACGCTTGAGCCATATTTTGGAGCTAAATTCTGGCTCTCTGCATCTATTTGCAGTTTGAAATTACGACTTTTTATACCGAAATATGCCAATTACTGAAAGCGGCGATGGATCACATTTTGCCCAAACTTTCCGTGCAGATTTTAAAATATCCAAAACATCCCAAACTCGACGTTTGAGCCATATTTTGAAACCAAATTCTGGCTCTCTGCACGTATTCGCATTTTGAAATTTCGACTTTTTAAACTGAAAATATGCCAATTACTGAAAGCAGCGATGGATCTCATTTTGCATAAACCCTACCAGCAGTTTTAAAAATATCCCAAACATGCCAAATTCGACCCTTGAGCTATATTTTGGAGCCAAACTCTGGCTCTCTGCACGTATTCGCAGTTTGAATTGACGAATTTTTACACCGAAAATATGCCAATTACTGAGAGCAGCGATAGGTCACATTTTGCACAAACCCTCCCCTGCAGTTTTCAAAATGTCGCAAACATCCCAAACTCCACCCATGCGGCATATTTTGGAGCGAAATTCTGGCTCTCTGCACATATTCGCAGGTTGAAATTACGAATTTTTATACCGAAAATATACCAATTACTTAGAGCGGCGATGGATCACATTTGCCCAAACCCTCCGTGCAGTTTTCAAAATATCGAAAACATCCCCAATTCGACGCTTGAGCCATAATTTGGAGCCAAATTCTGGCTCTCTGCACCTATTCGCAGTTTGAAATTTCGACTTTTTAAGCCGAAAATATGCTGAAAATTATTGAAAATATGCTGAAAAATAAAATAAATATGCTGAAAATTACTGAAAGCGGCGATGGATCACATTTTACCGTAACCCTCCGTGCAGTTTTCAAAATATCCAAAACATCCCAAATTCGACCCTTGAGCCATATTTTCTAGCCAAATTCGAGCTTTCTGCACGTATTGGCAGTTTGAAATAACGACTTTTTATACCGAAAATATGCCAATTACTGAAAGCGGCGATAGATCACATTCAGCCTAAACCCACCATTCAGTTTTCAAAATATCTCAAACATCCCAAATACGACCCTTGAGCCATATTTTGGAGCCAAATTCTGGCTCTCTGCACCTATTCGCAGTTTGAAATTACGACTTTTTATACCGAAAATGTGTCAATTACTGAGAGCGGCGATAGGTCACATTTTGCCCCCCACCCCACTGCAGTTTTCAAAATAACCCAAAAATCCCAAATTCGACGCTTGAGCCATATTTTGGAGCTAAATTCTGGCTCTCTGCATCTATTCGCAGTTTGAAATTACGACTTTTTATACCGAAATATGCCAATTACTGAAAGCGGCAATGGATCACACATTCTGCCCAAACCCTCCTTGCAGTTTTCAAAATATCCAAAACATCCCAAACTTGACGTTTGAGCTATATTTTGAAACCAAATTCTGCGTCTCTGCACGTATTCGCATTTTGAAATTTCGACTTTTTAAACTGAAAATATGCCAAATACTGAAAGCAGCGATGGATCTCATTTTGCATAAACCCTACCAGCAGTTTTCAAAATATCCCAAACATGCCAAATTCGACCCTTGAGCAATATTTTGGAGCCAAATTCTGGCTCTCTGCACTTATTCGCAGTTTGAAATTACAACTTTTTATACCGAAAATATGCCAATTACGGAGAGCAGGGATGGGTCACATTTTGCCCAAACCCTCCCCTGCAGTTTTCAAAATGTCGCAAACATCCCAAATTCCACCCTTGCGGCATATTTTGGAGCGAAATTTTGGCTGGCTCTCTCCACCTATTCGCAGTTTGATATTACGATTTTTTTTACCGAAAATATACCAATTACTTACAGCTGCGATGGATCACATTTTGACCAAACCCTCCGTGCAGTTTTCAAAATATCGAAAAAATACCAAATTAGAACCTTGAGCCATATTTTTTAGCCAAATTCTGGCTTTATGCACGTATTCGCAGTTTGAAAAAACGTCTTTTTATACCGAAAATATTCCAATTACTGAGAGCAGCGATAGGTCACATTTTGCCCAAACCCTCCCCTGCAGTTTTCAAAATGTCGCAAACATCCCAAATTCCACCCTTGCGGCATATTTTGGAGCGAAATTCTGGCTCTATGCACGTATTCGCAGTTTGAAATTAAGAATTTTTATACCGAAAATATACCAATTACTTAGAGCAGCGATGGATCACATTTGCCCAAACCCTCCGTGCAGTTTTCAAAATATCGAAAACATCCCAAATTAGAACCTTGAGCCATATTTTCTAGCCAAATTCTGGCTTTATGCGCGTATTCGCAGTTTGAAATAACGACTTTTTATACCGAAAATATGCCAATTACTGAAAGCGGCGATGGATTACATTCTGCCCAAACCCTCCGTGCAGTTTTCAAAATATCCCAAACATCCCAAACTCGATTCTTGAGCCATATTTTGAAACCAAATTATGGCTCTCTGCACTTATTCGCATTTTGAAATTTCGACTTTTTAAACCGAAAATATGTCAATTACTGAAAGCGGCGATGGATCACATTTTGCCCAAACCCTCCCTGCAGTTTTCAAAATACCACAAACATCCCGAATTCAACGCATGAGCCATACTTTGGAGCCAAATTCTGGCTCTCAGCAATTATTCGCAGTTTGAAGTTACGAATTTTTATACCAAAAATATGCCAATTACGGAGAGCGGCAATGGATCACATTTTGCCCAAACCCTATCTGCAGTTTTCAAAATATCCCAAACATCCCAAATTCGAACCTTGAGCCAAATTTTCTAGCCAAATTCTTGCTCTCTGAACCTATTCGCAGTTTGAAATTACGACTTTTTATACCGAAAATATGCCAATTACTGAAAGCAGCGATGGATCACATTGTGCCCAAACCCTCCGTGCAGTTTTCAAAATATCCAAAACATCCCAAACTCGATTCTTGAGCCATATTTTGAAACCAAATTATGGCTCTCTGCACTTATTCGCATTTTGAAATTTCGTCTTTTTACACCGAAAATATGTTAATTACTGAAAGCGGCGATGGATCACATTTTGCCCAAACCCTCCCTGCAGTTTTCAAAATATCCAAAACATCCCAAATTCAACGCTTGAGCCATATTTTGGAGCCAAATTCTGGCTCTCTGCACGTATTCGCAGTTTGAAATTACGAATTTTTATACCGAAAATATGCCAATTACTGAAAGCGGCGATGGATCACATTCTGCCCAAACCATCCGTGCAGATTTCAAAATATCCAAAACATCCCAAATTCGGCGCTTAAGCCATATTTTGGAGCCAAATTCTGGCTCTCTGCTCCTATTCGCAGTTTGAAATTACGACTTTTTATACCGAAAATATGCCAAGTACTGAAAACGGCGATGGATCACATTCTGCCCAAACCCTCCGTGCAGTTTTCAAAATATCCCAAACATTCCAAACTCGATTCTTGAGCCATATTTTGAAACCAAATTCTGGCTCTCTGCACGTATTCGCATTTTGAAATTTCGACTTTTTAAACTGAAAATATGCCAATTACTAAAAGCAGCGATGGATCTCATTTTGCATAAACCCTACCAGCAGTTTTCAAAATATCCCAAACATGCCAAGTTAGACCCTTGAGCAATATTTTGGAGCCAAATTCTGGCTCTCTGCACGTATTCGCAGTTTGAAATTACGATTTTATATACCGAAAATATGCCAATTACGGAGAGCGGCAATAGCGGCCACGGCACCTCAGATGCATTTCCCACGGTTCCTTTCATATAAAAGGGGTGACACCGAGGAAAATAAGACTCGCGTCGATACCAAAACGAATAGTGACACATTTTGCCCAAACCCTACCTGCAGTTTTCAGGTAGGGTTTAGTTTAATTCATTAAATATACGATAAAAATGATGCAAACACATAATAAATTAGAAATTAACCTTAAATACCTCATTTTCAATCAACTCTTTGTTTCTCGTTAAAATACTGAGTAAGATATTGAAAAGGGGAGTTCTGTTTTTATTGCATATATCGACGTTTCAGCCGGGTTAGAGCAGTTTTGCGTGTACATCTTTCATCGGTAATATAAACGGAAAATCAGGAACATTTTAGTTAATTCTAATGAAAACACATTGATTTTTATCATTTGTATTGCAAACAACATTGTCATATGTCTTTTCTTAGCACAAACCCTCCCTGCAGTTTTCAAAATATCCCAAACATCCCATATTAAACGATTGTGCCATATTTTGGAGCCAAATTCTGGCTCTCTGCACGTATTCGCAGTTTGAAATAACGACTTTTTATACCGAATATATGGCAATTACTGAGAGCAGCGATATATCACATTTTGCCCAAACCCACCATTCAGTTTTCAAAATATCCCAAACAATCCAAATACTACCCTTGAGCCATATTTTGGAGCCAATTTCTGGCTCTCTGCACCTATTCGCAGTTTAGAATTACGACTTTTTATACCGTAAATATGACAATTACTGAGAGCGGCGATAGGTCACATTTTGCCCCCCCCCCCCCTGCAGTTTTCAAAATATCCTAAACATCGCAAATTCGAATCTTGAGCCATATTTTGGAGCCAAATCCTAGCTCTCTGCACGTATTCGCAGTTTGAAATTACGACTTTTTATACCGAAAATATGCCAATTACTGAAAGCGGCGATGGATCACATTCTGCCCAAACCCTCCGTGCAGTTTTCAAAATATCCCAAACATCCCAAACTCGATTCTTGAGACATATTTTGAAACCCAATTATGGCTCTCTGCACTTATTCGCATTTTGAAATTTCGACTTTTTAAACCGAAAATATGTCAATTACTGAAAGCGGCGATGGATCACATTTTGCCCAAACCCTCCCTGCATTTATCAAAATAACACAAACATCCCAAATTTAACGCTTGAGCCATACTTTGGAGCCAAATTTTGGCTCTCAGCAATTATTCGAAGTTTGAAGTTACGAATTTTTATACCGAAAATATGCCAATAACGGAGAGCGGCAATGGATCACATTTTGCCAAAACCCTACCTGCAGTTTTCAAAATATCCCAAACATCCCAAATTCGACCCTTGAGCCAAATTTTCTAGCCAAATTCAGGCTTTCTGCACGTATTCGCAGTTTTAAATAACGACCCTTTATTCCGAAAATATGCCAATTACTGCAAGCGGCGATTGATCACATTTTGCCCAAACCGTCCGTGCAGTTTTCAAAATATCCAAAACATCCCAAATTCGGCGCTTAAGCCATATTTTGGAGCCAAATTCTGGCTCTCTGCACCTATTCGCAGTTTGAAATTACGACTTTTTATACCGAAAATATGCCAATTACTGAAAGCGGCGATTAATCACATTTTGCCAAAGCCCTCCGTGCAGTTTTCAAAATATCCCAAACATCCCAAACTCGATTCTTGAGCCATATTTTGAAACCAAATTATGGCTCTCTGCACTTATTCGCATTTTGAAATTTCGTCATGTTAAACCGAAAATATATCAATTACTGAAAGCGGCGATGGATCACATTTTGCCCAAACCCTCCCTGCAGTTTTCAAAATATCCCAAACATCCCAAATTCAACGCTTGAGCCATACTTTGGAGCCAAATTCTGGCTCTCAGCACGTATTCGCAGTTTGAAGTTACGAATTTTTATACCGAAAATATGCCAATTACAGAGAACGGCAATGGATCACATTTTGCCCAAACCCTACCTGCAGTTTTCAAAATATCCCAAACATTCCAAATTCGACCCTTGAGCAATATTTTCTAGAAAATTCAGGCTTTCTGTACGTATTCGCAGTTTGAAATAACGACATTTTATTCCAAAAATATGCATATTACTGAAAGCGGCGATGGATCACATTTTGCCCAAACACTCCGTGCAGTTTTCAAAATATCCAAATCATCCCAAATTCGAAGCTTGAGCCATATTTTGGAGCCAAATTCTGGCTCTCTGCACCTATTCGCAGTTTGAAATTACTACTTTTTATACCGAAAATGTGTCAATTAATGAGAGCGGCGATAGGTCACATTTTGCTCCCCCCCCCCCACTGCAGTTTTCAAAATAACCCAAAAATCACAAATTCGACGCTTGAGCCATATTTTGGAGCTAAATTCTGGCTCTCTGCATCTATTCGCAATTTGAAATTACGACTTTTTATACCGAAATATGCCAATTACTGGAAACAGCGAAGGATCATATTCTGCCCAAACCCTCCGTGCAGTTTTCAAAATATCCAAAACATCCCAAACTCGACGTTTGAGCCATATTTTGAAACCAAATTCTGACGCTCTGCACGTATTCGCATTTTGAAATTTCGACTTTTTAAACTGAAAATATGCCAATTACTGAAAGCAGCGATGGATCTCATTTTGCATAAACCCTACCAGCAGTTTTCAAAATGTCGCAAACATCCCAAATTCCACCCTTGCGGCATATTTTAGAGCAAAATTTTGGCTGGCTCTCTGCACGTATTCGCAGTTTATATTACGATTTTTTTTACCGAAAATATACCAATTACTTAGAGCTGCGATGGATCACATTTTGACCAAACCCTCCGTGCAGTTTTCAAAATATCGAAAACATCCCAAATTAGAACCTTACGCCATATTTTTTAGCCAAATTCTGGCTTTATGCACGTATTCGCAGTTTGAAATAACGTCTTTTTATACCGAAAATATGCCAATTACTGAGAGCAGCGATAGGTCACATTTTGCCCAAACCCTCCCCTGCAGTTTTCAAAATGTCGCAAACATCCCAAATTCCACCCTTGCGGCATATTTTGGAGCGAAATTCTGGCTCTATGCACGTATTCGCCGTTTGAAATTAAGAATTTTATACCGAAAATATACCAATTACTTAGAGCGGCGATGGATCACATTTCCCCAAACCCTCCGTGCAGTTTTCAAAATATCGAAAACATCCCAAATTAGAACCTTGAGCCATATTTTCGAGCCAAATTCTGGCTCTCTGCACGAATTCGCAGTTTGAAATTACGAATTTTTATACCGAAAATATGCCAATTACTGAAAGCGGCGATGGATCACATTCTGCCCAAATCCTCCGTGCAGTTTTCAAATTATCCCAAACATCCCAAACTCGATTCTTGAGCCATATTTTGAAACCAAATTATTGCTCACTGCACTTATTCGCATTTTGAAATTTCGACTTTTTAAACCGAAAATATGTCAATTACTGTAAGCGGCATGGATCACATTTTGCACCAAACCCTCCCTGCAGTTTTAAAAATATCACAAACATCCCAAATTCAACGCTTGAGCCATACTTTGGAGCCAAATTCTGGCTCTCAGCAATTATTCGAAGTTTAAAGTTACGAATTTTTATACCGAAAATATGCCAATTACGGAGGGGCAATGGATCACATTTTGCCAAAACCCTACCTGCAGTTTTCAAAATATCCCAAACATCCCAAATTCGACCCTTGAGCCAAATTTTCTAGCCAAATTCAGGCTTTCTGCACGTATTCGCAGTTTTAAATAACGACCCTTTATTCCGAAAATATGCCAATTACTGCAAGCGGCGATGGATCACATTTTGCACAACCCGTCCGTGCAGTTTTCAAAATATCCAATACATCCCAAATTCGGCGCTAAAGCCATATTTTGGAGCCAAATTCTGGCTCTCTGCACCTATTCGCAGTTTGAAATTACGACTTTTTATACCGAAAATATGCCAATTACTGAAAGCGGCGATGGATCACATTCTGCAAAACCCTCCGTGCAGTTTTCAAAATATCCAAATCACCCCAAATTCGACGCTTGAGCCATATTTTGGAGCCAAATTCTGGCTCTCTGCACCTATTCGCAGTTTGAAATTACGACTTTTTATACCGAAAATGTGTCAATTACTGAGAGCGGCGATAGGTCACATTTTGCCCCCCCCCCCCCCTGCAGTTTTCAAAATAACCCAAAAATCCCAAATTCGACGCTTGAGCCATATTTTGGAGCTAAATTCAGGCTTTCTGCATCTATTCGCAGTTTGAAATTACGACTTTTTATACCGAAATATGCCAATTACTGAAAACGGCGATGGATCATATTCTGCCCAAACCCTCCGTGCAGTTTTCAAAATATCCAAAGCATCCCAAACTCGACGTTTGAGCCATATTTTAAAACCAAATACTGGTTCTCTGCACGTATTCGCATTTTGAAATTTCGACTTTTTAAACTGAAAATATGCCAATTATTGAAAGCAGCGATGGATCTCATTTTGCATAAACCCTACCAGCAGTTTTTAAAATATCCCAAACATGCCAAATTCGACCCTTGAGCAATATTTTGGAGCCAAATTCTGTCTCTCTGCACGTATTCGCAGTTTGAAATTACGAATTTTTATACCGAAAATATGCCAATTACGGAGAGCAGGGATGGGTCACATTTTGCCCAAACCCTCCCCTGCAGTTTTCAAAATGTCGCAAACATCCCAAATTCCACCCTTGCGGCATATTTTGGAGCAAAATTTTGGCTGGCTCTCTGCACGTATTCGCAGTTTGATATTACGATTTTTTTTACCGAAAATATACCAATTACTTAGAGCTGCGATGGATCACATTTTGACTAAACCCTCCGTGCAGTTTTCAAAATATCGAAAACATCCCCAATAAGAACCTTGAGCCATATTTTCTAGCCAAGTTCTGGCTTTATGCACGTATTCGCAGTTTGAAATAACGTCTTTTTATACCGAAAATATGCCAATTACTGAGAGCAGCGATAGGTCACATTTTGCCCAAACCCTCCCCTGCAGTTTTCCAAATGTCGCAAACATCCCAAATTCCACCCTTGCGGCATATTTTGGAGCGAAATTTTGGCTCTATGCACGTATTCGCAGTTTGAAATTAAGAATTTTTATACCGAAAATATACCAATTACTTAGAGCGGCGATGGATCACATTTGCCCAAACCCTCCGTGCAGTTTTCAAAATATCGAAAACATCCCAAATTAGAACCTTGAGCCATATTTTCTAGCCAAATTCTGGCTCTATGCACGTATTCGCAGTTTGAAATAACGACTTTTTATACCGAAAATATGCCAATTACTGAAAGCGGCGATGGATCACATTCTGCCCAAACCCTCCGTGCAGTTTTCAAAATATCCCAAACATCCCAAACTCGATTCTTGAGCCATATTTTGAAACCAAATTATGGCTCTCTGCACTTATTCGCATTTTGAAATTTCGACTTTTTAAACCGAAAATATGTCAATTACTGAAAGCGGCGATGGATCATATTTTGCCCAAACCCTCCCTGCAGTTTTCAAAATATCACAAACATCCCAAATTCAACGCTTGAGCCATACTTTGGAGCCAAATTCTAGCTCTCAGCAATTATTCGCAGTTTGAAGGTACGAATTTTTATACCAAAAATATGCCATATACGGAGAGCGGCAATGGATCACATTTTGCCCAAACCCTACCTGCAGTTTTCAAAATATCCCAAACATCCCAAATTCGACCCTTGAGCTAAATTTTCTAGCCAAATTCTGGCTTTCTGCACGTATTCGCAGTTTTAAATAACGACTTTTTATTCCGAAAATATGCCAATTACTGCAAGCGGCGATGGATCACTTTTTGCCCAAACCGTCCGTGCAGTTTTCAAAATGTACAAAACATCCCAAATTCGACGCTTGAGCAATATTTTGGAGCCAAATTCTGGCTCTCTGCACCTATTCGCAGTTTGAAATTACGACTTTTTATACCGAAAATATGCCAATTACTGAAAGCGCCGATGGATCACATTCTGCCCAAACTCTGCGTGCAGTTTTCAAAATATCCAAAACATCCCAAACTCGATTCTTGAACCATATTTTGAAACCAAATTATGGCTCTCTGCACATATTCGCATTTTGAAATTTCGTCTTTTTAAACCGAAAATATGTCAATTACTGAAAGCGGCGATGGATCACATTTTGCAGCAACCCTCCCTGCAGTTTTCAAAATATCCCAAACATCCCAAATTCAACGCTTGAGCCATACTTTGGAGCCAAATTCTGGTTCTTCGCACGTATTCGCAGTTTGAAGTTACGAATTTTTATACCGAAAAAATGCCAATTACGGACAGCGGCAATGGATCACATTTTGCCCAAACCCTACCTGCAGTTTTCAAAATGTCCCAAACATCCCAAATTCGACACTTGAACCATATTTTCTAGCCAAATTCAGGCTTTTTGTACGTATTCGCAGTTTGAAATAACGACTTTTTATTCCAAAAATATGCATATTTCTGAAAGCGGCGATGGATCACATTTTGCCCAAACCCTCCGTGCAGTTTTCAAAATATTCAAATCATCCCAAATTCGACGCTTGAGCCATATTTTGGAGCTAAATTCTGGCTCTCTGCATTTATTCGCAGTTTGAAATTACGACTTTTTATACCGAAATATGCCAATTACTGAAAACGGCGATGGATCATATTCTGCCCAAACCCTCCGTGCAGTTTTCAAAATATCCCAAACATCGCAAATTCGACGCTTGAGCCATATTTTGGAGCCAAATTCTGGCTCTCTGCACGTATTCGCAGGTTGAAATTACGAATTTTTATACCGAAAATATGCCAATTACTGAAAGCGGCGATGGATCACATTCTGCCAAAACCCTCCGTGCAGTTTTCAAAATTTCCCAAACATCCCAAACTCGATTCTTGAGCCATATTTTGAAACCAAATTATGGCTCTCTGCACTTATTCGCATTTTGAAATTTCGACTTTTTAAACCGAAAATATGTCAATTACTGAGAGCTGCGATGGATCACATTTTGCCCAAACCCTCCCTGCAATTTTCAAAATATCACAAACATCCTTAATTCAACGCTTGAGCCATACTTTGGAGCCAAATTCTGGCTCTCAGAAATTATTCGCAGTTTGAAGTTTCGAATTTTTATACCGAAAATATGCCAATTACGGAGAGCGGCAATGGATCACATTTTGCCCAAACCCTACCTGCAGTTTTCAAAATATCTCAAACATCCCAAATTCGACCCTTGAGCCAAATTTTCTAGCCAAATTCTGGCTTTCTGCACGTATTCGCAGTTTTAAATAACGACTTTTTATTCCGAAAATATGCCAATTACTGCAAGCGGCGATTGATCACATTTTGCCCAAACCGTCCGTGCAGTTTTCAAAATATCCAAAACATCCCAAATTCGGCGCTTAAGCCATATTTTGGAGCCTAATTCTGGTTCTCTGCACCCATTCGCAGTTTGAAATTACGACATTTTATACCGAAAATATGCCAATTACTGAAAGTGGCGATGGATCACATTCTGCCCAAACCCTATGTGCAGTTTTCAAAATATCCCAAACATCCCAAACTCGATTCTTGAGTTATATTTTGAAACCAAATTATGGCTCTCTGCACTTATTCGCATTTTGAAATTTCGTCTTTTTAAACCGAAAAAAATATAAATTACTGAAAGCGGCGATGGATCACATTTTGCCCAAACCCTCCCTGCAGTTTTCAAAATATCCCAAACATCCCAAATTCAACGCTTGAGCTATACTTTGGAGCCAAATTCTGGCTCTTCGCACGTATTCGCAGTTTGAAGTTACGAATTTTTATACCGAAAATATGCCAATTACGGAGAGCGGCAATGGATCACATTTTGCCCAAACCCTACCTGCAGTTTTCAAAATGTCCCAAACATCCCAAATTCGATCCTTGAACCATATTTTCTAGCCAAATTCAGGCTTTCTGTACGTATTCGCAGTTTGAAATAACGACTTTTTATTCCAAAAATATGCATATTTCTGAAAGTGGCGATGGATCACATTTTGCCCAAACCCTCCGTGCAGTTTTCAAAATATTCAAATCATCCCAAATTCGACGCTTGAGCCATATTTTGGAGCTAAATTCTGGCTCTCTGCATCTATTCGCAGTTTGAAATTACGACTTTTTATACCGAAATATGCCAATTACTGAAAACGGCGATAGATCATATTCTGCCCAAACCCTCCGTGCAGTTTTCAAAATATCCCAAACATCGCAAATTCGACGCTTGAGCCATATTTTGGAGCCAAATTCTGGCTCTCTGCACGTATTCGCAGGTTGAAATTACGAATTTTTATACCGAAAATATGCCAATTACTGAAAGCGGCGATGGATCACATTCTGCCAAAACCCTCCGTGCAGTTTTCAAAATTTCCCAAACATCCCAAACTCGATTCTTGAGCCATATTTTGAAACCAAATTATGGCTCTCTGCACTTATTCGCATTTTGAAATTTCGACTTTTTAAACCGAAAATATGTCAATTACTGAGAGCTGCGATGGATCACATTTTGCCCAAACCCTCCCTGCAGTTTTCAAAATATTACAAACATCCTTAATTCAACGCTTGAGCCATACTTTGGAGCCAAATTCTGGCTCTCAGAAATTATTCGCAGTTTGAAGTTTCGAATTTTTATACCGAAAATATGCCAATTACGGAGAGCGGCAATGGATCACATTTTGCCCAAACCCTACCTGCAGTTTTCAAAATATCTCAAACATCCCAAATTCGACCCTTGAGCCAAATTTTCTAGCCAAATTCTGGCTTTCTGCACGTATTCGCAGTTTTAAATAACGACTTTTTATTCCGAAAATATGCCAATTACTGCAAGCGGCGATGGATCACATTTTGCCCAAATCGTCCGTGCAGTTTTCAAAATATCCAAAACATCCCAAATTCGGCGCTTAAGCCATATTTTGGAGCCTAATTCTGGTTCTCTGCACCCATTCGCAGTTTGAAATTACGACATTTTATACCGAAAATATGCCAATTACTGAAAGCGGCAATGGATCACATTCTGCCCAAACCCTATGTGCAGTTTTCAAAATATCCCAAACATCCCAAACTCGATTCTTGAGTTATATTTTGAAACCAAATTATGGCTCTCTGCACTTATTCGCATTTTGAAATTTCGTCTTTTTAAACCGAAAAAAATATAAATTACTGAAAGCGGCGATGGATCACATTTTGCCCAAACCCTCCCTGCAGTTTTCAAAATATCCCAAACATCCCAAATTCAACGCTTGAGCCATACTTTGGAGCCAAATTCTGGCTCTTCGCACGTATTCGCAGTTTGAAGTTACGAATTTTTATACCGAAAATATGCCAATTACGGAGAGCGGCAATGGATCACATTTTGCCCAAACCCTACATGCAGTTTTCAAAATGTCCCAAACATCCCAAATTCGACCCTTGAACCATATTTTCTAGCCAAATTCAGGCTTTCTGTACGTATTCGCAGTTTGAAATAACGACTTTTTATTCCAAAAATATGCATATTACTGAAAGCGGCGATGGATCACATTTTGCCCAAACCCTCCGTGCAGTTTTCAAAATATTCAAATCGTCCCAAATTCGACGTTTGAGCCATATTTTGGAGCTAAATTCTGGCTCTCTGCATTTATTCGCAGTTTGAAATTACGACTTTTTATACCGAAATATGCCAATTACTGAAAACGGCGATGGATCATATTCTGCCCAAACCCTCCGTGCAGTTTTCAAAATATCCAAAACATCCCAAACTCGACGTTTGAGCCATATTTTGAAACCAAATTCTGGCTCTCTGCACGTATTCGCATTTTGAAATTTCGACTTTTTAAACTGAAAATATGCCAATTACTGAAAGCAGCGATGGATCTCATTTTGCATAAACCCTACCAGCAGTTTTCAAAATATCCCAAACATGCCAAATTCGACCCTTGAGCAATATTTTGGAGCCAACTTCGGGCTCTCTGCACGTATTCGCAGTTTGAAATTACGAATTTTTATACTGAAAATATGCCAATTACGGAGAGCAGGGATGGGTCACATTTTGCCCAAACCCTCCCCTGCAGTTTTAAAAATGTCGCAAACATCCCAAATTCCACCCTTGCGGCATATTTTGGAGCAAAATTTTGGCTGGCTCTCTGCACGTATTCGCAGTTTGATATTACGATTTTTTTTTACCGAAAATATACCAATTACTTAGAGCTGCGATGGATCACATTTTGACCAAACCCTCCGTGCAGTTTTCAAAATATCGAAAACATCCCAAATTAGAACCTTGAGCCATATTTTCTAGCAAAATTCTGGCTTTATGCACGTATTCGCAGTTTGAAATAACGTCTTTTTATACCGAAAATATGCCAATTACTGAAAGCAGCGATAGGTCACATTTTGCCCAAACCCTCCCCTGCAGTTTTCAAAATGTCGCAAACATCCCAAATTCCACCCTTGCGGCATATTTTGTAGCGAAATTCTGGCTCTATGCACGTATTCGCAGTTTGAAATTAAGATGTTTTATACCGAAAATATACCAATTACTTAGAGCGGCGATGGATCACATTGGCCCAAACACTCCGTGCAGTTTTCAAAATATAGAAAACATCCCAAATTAAAACCTTGAGCCATATTTTCTAGCCAAATTCTGGCTTTATGCACGTATTCGCAGTTTGAAATAACGACTTTTTATACCGAAATTATGCCAATTACTGAAAGCAGCGATGGATCACATTCTGCCCAAACCCTCCGTGCAGTTTTCAAAATATCCCAAACATCCCAAACTCGATTCTTGAGCCATATTTTGAAACCAAATTATGGCTCTCTGCACTTATTCGCATTTTGAAATTTCGACTTTTTAAACCGAAAATATGTCAATTACTGAAAGCGGCGAAGGATCACATTTTGCCCAAACCCTCCCTGCAGTTTTCAATATATCACAAACATCCCAAATTCAACGCTTGAGCCATACTTTGGAGCCAAATTCTGGCTCTCAGCAATTATTCGCAGTTTGAAGTTACGAATTTTTATACCAAAAATATGCCAATTACGGGGAGCGGCAATGGATCACATTTTGCCCAAACCCTACCTGCAGTTTTCAAAATATCCCAAACATCCCAAATTCAACCCTTGAGCTAAATTTTCTAGCCAATTTCTGGCTTTCTGCACGTATTCGCAGTTTTAAATAACGATTTTTTTTTCGGAAAATATGCCAATTACTGAAAGCGGCGATGGATCACATTCTGCCCAAACCCTGCGTGCAGTTTTCAAATTATCCAAAACATCCCAAACTCGATTCTTGAGCCATATTTTGAAACCAAATTATGGCTCTCTGCACTGATTCGCATTTTGAAATTTCGTCTTTTTAAACCGAAAATATGTCAATTGCTGAAAGCGGCGATGGATCACATTTTGCCCAAACTCTCTTTGCAGTTTTTAAAATATAGCAAACATCCCAAATTCGACTATTGAGTTATATTTTGGAGCCAAAATCTGGCTCTCTGCATGTATTCGCAGTTTGAAATTACCACTTTTATACCGAAAAAATGCCAATTACTGAAAGCGGCGATGGATCACATTTTGCCGAAACAATCTCTGCAGTTTTCAAAATATCCAAAACTTCCCAAATTCAACGCTTGAGCCATATTTTGGAGCCAAATTCAAGCTCTATGCACGTATTCGTAGTTTGAAATTACGAATTTTTATACCGAAAATATGCCAATTACGGAGAGCGGCAATAGCGGCCACGGCACTTCGGATGCATTTCCAACGGTTCCTTTCATATAAAAGGGGTGACACCGAGGAAAATAAGACTCGCGTCGATACCAAAACGAATAGTGACACATTTTGCCCAAACCCTACCTGCAGTTTTCAGGTAGGGTTTAGTTTAATTCATTAAATATACGATAAAAATGATGCAAACACATAATAAATTAGAAAATAACCTTAAATACCTCATTTTCAATCGTCTCTTTGTTTCTCGTTAAAATACTGAGTAAGATATTGAAAAGGGGAGTTCTGTTTTTATTGCATATATCGACGTTTCAGCCGGGTTAGAGCGGTTTTACGTGTACATCTTCCATCGGTAATATAAACGGAAAATCAGGAACATTTTTGTTAATTCTAATGAAAACACATTGATTTTTATCATTTGTATTGGAAACAACATTGTCATATGTCTTTTCTTGGCACAAACCCTCCCTGCAGTTTTCAAAATATCCCAAACATCCCAAATTAAACGCTTGTGCCATATTTTGTAGCCAAATTTTGGCTCTGCACGTATTCGCAGTTTGAAATAACGACTTTTTATACAGAAAATATGCCAATTACTGAAAGCGGCGATAGATCACATTTTGCCCAAACCCACCATTCAGTTTTCGAAATATCCCAAACATCCCAAATACGACCCTTGAGTCATATTTTGGAGCCAATTTCTGGCTCTCTGCACCTATTCGCAGTTTGAAATTACGACCTTATATACCGTAAATATGTCAATTACTGAGAGCGGCGATAGGTCACATTTTGCCCAAACCCCCCCCCCCCCTTTCCTGCAGTTTTCAAAATATCCCAAATATCGCAAATTCGACGCTTGAGCCATATTTTGGAGCCAAATTCTGGATCTCAGCAATTATTCGCAGTTTGAAGTTACGAATTTTTATACCGAAAATATGCCAATTACGGTGAGCGGCATTAGATCACATTTTGCCCAAACCCTACCTGCAGTTTTCAAAATGTCCCAAACATCACAAATTCGACCCTTGAGCCATATTTTCTAGCCAAATTCAGGCTTTCTGTACGTATTCGCAGTTTGAAATAACGACTTTTTATTCCAAAAATATGCATATTACTGAAAGCGGCGATGGATCACATTTTGCCCAAACCCTCCGTGCAGTTTTCAAAATATCCAAATCGTCCCAAATTCGACGCTTGAGCCATATTTTGGAGCCAAATTCTGGCTCTCTGCACATATTCGCAGTTTGAAATTACGAATTTTTATACCGAAAATGTGTCAATTACTGAGAGCGGCGATAGGTCACATTTTGCCCCCCCCCCCCCCACAGCAGTTTTCTAAATAACCCAAAAATCCCAAATTCGACGCTTGAGCCATATTTTGGAGCTAAATTCTGGCTCTCTGCAGCTATTCGCAGTTTGAAATTACGAATTTTTATACCGAAATATGCCAGTTGTTGGATATTTCCAACATCGAATACAGCATTGTTGTATTCTCATTACTTATTACTAACCATACTCAATATTGTAGTAAGTAAAATTAACAACTCGTAGAATTCTCCTGTACTAATAATTCATCTGTGCATTAGGCTAGAATTCTCACGTCACCTGACGCCAGTATTGTGTCAGATTTCTTTACAGTAAAACACATTATATACAATTTGTGTGAGAATTAAATACGATTCTCCATAATTAAAGCATTCTGTATGGCAACTGATTGCAGACGAATGGTTCTCTAACTAAAAGTCGAATAGAGCTTTAGAATCATAACGTCTACCTCGCGATAGAGGTAACGTCATCAATGAATGCTATGGGGAGACATTAATTCCTCTCCCTTATATATTTACTATTCTTAAATAGTTAAATAATAATATTCCGTTCCTCTAAATAATAAACCCGTCCAGTCTTTAGAGTTTCAAGCGCGAATGCGAGAAATATTAATGTTCAAGACAATAATTTGTGTTGTGAACGTCGACTGGGCGTGGGTTGGGGGACGCCATCCTCAGTCGGGAATCAGACACGTGCAAGGCCAGAAGGAGGCAAAGCTGCGCTTACCGTACTCACAAAAGACGCCATTGTCCAGCAAATAGGACAAGTGCGTCCATCCACAGATGAAAGCCGCCACTGTGAGGCGTGAACGACCTTGCAGATAATATCTTCAACTAGTGCTGGTGTTAAAGAGGGACCTTAGACTTGGTTCCTGACGACACGTGATCAGCCAGCTTGAAACGCATCAATCCAGGATAGGTTCACCGGAGCCTGGGATGCGAAATTACGGCAATCTTAATACTTACACAGTGCCCACAGCTAAGTACCTTTTATTTGATGCATCATTTATAAGTTTATTAATAGCGGGGTGATTGCACGTCACGCGGCGAGACAACACCTAATAACAGGTGATTAGAATTCTATCTGTAGATATCAGTAATCTTGAATATGAATTGAGTAGTTAAATCAATTGCTACTGGTAGTTATTTATCTTGCAGCTTGAGAGACGGATTCCTCATGCTGCCTTCTCCATGTTAATCGTGCCATTCGTCAATGTGCCAGACTTGGAGATTAAGAGGACTTCCAGAGTTATCTAAAGGAACCTACTACAAGCTAAGGCTTATTTCTTTTTTCCTATAATTTAGCAATTTGATACATTCAGAATGTTTCAACATAATGTGTGATTTACTGTAATTCATTGCTATGCTCATATTCATGTTCTTCTTTGTATGAATAATATTATATTCAGCATTATTTATAGGATTAGATTATTATTAATTGAATTAGTGAACGAACCACACTGATTCCTGGACGATCTGACTACCAGAAATAACCCCCCAATGTAGGTGTTTGAGGTTTGGTTTTTTAATAATACAGCCCATTAATTATTCTAATGATCATACTTTCTAGTCATATCCATAGTCACTGGTTTTCTCTAGAATTTTATCTAATGATCTGAAATTCTCAGTTTCCCTCTTTACTTTAAAAGCGGGTGGTCCTTCGTAATTTAATTTACTACTTTAATTATTAATTAATCAGAATCAAACCCAAATATCCCACATTATGGTCCTTATCGAACCGGATAGGCATTAAATTTATAATTAAAATATTAACCATTAATAGCTAATCCTTGTGTGATAGAAGCTAGACTAACTATATAATTAATTGTGTCAACTAACATTGTAACACATTAGTTAGCCTAGATCACACTAACATATTGCTACCTTTACCTCATGTATAAAGTAGCTTTAGTGGGTCATAGCCAATTACCCACAACACTTAGACCTATACCTCACACCGAGGTGAGAATCTTTAGGTCACCAGGAGCAACAGCTCATAACTTTTACAATAACACCACCCTAACACCTGCGTTAGAGTGGCCTCACCACCTAACCATCATATACTTAGGTGGTAATGACATCCACCCCACTCGTCATCCAGCCGAGGTGATCAAACACCTCAAAAACATAATTTCTTCTTTCAAACTCATCAGTGAATCAGTAGTATTCACATTAGTGGAGCCTCGCCAACCAAGCCAAGATAATCGTTGGGGAGTAACTCCGGAATACTACCTGAGAGCTGCTAAGTATATAAATTTCAGGCTGAAAAAGGGAGTGAGATTGGATGCCACATATATACAATTTACAGCCAGACCTTACAGACAGAACCTGACTAGAGACGGTGTACATTTGTCAGGGGAATCTAGGTTGCATGTGGTTGACAAGTTAATTAACACCATCAACCATCACAAAAGGCTGTGGCTGGCAAGCCAAACTTAACTGTACATAATTGTTCACCTGTGTGTGCAAGAGCACTCTTATAAAACATAAAAAAACAAAAATACAGCACAACTATATTACCTTATTGCACCACAATAATCTTTACCCATGTTATTAGGTAGAATTTAGGCTGAGATTGTGCTGAATTTGGTACAAGCCCAGACTAAATCATTTTATAGTTCTTAGTTAGGAATTATTACGACTAGATCTAAACTAGTCAGTGTTGTATATATTATATTATTTGTGCTGACCCTCTATAGGGTGGGATAAATTTTGAGATAACTCTGATTGGAGTGTCTCCATAATATTTCTCTTGTATACATTATTTTGTGTATCTATTTTGTGTAGTGCTGGATTTTCTCCATTAACTCTGATGGTGATATGGATGAGCTAACCGGACGAGAACTAGTGGTGAGATTCAGACAGTACACAAAGTATCTAGCTATTTCGTGTTAGGTAGGTAAACCCATAGTCTATGCAAGTATATTAGGCTATTCCCATTGATATTGAAACCCACTGAATGAGTCAATATCCCAGTTACCTCAGTAATAAGTATTTACTGACCAATCAGCCTTTACCCAACAAGATGGATACGGCTACCAAAATGAAAAGGACCCTTGTTGGTCTGAAAGGTCATTTAACTCGACAGATTAATAAATGTCAAAATCTGTCACAACAGTCAACGGTTGATTACTTTGAATTAGAGGATTTATTACAAGTTGCTGAAAGTAAATTTGCTCATATTAAGCAACACATGAATTTGTATTTGACCGAACTGCAATGAACCTCTATAGAGAGTAGTGAACTTGATGAGGTTATAGATGAGTTAGCTCAGTATGAAGAAGATATTCGAGTTAAGCTTCTACCCTATAAGAAGCAAATTGCTAAAAACAAGCTGACAGTAACTTCCACTGTACGTACAGATCCTGAGGTTAAATTACCTCAAATCAACATACCCACATTCTCTGGTGATGAGAACGAAAGTTGGGATGACTTTTGGAGTAAGTTCGTAGATGCAGTAGACTCTAAAACTAACATTCCTCCAACCACTAAATTCACTTATTTACAAGGCCTGTTAAGAAAGGAAGCCTTGAAAGTAATCTCCAATATAACACTGACCAGTGATGGTTACGCATTCGCTGTACAATTGCTCCAAACCAACTACGATAACAAGGAGAGAACTGTTACTGTCTTAGTTCAAAAATTGCTAGATTTACCCTCTGCTAATAATTCTACAGAGTCTCTCCAAAATTTCAGACTAGAGTTAGAGTCTTTACTCAAGGCCTTAAGCCTTAAAGTCCAAATACAGTCAGCCGAATGGATGACTAAAGTAGTTGTTAAACGAAAATTACCAAGAGAAACTTTAGATAAGTTGTGTACTATTTACAATACGACCTTTTTGACTCTGAAAGAAATCACAGAAGGTCTACATACCTTAGTCGAAAGACAAAGAGCCAATCAAGACGGGGAGAAAGTTACAAACTCCTCTACTAACTCTCATCGTAGCTCAACTCAAGTTGACACTTCGATCAAACCTAAACAGACTTTAAATAAGTCTAATAAATTCACATCAAAAACCACGCTATCCACTGGGAAAAGAAGTGGAAATGTGGGTACATATTCGGTGTCTCCTTCTGAGATAACCCACGACTTGTCTACCAAAGAGAACAAGTCAAACAAAGAGAGAAAGTGTCTGCTCTGCAATCAAGAGCATACTGCATACCAATGCTCAGTTTATCCTACTTATAATGCTAGGATTAAAAGGTTACAGGAATTGCATAAATGCACTAGATGTATGGGTTCTCATGATCCCAAGAAATGTACAGTACCACTACGTACTTGCAACCGTTGTAAACAGGGTGTACACCACTACGCCTTATGTAGGAAATCTCCTACACCTACTATGACCACTGGAGAGAATTTTACTAATTCTACTTCAGTGCAATATTGTAAAGTACATCACGAAGTGAATGTGCTTACTACTGAGTCAGGCAACAGTACTACCTTGCCTACTGCTCAGCTTAAATTAATAAATCGAAGATCTCGAATTACCAGTAGAGGTCTCTTTGACCAAGGTTCCCAAAAAACCTTTATCACACAACAATTGGTAGATGATTTAAATTTGAAACCTACCAAAAGTGTGAAGTTAAACATTTCTGGTTTCCTATCAAATAGTGGGCCATGTGACTACAAGGTAGTCAAATTACTAGTTAGATTAGGATCCTCTGCCAGCCCAATTCATGCGGTGGTCGTGGATAAGATTCCTACGGACTTGCAAGTCACAGGATTAGCTCGTACAGCGAGACACCTTAAGCGAAACCACATGAGGCTAGCGGATCATAAAATAAATTCAGACTGTCTCACAGATATTGGGATATTAATAGGCGCGGATCATTATTACAAGTTTATCACTGGATGCACTAGGCAACATGGTATGAATTTGTTGTCGTCCGCAGGTGGCAAATTGCTCACAGGACCCGTGCTTTTCAGACAAGGTCCAGCGCCCACAAACCAACAAACCAATAATGTAATTGTGGCGTGACTAGGCTTAGAACAGTCACCCCTACGCTTCAGGGAAATAGCCGAGGACATTGAGTCTGACCCACCAATACATCGTTTGTGGGATTTAGATACGTTAGGCATCATCCCTGAGCAACCAAGTCCTGATGATACATGGACTTACCAGCAATATCTGGATACGGTTGTCTACTCAAATAAACAATACTGGGTAAGACTTCCATGGAAGTTAGAGCATCCCCAACTTCCAGTGAATTATTTTATGGCAGCCTCACAATTGCGGTCTCAATTAACACGACTACAGAAGCAGCCAGAAAAATTAACCATGTATCACCAACTTATCCAACAACAACTTAACAATAAGTTCATTGAAGTTGTTGAACACAATGACCGAAAAGCAGGTCATTATTTACCACACCATGCTGTGGTGAAAGACTCACTGACAACACCTATTCGTATTGTCTTTAATTGCAGTGCTAAAGTAAAGCCTAATAGTGTGTCTCTAAATGAATGTCTCCAAACGGGACCTAGCCTAACACAAAGGCTACATGACGTATTGTTGCGATTTCGCACAGGCATTTTTGCCTACACTGCTGACATCAGCAAAGCCTTTCTCCGAGTAGGATTGCAGGAGGAAGATCGTGACTACACAAAATTCCTCTGGTACAAGGATCCACTGGATCCTAACAGTGAAATAATCACCTATCGGTTCGCCTCTGTATTATTTGGTGCTACATCCTCACCGTTTCTTTTGCAAGCAACATTAGACACGCATTTGAGGAAATCAGACATCCCTTATAAGGCAACCATTAGCGACAACTTATATGTCGACAATTTCCAGGGGACAACTAATGATCAAGCTGATCTGGTAGAAATCTACCATGAGGCTAACCGTGAACTGTTAGGACCTAATATGCCTCTACAGTCATGGGCCTCAAATAATAAACTACTTAACCAGTTAATTGAGAAGGAATTTCCCGATTATCAGGTACCCAGTAGCTTAAAGGTTCTAGGCGTGGAATGGAACACCAACACTGACGAAATGAATGTCAAGTCAGTGCAAACTGATAACTCAACCCTTACCATGAGAACTCTGCTCTCATTTGTCAGTCAACCATTTGACCCTTTAGGCCTACTTAGTCCTATATTAATAAGGGGCAAACTCCTAATGCAGGAGTGCTGGCAACAACATATGGGATGGGATGATCCGTTACCAAGTGAGTTACAAGCCAAATGGCAAATACTCTCAACGGATTTTAATCAGTTAGGCGTTTTGAAATTTCCACGTAATGCCTCGGGACCAAACTTACCCACCAATTTGCACGTTTTTTGCGATGCCTCTGGCAAAGCATATGGCGCAGTAGCCTATTTAGTTAACAGTGCTCAATCAATTTTACTCACATCAAAAGCAAGAGTTGCTCCTATCAAAAAGAGATCCTTACCTCAGATGGAGTTGACGGCATTGCTAGTGGGAGTAAGGTTGGCCCAATGCCTGGCAAAGACACTCAGTAATATTCACTTTGGTGAGATTGTAGTGTGGTCAGACAACGAGGCAGTCTTACAATGGGTAAGAAACAATAACAACAAAACTCCTTACGTCAGTAATCGCGTCAGGGAGATTTATAATTTATCCGCAGGTTATAAATTTAGACATGTCCCTACTAAGGACAATCCTGCAGATTATTTGTCAAGAGGATTGACATTAAAACAACTTGTCAAATCTTCGCTGTGGTTCCTTGGACCTTCATGGCTTGTTGGTGGTCAGTGGCCCAAACAAAAGCCAAAAGTCATCGTGACCAATATCACCACTCCCATGAAGGACCCAGAGCCTCAGCGAACATTTGCCATTAATCCTCATCATTATTCTAATTTAAGCAAATTGTTACGAGTGACTGCACACGTGTTTGTTTTCCTCTCTAAAATAGGAATACGACACAAATTCCCCAATCCTGTTCATTATTGGATTAAGCGGGCGCAGCAAGAGACTTACGGAAGAGAATTTGAGAATCTTCCGGATAAACTCACTAAATCTCTGGGCATCTGGTACGATGTCAACACTCATAACATACTACGATGTGGAGGACGTTTGCTACATGCAGAGATTGACTTAGACACTAAGAACCCAATCCTTTTACCTCGCCACCACATCATAACTAAACTTTTTGTCTTACATCACCATCAATATGGTACCCTACATGGTGGAGTTTTAGATACTCTCACCGATCTTAGACAAAGGTACTGGCTTCCTCAAGGTCGTCAAACTGTTAAGACCATTATTAAATCTTGCGTAATCTGTAAGAGATACGACGCTAGAGTCTGTCCTTACCCAGGACCTCCTCCACTCCCAGAAGAGCGAGTAGTTCATCTTCGTCCATTCGAAACCACTGGAGTAGATTATACAGGAGCCTTACTCCTCACTGGTAACCCAGATAATATACCAGTAAAGGCGTACATTTGTCTCTTTACCTGTGCTACAACCAGAGGCGTGCACTTAGAGGTCACCCCAGACATGAGTGCTGAAGCTTTCATTCAAGCTTTCCGCAGATTTGCTGCCCGTCGATCATGTCCTAGATTAATGATATCAGACAACGGATCTAATTTTGTAGCGGGAGAAAGCTGTTTACGAGAAGTCTGGAACCACCCTGAAGTGCAATCAGTCTTACAAACAAGACAATGTCACTGGAAATTCATAGCACCAAGAGCCCCTTGGCAAGGTGGGTTCTATGAGCGAATGGTAGGCACAGTCAAAAGATGTCTAAGGAAAACGTTGCACCGACAAAAGGTCAGTTACTCAGAACTCCAAACTATTGTTGTTGTCGGAAAATCCGACACCATTTAATATATCATACAGATAATAGCTGTATTACCAACAAGTTACCCATAGAAAACGTAACTTGTAGTGGAATTACCGTCTATAGAAAACGGGATATCATCACCACATACTATTATAATTCACCAGCTATTCTGCTGGGAATTATTCTTAAATACATAAGTCTTTGGACTTTACCATCATAAAAACATCTTATATAAATTAACTTAATTATCAATATTAAAGTAGAGTAAATGTGACCCTTCTATCACGTTCTGAAATCTGGACAATGTAAGCCAGGCGTCAGAGTGGAGGAAGGAGGGCAGCCATTGTTGTTTATGAGACCAGAGGCTCACACGGGAGCAAATTCGGCTCCTGTTAAATTTACTTGGACGTAGTGTTATGGAACCCAAAGGTGTACCATTGTCAACACGCTGTCTACAAATACAAGTTAAGTGTCAATCCGAAACCCGTTTATCATTCATTTATGGCCATTAATGTCAGGATATAGGGTTAGCCGGTTAGAACGCGAAATCGCCTCATACTAAAGGTAATTAAGCCAGGTCTTTAATGTTCCATGTACTGTATAGTGTTTTCTCTGATATAGCTTGTCATATATAGGATTCTGGCTTCACAGCTAGCGCACTTTTGACAGGTCAAGACGAGGATGCAAGATTATGTGCACCAGTTACTGGGTGAGAAGCTACCTCAAAGAGAATAATTTGGTGTCTACACTCTAGTTATACCTGGTGGACTAACCTGCTGTACTATAAGAGAAGGAACCTCATCAATGTATGTAGCTATTACTGTAATTTGATTGGCTGCATATGTGTAATATAAACCCCCCCTAATGTGTAGAGGATCGATTTGTGAGATTAAGAGATTATTGCAGAAATACAGTCCACTTATCATTATACAAATTGCTATCGAAGTATATAAATTAACGTAAATATAAATTCATATAAATCAAATAAATATAAATCTCACAGGTCGGTTCCCACATTATTTGGTCCTTCGAAACCGAATTATTTGGACCTTCGGAACCGGAATATTCGGTCCTATGAACCCACATTTGGTCATCTTAGTACCGGATGAACCAGTTATCCAGTGGATTCATTAAATATACTAGTGCAGTGTGATTTAAACAAAGGCCAGCCAGTCATAGATAGCGGCGTTGCCTCGTGGGAGCTCAGGAGCCTCCCTCAGCCCAGTTCAGCTTCGTCAGCGGTTTCATGCACACCCACAGATATTTGGTGGCGTGTTATTTCGTGAAATGACAGCGCTAATATAGAATCCAGCCAAATTAGTGACTGTGTCTTCGCGAGATTGTTCACGGATTTCGTGGTGTTACATTTCGCGAGAGATTATCTACGAATTTTGTGGACTTTATTTCGCGAGGTCACTAATAACATTTAATACTTCTAGATAATATTAGAAGTTTCATAGAGGCTAATTAAGAGGCTATTAACAATAATTGTGTATATTATTTCTCCAAAATAGAGAATTATTTAATATATATTGCACTAGTGATCACAGTATAATATTTACTAATTGCCAACCCACAACAGGGTAGGATATTAACCATTGACTAGTTGAACTATTATCGTTCATCCTAGTCCCATTATTACCATAGTCAGTTGTACTATATTGATTAACCTAGCACCATTAATGAATGGTCCAGACCCTATTTTGGGTGTAATTTTTATCAACTCGAGTTGAGTTGTATATATAATAATTTACTTATGATCATTACACCTTTGAGTGATTAATTAGTGTCTCTACCATCCTGGGGTGATATAGAAGAGCTAACCTAAAGGTACTTCCAGTGACACTGGTTTATCACTCAAATCATTAGTGTGGATGATTGTATATATATAATGTGTATTAATTTTAAGTGCTAACCTCTAGTAGAGGTAGGATTATTGCCTAGTGAGTTCAGAATTTACCCTAGGCTACCATTAGTGTTTGTTCAGTATTATGAGCAGCCCAAGTACAAGTCCCACAAGGCTTCACCAACGAGCCAGTATGGATAATGCAGGGAGAATGAAAAGAACCCTTGCAGGTCTTAAAGGCCACTTAACAAGACAGATCAAGAAATGTGAAGATTTGTCACAACAATCAACAGTTGATTATGCTGACCTGGAAAGCTATTATCAAGCAGCTGCAGGTAAATTTGAGCAAATCAAATGTCAAATAGCAACATATGTGGCTGAACTTGCCAACACTAATTTATCAGAAACAGAAATAGACGACATTATGGTTGATCTTGCGAATTATGAAGATCAAACTCAGGCCACGTTACAGCCTTATGTCAAATTAATTGCCCAGAACAAGGCAACAGCAACAACAACAGCAGTTGCATCTAATACGAGTCAAGCAGAAGCTCGACTCCCTCCAATTAATTTACCCACTTTCTCAGGAAAAGATGAGGAAGATTGGGACGAATTTTGGAACAAATTCGTTGACCTTGTAGACTCAAAACAATCTTTACCAAAGAGTAGTAAATTCTCTTATTTGCAAGGCCAATTATCAGGTGAGGCTAAAACAGTAGTATCCCATCTGAGATTAACTAATGACGGCTATGATCTGGCAGTAAAACTCCTCAAGGATAATTATGCTGATCCAGAAGTAAGAACATCACATTTAGTTCATGAGCTGTTGCATTTACCCCCACCGGAGGCTTCAGCTGATTCACTCCAAGTCTTCAAGCTGGAGGTAGAATCATTGATCAATGCCCTCAGCCTGACAGCAGATACAAACGGGGCTGAGTGGGTCTTGAAAATAATTGTCCAGGAGAAAATACCTAGGGACATATTGAGACAAATGAGTGCTCATTACAATAAAAGCATCTTATCCATGAATGAAATATCTGAAGGTTTAAAGTCAGTAGTTCATCAATTACGAACACATGACAAATTAAAACCACCAAGTAAACCCTCAGAAACCAATAATAGTAAACCACAGAGTACCAAAGGTACTCCAAATCAATCTAGACAATATAATTCAACACCAAAGTGGAACAGTGGCAGTGTGGGCGTATATGCAGTGGGACCCTCCAAGCCTATAGTTACTGTGTCACCCAAGAACGTGACACCAAAGGGTACTGGAAGCTATGGAACATGTTTGTTCTGCAATGAGAAACATTCAATGTACCACTGCTCTAATTTTCCTGATAGTGACGCCCGTGTTGAGCGACTCAAAGATTTGCAACATTGCACGAGGTGCCTCAGGAAACATAACATCAAGGACTGTGATACCCAATTACACCCTTGTAATAGGTGTAACAAAGGTCAGCACCATGCAGCATTGTGCAGAGACACCAAAACAACGTCTCCAAACCCCAAGGTGGAAGATAGCATTCCCACCACAGTACAGTACTGCAAGGTGCAACAAACAAACAGTGTCCAATCGGCAAAGTCTAAAGGTAATACGACTTTGCCTACTGCCCAAATTACCATCCTGAATAAGAGGGCCAAGGTCCATACCCGTGGGTTGTTTGACCAAGGATCCCAGAGAACATATATTACTAAAAAGCTGGCAGATGAATTACAATTAAGGCCTGTAGCCCAGATGTCATTCAACATCTCAGGGTTTGTAACAGATGCAGGACCTCAAGTCTACCAGGTGGTACAACCATCAGTACGCTTAGGCAGGTACGTCTGTCGAGTACAAGCCATTGTGGTGGACAAAATACCAGTAGACCTACAAGTTCAAGGTCTGAGAGCAACAGCCAAATTCCTGAGAAATAGAGGAATAAAATTGGCAGATAATATTAAGTCTGATCACCTCACCGACTTCGGTCTCCTTGTAGGGACAGACTATTGTCATCGATTCATCGGTAGCCCTACTAAATATCAGGGTATAACCATGTTAAACTCTGCAGGAGGTAAATTACTCTCAGGCCCAGTATCAAGCCTGGGGAGACCTATGCCTGCAGATAAACAATACTTGTAGAAATCTAAATTTGTCAGCTGATTATATTTCTCCAGTAGCATTATACTAAGGAGATTACAGCTGACTATAGTAACAGAGGTTGATGTTAGTATCATCATTTAAAGCTGAAGATGAGTTCATGAGGCCTCAGTGGCAAATCAGTGAACAGTAGCCTAAAACAGCTACAAGTCACTGCGACCAATGTCACTGATCCCACTGCAGTCTCAGAACCATACTTTACTTTAATGATGAGCTATTCAATCTTCTGAATCAATTAACTAAATTAAACCCTAATAAATCTGATGACTGATTTGATACATTTATTATTTAATCAAGATGTATTCCATGGGCCTCAGTGTTTATATATCAGTGACCAGTTACCTGAAGAAACTTCAAGTTATATCTAAGGTCACTGATCTCACTGCAGTCCCTGAATCATACTTGACTGTAGTACTTGATCACATCCAGTCTTCTGGGTTAAATAATATGTAATTAGGCTTGAATATTAGCCTTTCAAGAGTTGACAGGGAAATGAAATCGCATTAGACTTCTAACCCCTGCAACTCTAGTACGGGACATCCGTCCTGTACGAACAGACACACAAATGTGTGATTACTAACTACTAACATCAAATTAATCAAATAATTCGAAGGAGGAGTATCGGTGTTCGTCTGTTCTAAAGAGGACTTCGACCCGTGAGCAGCCCCCTGGGGAATTATGTCGGAAAATCCGACACCATTTAATATATCATACAGATAATAGCTGTATTACCAACAAGTTACCCATAGAAAACGTAACTTGTAGTGGAATTACCGTCTATAGAAAACGGGATATCATCACCACATACTATTATAATTCACCAGCTATTCTGCTGGGAATTATTCTTAAATACATAAGTCTTTGGACTTTACCATCATAAAAACATCTTATATAAATTAACTTAATTATCAATATTAAAGTAGAGTAAATGTGACCCTTCTATCACGTTCTGAAATCTGGACAATGTAAGCCAGGCGTCAGAGTGGAGGAAGGAGGGCAGCCATTGTTGTTTATGAGACCAGAGGCTCACACGGGAGCAAATTCGGCTCCTGTTAAATTTACTTGGACGTAGTGTTATGGAACCCAAAGGTGTACCATTGTCAACACGCTGTCTACAAATACAAGTTAAGTGTCTATCCGAAACCCGTTTATCATTCATTTATGGCCATTAATGTCAGGATATAGGGTTAGCCGGTTAGAACGCGAAATCGCCTCATACTAAAGGTAATTAAGCCAGGTCTTTAATGTTCCATGTACTGTATAGTGTTTTCTCTGATATAGCTTGTCATATATAGGATTCTGGCTTCACAGCTAGCGCACTTTTGACAGGTCAAGACGAGGATGCAAGATTATGTGCACCAGTTACTGGGTGAGAAGCTACCTCAAAGAGAATAATTTGGTGTCTACACTCTAGTTATACCTGGTGGACTAACCTGCTGTACTATAAGAGAAGGAACCTCATCAATGTATGTAGCTATTACTGTAATTTGATTGGCTGCATATGTGTAATATAAACCCCCCCTAATGTGTAGAGGATCGATTTGTGAGATTAAGAGATTATTGCAGAAATACAGTCCACTTATCATTATACAAATTGCTATCGAAGTATATAAATTAACGTAAATATAAATTCATATAAATCAAATAAATATAAATCTCACAGGTCGGTTCCCACAGTTGTGGAAATCGAGGCGCGAGTCAATAACCGCCCGATCACCTACCTGTCTGATGATTACACCCAGAGAGAACCACTGAGCCCCTCTCACTTGATCCATGGAGGTCTACTGAGCCCTCTCATCCCCTTAGCCGAAGAGGACCCTGTAGACCCATCCCATGTGACCAGAGGAGACTTGGTGGAAAGCTACCAACATCTTTCTAGAGTTATCAACAGGTGGAATGAGGTGTGGACTCGAGAATACCTCACAGCTCTACGAGAATACCACTACGGAGCTTCGAGTCCTTACAATAAGGTACAATTAAAACCTGGAGACCTTGTACTAGTCGACAGTGATGGGCCAAGGTCCGAGTGGCCTATAGGGAAAATCGTCACCATCCACCCAGATCGACAAGGTGTCCTGAGAGTGGTTAAAGTCTTATGCAAGGGCAACACTACTCTAAAAACTTTAGAGAAGCTGGTTCCCCTAGAACTGACTGAACAAGAATATCAGTCAGATCCAGTTTCCCCAGTAATTTCAGAGGACAATGAATTTGTTCCTCCAAGCAACCGTCCCACTAGAGCTGCAGCTCAACAATGTAGGCGGAATTTGCGAGCCTATTATAACTCCGAAGAAGAATAATTTCCTTCATTTCCCACTAAGGAAACTGTGCTGATACTACGATGTGATATCATGTAACGAAACATTACACGTCACTATGACCCAAGATATCGCATCACTGTAGATTCTGTTAGTTTAAATTGGGAGAGTTAAATTTTATAAATATTGTGTAGGCTACAAACAACATGTTTCAGTTGACATGTGAATAACAAGACTCAAATTCTTGTAAGTCCTTGATAAATCCGGGACGTTCGTTATGTGTGTACTAACATACTAACCTACTAACATACTAATGTGTTAATCTTAATATCACTTCGGGATAGGTCAGTACAACACAGTACACTGCGACCCTGGGAATCCCCCCCCCCGGAGTTATGTTGGATATTTCCAACATCGAATACAGCATTGTTGTATTCTCATTACTTATTATTAACCATACTCAATATTGTAGTAAGTAAAATTAACAACTCGTAGAATTCTCCTGTACTAATAATTCATCTGTGCATTAGGCTAGAATTCTCACGTCACCTGACGCCAGTATTGCGTCAGATTTCTTTACAGTAAAACACATTATATACAATTTGTGTGAGAATTAAATACGATTCTCCATAATTAAAGCATTCTGTATGGCAACTGATTGCAGACGAATGGTTCTCTAACTAAAAGTCGAATAGAGCTTTAGAATCATAACGTCTACCTCGCGATAGAGGTAACGTCATCAATGAATGCTATGGGGAGACATTAATTCCTCTCCCTTATATATTTACTATTCTTAAATAGTTAAATAATAATATTCCGTTCCTCTAAATAATAAACCCGTCCAGTCTTTAGAGTTTCAAGCGCGAATGCAAGAAATATTAATGTTCAAGACAATAATTTGTGTTGTGAACGTCGACTGGGCGTGGGTTGGGGGACGCCATCCTCAGTCGGGAAGCGGACACGTGCAAGGCCAGAAGGAGGCAAAGCTGCGCTTACCGTACTCACAAAAGACGCCATTGTCCAGCAAATAGGACAAGTGCGTCCATCCACAGATGAAAGCCGCCACTGTGAGGCGTGAACGACCTTGCAGATAATATCTTCAACTAGTGCTGGTGTTAAAGAGGGACCTTAGACTTGGTTCCTGACGACACGTGATCAGCCAGCTTGAAACGCATCAATCCAGGATAGGTTCACCGGAGCCTGGGATGCGAAATTACGGCAATCTTAATACTTACACAGTGCCCACAGCTAAGTACCTTTTATTTGATGCATCATTTATAAGTTTATTAATAGCGGGGTGATTGCACGTCACGCGGCGAGACAACACCTAATAACAGGTGATTAGAATTCTATCTGTAGATATCAGTAATCTTGAATATGAATTGAGTAGTTAAATCAATTGCTACTGGTAGTTATTTATCTTGCAGCTTGAGAGACGGATTCCTCATGCTGCCTTCTCCATGTTAATCGTGCCATTCGTCAATGTGCCAGACTTGGAGATTAAGAGGACTTCCAGAGTTATCTAAAGGAACCTACTACAAGCTAAGGCTTATTTCTTTTTTCCTATAATTTAGCAATTTGATACATTCAGAATGTTTCAACATAATGTGTGATTTACTGTAATTCATTGCTATGCTCATATTCATGTTCTTCTTTGTATGAATAATATTATATTCAGCATTATTTATAGGATTAGATTATTATTAATTGAATTAGTGAACGAACCACACTGATTCCTGGACGATCTGACTACCAGAAATAACCCCCCAATGTAGGTGTTTGAGGTTTGGTTTTTTAATAATACAGCCCATTAATTATTCTAATGATCATACTTTCTAGTCATATCCATAGTCACTGGTTTTCTCTAGAATTTTATCTAATGATCTGAAATTCTCAGTTTCCCTCTTTACTTTAAAAGCGGGTGGTCCTTCGTAATTTAATTTACTACTTTAATTATTAATTAATCAGAATCAAACCCAAATATCCCACATTATGGTCCTTATCGAACCGGATAGGCATTAAATTTATAATTAAAATATTAACCATTAATAGCTAATCCTTGTGTGATAGAAGCTAGACTAACTATATAATTAATTGTGTCAACTAACATTGTAACACATTAGTTAGCCTAGATCACACTAACATATTGCTACCTTTACCTCATGTATAAAGTAGCTTTAGTGGGTCATAGCCAATTACCCACAACACTTAGACCTATACCTCACACCGAGGTGAGAATCTTTAGGTCACCAGGAGCAACAGCTCATAACTTTTACAATAACACCACCCTAACACCTGCGTTAGAGTGGCCTCACCACCTAACCATCATATACTTAGGTGGTAATGACATCCACCCCACTCGTCATCCAGCCGAGGTGATCAAACACCTCAAAAACATAATTTCTTCTTTCAAACTCATCAGTGAATCAGTAGTATTCACATTAGTGGAGCCTCGCCAACCAAGCCAAGATAATCGTTGGGGAGTAACTCCGGAATACTACCTGAGAGCTGCTAAGTATATAAATTTCAGGCTGAAAAAGGGAGTGAGATTGGATGCCACATATATACAATTTACAGCCAGACCTTACAGACAGAACCTGACTAGAGACGGTGTACATTTGTCAGGGGAATCTAGGTTGCATGTGGTTGACAAGTTAATTAACACCATCAACCATCACAAAAGGCTGTGGCTGGCAAGCCAAACTTAACTGTACATAATTGTTCACCTGTGTGTGCAAGAGCACTCTTATAAAACAAAAAAAAACAAAAATACAGCACAACTATATTACCTTATTGCACCACAATAATCTTTACCCATGTTATTAGGTAGAATTTAAGCTGAGATTGTGCTGAATTTGGTACAAGCCCAGACTAAATAATTTTATAGTTCTTAGTTAGGAATTATTACGACTAGATCTAAACTAGTCAGTGTTGTATATATTATATTATTTGTGCTGACCCTCTATAGGGTGGGATAAATTTTGAGATAACTCTGATTGGAGTGTCTCCATAATATTTCTCTTGTATACATTATTTTGTGTATCTATTTTGTGTAGTGCTGGATTTTCTCCATTAACTCTGATGGTGATATGGATGAGCTAACCGGACGAGAACTAGTGGTGAGATTCAGACAGTACACAAAGTATCTAGCTATTTCGTGTTAGGTAGGTAAACCCATAGTCTATGCAAGTATATTAGGCTATTCCCATTGATATTGAAACCCACTGAATGAGTCAATATCCCAGTTACCTCAGTAATAAGTATTTACTGACCAATCAGCCTTTACCCAACAAGATGGATACGGCTACCAAAATGAAAAGGACCCTTGTTGGTCTGAAAGGTCATTTAACTCGACAGATTAATAAATGTCAAAATCTGTCACAACAGTCAACGGTTGATTACTTTGAATTAGAGGATTTATTACAAGTTGCTGAAAGTAAATTTGCTCATATTAAGCAACACATGAATTTGTATTTGACCGAACTGCAATCAACCTCTATAGAGAGTAGTGAACTTGATGAGGTTATAGATGAGTTAGCTCAGTATGAAGAAGATATTCGAGTTATGCTTCTACCCTATAAGAAGCAAATTGCTAAAAACAAGCTGACAGTAACTTCCACTGTACGTACAGATCCTGAGGTTAAATTACCTCAAATCAACATACCCACATTCTCTGGTGATGAGAACGAAAGTTGGGATGACTTTTGGAGTAAGTTCGTAGATGCAGTAGACTCTAAAACTAACATTCCTCCAACCACTAAATTCACTTATTTACAAGGCCTGTTAAGAAAGGAAGCCTTGAAAGTAATCTCCAATATAACACTGACCAGTGATGGTTACACATCAGCTGTACAATTGCTCCAAACCAACTACGATAACAAGGAGAGAACTGTTACTGTCTTAGTTCAAAAATTGCTAGATTTACCCTCTGCTAATAATTCTACAGAGTCTCTCCAAAATTTCAGACTAGAGTTAGAGTCTTTACTCAAGGCCTTAAGCCTTAAAGTCCAAATACAGTCAGCCGAATGGATGACTAAAGTAGTTGTGTAACGAAAATTACCAAGAGAAACTTTAGATAAGTTGTGTACTATTTACAATACGACCTTTTTGACTCTGAAAGAAATCACAGAAGGTCTACATACCTTAGTCGAAAGACAAAGAGCCAATCAAGACGGGGAGAAAGTTACAAACTCCTCTACTAACTCTCATCGTAGCTCAACTCAAGTTGACACTTCGATCAAACCTAAACAGACTTTAAATAAGTCTAATAAATTCACATCAAAAACCACGCTATCCACTGGGAAAAGAAGTGGAAATGTGGGTACATATTCGGTGTCTCCTTCTGAGATAACCCACGACTTGTCTACCAAAGAGAACAAGTCAAAGAAAGAGAGAAAGTGTCTGCTCTGCAATCAAGAGCATACTGCATACCAATGCTCAGTTTATCCTACTTATAATGCTAGGATTAAAAGGTTACAGGAATTGCATAAATGCACTAGATGTATGGGTTCTCATGATCCCAAGAAATGTGCAGTACCACTACGTACTTGCAACCGTTGTAAACAGGGTGTACACCACTACGCCTTATGTAGGAAATCTCCTACACCTACTATGACCACTGGAGAGAATTTTACTAATTCTACTTCAGTGCAATATTGTAAAGTACATCACGAAGTGAATGTGCTTACTACTGAGTCAGGCAACAGTACTACCTTGCCTACTGCTCAGCTTAAATTAATAAATCGAAGATCTCGAATTACCAGTAGAGGTCTCTCTGACCAAGGTTCCCAAAAAAACTTTATCACACAACAATTGGTAGATGATTTAAATTTGAAACCTACCAAAAGTGTGAAGTTAAACATTTCTGGTTTCCTATCAAATAGTGGGCCACGTGACTACAAGGTAGTCAAATTACTAGTTAGATTAGGATCCTCTGCCAGCCCAATTCATGCGGTGGTCGTGGATAAGATTCCTACGGACTTGCAAGTCACAGGATTAGCTCGTACAGCGAGACACCTTAAGCGAAACCACATGAGGCTAGCGGATCATAAAATAAATTCAGACTGTCTCACAGATATTGGGATATTAATAGGCGCGGATCATTATTACAAGTTTATCACTGGATGCACTAGGCAACATGGTATGAATTTGTTGTCGTCCGCAGGAGGCAAATTGCTCACAGGACCCGTGCTTTTCAGACAAGGTCCAGCGCCCACAAACCAACAAACCAATAATGTAATTGTGGCGTGACTAGGCTTAGAGCAGTCACCCCTACGCTTCAGGGAAATAGCCGAGGACATTGAGTCTGACCCACCAATACATCGTTTGTGGGATTTAGATACGTTAGGCATCATCCCTGAGCAACCAAGTCCTGATGATACATGGACTTACCAGCAATATCTGGATACGGTTGTCTACTCAAATAAACAATACTGGGTAAGACTTCCATGGAAGTTAGATCATCCCCAACTTCCAGTGAATTATTTTATGGCAGCCTCACAATTGCGGTCTCAATTAACACGACTACAGAAGCAGCCAGAAAAATTAATCATGTATCACCTACTTATCCAACAACAACTTAACAATAAGTTCATTGAAGTTGTTGAACACGATGACCGAAAAGCAGGTCATTATTTACCACACCATGCTGTGGTGAAAGACTCACTGACAACACCTATTCGTATTGTCTTTAATTGCAGTGCTAAAGTAAAGCCTAATAGTGTGTCTCTAAATGAATGTCTCCAAACGGGACCTAGCCTAACACAAAGGCTACATGACGTATTGTTGCGATTTCGCACAGGCATTTTTGCCTACACTGCTGACATCAGCAAAGCCTTTCTCCGAGTAGGATTGCAGGAGGAAGATCGTGACTACACAAAATTCCTCTGGTACAAGGATCCACTGGATCCTAACAGTGAAATAATCACCTATCGGTTCGCCTCTGTATTATTTGGTGCTACATCCTCACCGTTTCTTTTGCAAGCAACATTAGACACACATTTGAGGAAATCAGACAGCCCTTATAAGGCAACCATTAGCGACAACTTATATGTCGACAATTTCCAGGGGACAACTAATGATCAAGCTGATCTGGTATAAATCTACCATGAGGCTAACCGTGAACTGTTAGGAGCTAATATGCCTCTACAGTCATGGCCCTCAAATAATAAACTACTTAACCAGTTAATTGAGAAGGAATTTCCCGATTATCAGGTACCCAGTAGCTTAAAGGTTCTAGGCGTGGAATGGAACACCAACACTGACGAAATGAATGTCAAGTCAGTGCAAACTGATAACTCAACCCTTACCATGAGAACTCTGCTCTCATTTGTCAGTCAACCATTTGACCCTTTAGGCCTACTTAGTCCTATATTAATAAGGGGCAACCTCCTAATGCAGGAGTGCTGGCAACAACATATGGGATGGGATGATCCGTTACCAAGTGAGTTACAAGCCAAATGGCAAATACTCTCAACGGATTTTAATCAGTTAGGTGTTTTGAAATTTCCACGTAATGCCTCGGGACCAAACTTACCCACCAATTTGCACGTTTTTTGCGATGCCTCTGGCAAAGCATATGGCGCAGTAGCCTATTTAGTTAACAGTGCTCAATCAATTTTACTCACATCAAAAGCAAGAGTTGCTCCTATCAAAAAGAGATCCTTACCTCAGATGGAGTTGACGGCATTGCTAGTGGGAGTAAGGTTGGCCCAATGTCTGGCAAAGACACTCAGTAATATTCACTTTGGTGAGATTGTAGTGTGGTCAGACAACGAGGCAGTCTTACAATGGGTAAGAAACAATAACAACAAAACTCCTTACGTCAGTAATCGCGTCAGGGAGATTTATGATTTATCCGCAGGTTATAAATTTAGACATGTCCCTACTAAGGACAATCCTGCAGATTATTTGTCAAGAGGATTGACATTAAAACAACTTGTCAAATCTTCGCTGTGGTTCCATGGACCTTCATGGCTTGTTGGTGGTCAGTGGCCCAAACAAAAGCCACAAGTCATCGTGACCAATATCACCACTCCCATGAAGGACCCAGAGCCTCAGCGAACATTAGCCATTAATCCTCATCATTATTCTAATTTAAGCAAATTGTTACGAGTGACTGCACACGTGTTTGATTTCCTCTCTAAAATAGGAATACGACACAAATTCCCCAATCCTGTTCATTATTGGATTAAGCGGGCGCAGCAAGAGACTTACGGAAGCGAATTTGAGAATCTTCCGGATAAACTCACTAAATCTCTGGGCATCTGGTACGATGTCAACACTCATAACATACTACGATGTGGAGGACGTTTGCTACATGCAGAGATTGACTTAGACACTAAGAACCCAATCCTTTTACCTCGCCACCACATCATAACTAAACTTTTTGTCTTACATCACCATCAATATGGTACCCTACATGGTGGAGTTTTAGATACTCTCACCGATCTTAGACAAAGGTACTGGCTTCCTCAAGGTCGTCAAACTGTTAAGACCATTATTAAATCTTGCGTAATCTGTAAGAGATACGACGCTAGAGTCTGTCCTTACCCAGGACCTCCTCCACTCCCAGAAGAGCGAGTAGTTCATCTTCGTCCATTCGAAACCACTGGAGTAGATTATACAGGAGCCTTACTCCTCACTGGTAACCCAGATAATATACCAGTAAAGGCGTACATTTGTCTCTTTACCTGTGCTACAACCAGAGGCGTGCACTTAGAGGTCACCCCAGACATGAGTGCTGAAGCTTTCATTCAAGCTTTCCGCAGATTTGCTGCCCGTCGATCATGTCCTAGATTAATGATATCAGACAACGGATCTAATTTTGTAGCGGGAGAAAGCTGTTTACGAGAAGTCTGGAACCACCCTGAAGTGCAATCAGTCTTACAAAGAAGACAATGTCACTGGAAATTCATAGCACCAAGAGCCCCTTGGCAAGGTGGGTTCTATGAGCGAATGGTAGGCACAGTCAAAAGATGTCTAAGGAAAACGTTGCACCGACAAAAGGTCAGTTACTCAGAACTCCAAACTATTGTTGTGGAAATCGAGGCGCGAGTCAATAACCTCCCGATCACCTACCTGTCTGATGATTACACCCAGAGAGAACCACTGAGCCCCTCTCACTTGATCCATGGAGGTCTACTGAGCCCTCTCATCCCCTTAGCCGAAGAGGACCCTGTAGACCCATCCCATGTGACCAGAGGAGACTTGGTGGAAAGCTACCAACATCTTTCTAGAGTTATCAACAGGTGGAATGAGGTGTGGACTCGAGAATACCTCACAGCTCTACGAGAATACCACTACGGAGCTTCGAGTCCTTACAATAAGGTACAATTAAAACCTGGAGACCTTGTACTAGTCGACAGTGATGGGCCAAGGTCCGAGTGGCCTATAGGGAAAATCGTCACCATCCACCCAGATCGACAAGGTGTCCTGAGAGTGGTTAAAGTCTTATGCAAGGGCAACACTACTCTAAAAACTTTAGAGAAGCTGGTTCCCCTAGAACTGACTGAACAAGAATATCAGTCAGATCCAGTTTCCCCAGTAATTTCAGAGGACAATGAATTTGTTCCTCCAAGCAACCGTCCTACTAGAGCTGCAGCTCAACAATGTAGGCGGAATTTGCGAGCCTATTATAACTCTGAAGAAGAATAATTTCCTTCATTTCCCACTAAGGAAACTGTGCTGATACTACGATGTGATATCATGTAACGAAACATTACACGTCACTATGACCCAAGATATCGCATCACTGTAGATTCTGTTAGTTTAAATTGGGAGAGTTAAATTTTATAAATATTGTGTAGGCTACAAACAACATGTTTCAGTTGACATGTGAATAACAAGACTCAAATTCTTGTAAGTCCTTGATAAATCCGGGACGTTCGTTATGTGTGTACTAACATACTAACCTACTAACATACTAATGTGTTAATCTTAATATCACTTCGGGATAGGTCAGTACAACACAGTACACTGCGACCCTGGGAATCCCCCCCCCCCGGAGTTATGTTGGATATTTCCAACATCGAATACAGCATTGTTGTATTCTCATTACTTATTACTAACCATACTCAATATTGTAGTAAGTAAAATTAACAACTCGTAGAATTCTCCTGTACTAATAATTCATCTGTGCATTAGGCTAGAATTCTCACGTCACCTGACGCCAGTATTGCGTCAGATTTCTTTACAGTAAAACACATTATATACAATTTGTGTGAGAATTAAATACGATTCTCCATAATTAAAGCATTCTGTATGGCAACTGATTGCAGACGAATGGTTCTCTAACTAAAAGTCGAATAGAGCTTTAGAATCATAACGTCTACCTCGCGATAGAGGTAACGTCATCAATGAATGCTATGGGGAGACATTAATTCCTCTCCCTTATATATTTACTATTCTTAAATAGTTAAATAATAATATTCCGTTCCTCTAAATAATAAACCCGTCCAGTCTTTAGAGTTTCAAGCGCGAATGCGAGAAATATTAATGTTCAAGACAATAATTTGTGTTGTGAACGTCGACTGGGCGTGGGTTGGGGGACGCCATCCTCAGTCGGGAATCAGACACGTGCAAGGCCAGAAGGAGGCAAAGCTGCGCTTACCGTACTCACAAAAGACGCCATTGTCCAGCAAATAGGACAAGTGCGTCCATCCACAGATGAAAGCCGCCACTGTGAGGCGTGAACGACCTTGCAGATAATATCTTCAACTAGTGCTGGTGTTAAAGAGGGACCTTAGACTTGGTTCCTGACGACACGTGATCAGCCAGCTTGAAACGCATCAATCCAGGATAGGTTCACCGGAGCCTGGGATGCGAAATTACGGCAATCTTAATACTTACACAGTGCCCACAGCTAAGTACCTTTTATTTGATGCATCATTTATAAGTTTATTAATAGCGGGGTGATTGCACGTCACGCGGCGAGACAACACCTAATAACAGGTGATTAGAATTCTATCTGTAGATATCAATAATCTTGAATATGAATTGAGTAGTTAAATCAATTGCTACTGGTAGTTATTTATCTTGCAGCTTGAGAGACGGATTCCTCATGCTGCCTTCTCCATGTTAATCGTGCCATTCGTCAATGTGCCAGACTTGGAGATTAAGAGGACTTCCAGAGTTATCTAAAGGAACCTACTACAAGCTAAGGCTTATTTCTTTTTTCCTATAATTTAGCAATTTGATACATTCAGAATGTTTCAACATAATGGGTGATTTACTGTAATTCATTGCTATGCTCATATTCATGTTCTTCTTTGTATGAATAATATTATATTCAGCATTATTTATAGGATTAGATTATTATTAATTGAATTAGTGAACGAACCACACTGATTCCTGGACGTACTGACTTCCAGTAATAACCCCCCAATGTAGGTGTTTGAGGTTTGGTTTTTTAATAATACAGCCCATTAATTATTCTAATGATCATACTTTCTAGTCATATCCATAGTCACTGGTTTTCTCTAGAATTTTATCTAATGATCTGAAATTCTCAGTTTCCCTCTTTACTTTAAAAGCGGGTGGTCCTTCGTAATTTAATTTACTACTTTATTTATTAATTAATCAGAATCAAACCCAAATATCCCACACCAGTTACTGAAAACGGCTATGGATCATATTCTGCCCAAACCCTCCGTGCAGTTTTCAAAATATCCAAAACATCCTAAACTCGACATTTGAGCCATATTTTGAAACCAAATTCTGGCTCTCTGCACGTATTCGCATTTTGAAATTTCAACTTTTTAAACTGAAAATATGCCAATTACTGAAAGCAGCGATGGAACTCATTTTGCATAAACCCTACCAGCATTTTTCAAAATATCCCAAACATGCGAAATTCGACCCTTGAGCAATATTTTGGAGCCAAATTCTGGCTCTCTGCACGTATTCGCAGTTTGAAATTACGAATTTTTATACCGAAAATATGCCAATTACGGAGAGCAGGGATGGGTTACATTTTGCCCAAACCCTCCCCTGCAGTTTTCAAAATATCGCAAACATCCCAAATTCCACCCTTGCGGCATATTTTGGAGCAAAATTTTGGCTGGCTCTGTGCACGTATTCGCAGTTTGATATTACGTTTTTTTTTACCGAAAATATACCAATTACTTAGAGCTGCGATGGATCACATTTTGACCAAACCCTCCGTGCAGTTTTCAAAATGTCGCAAACATCCCAAATTCCACCCTTGCGGCATATTTTGGAGCGAAATTCTGGCTCTATGCACGTATTCGCAATTTGAAATTAAGAATTTTTATACCGAAAATATACCAATTACTTAGAGCGGCGATTGATCACATTTGCCCAAACCCTCCGTGCAATTTTCAAAATATCGAAAACATCCCAAATTAGAACCTTGAGCTATATTTTCTAGCCAAATTGTGGCTTTATGCACGTATTCGCAGTTTGAAATAACGACTTTTTATACCGAAAATATGCCAATTACTGAAAGCGGCGATGGATCACATTCTGCCCAAACCCTCCATGCAGTTTACAAAATATCCCAAACATCCCAAACTCGATTCTTGACCCATATTTTGAAACCAAATTATGGCTCTCTGCACTTATTCGCATTTTGAAATTTCGACTTTTTAAACCGGAAATATGTCAATTACTGAAAGCGGCGATGGATCACATTTTGCCCAAACCCTCCCTGCAGTTTTCAAAATATCCAAAACATCCCAAATTCGGCGCTTAAGCCATATTTTGGAGCCAAATTCTGGTTCTCTGCACCTAATCGCAGTTTGAAAATACGAATTTTTATACCGAAAATATACCAATTACTTAGAGCAGCGATGGATCACATTTGCCCAAACCCTCCGTGCAGTTTTCAAAATATCGAAAAACTCCCAAATTAGCACCTTGAGCCATATTTTCTAGCCAAATTCTGGCTTTATGCACGTATTCGCAGTTTGAAATAACGACTTTTTATACCGAAAATATGCCAATTACTGAAAGCGGCGATGGATCACATTCTGCCCAAACCCTCCGTGCAGTTTACAAAATATCCCAAACATCCCAAACTCGATTCTTGAGCCATATTTTGAAACCAAATTATGGCTCTCTGCACTTTTTCGCATTTTGAAATTTCGAATTTTTAAACCGGAAATATGTCAATTACTGAAAGCGGCGATGGATCACATTTTTACCAAACTCTCCCTGCAGTTTTCAAAATATCACAAACATCCCAAATTCAACGCTTGAGCCATACTTTGGAGCCAAATTCTGGCTCTCAGCAATTATTCGCAGTTTGAAGTTACGAATTTTTATACCAAAAATATGTCAATTACGGAGAGCGGCAATGGATCACATTTTGCCCAAACCCTACCTGCAGTTTTCAAAATGTCCCAAACATCCCAAATTCGACCCTTGAGCCATATTTTCTAGCCAAATTCAGGCTTTCTGTACGTATTCGCAGCTTGAAATAACGACTTTTTATTCCAAAAATATGCATATTACTGAAAGCGGCGATGGATCACATTTTGCCCAAACCTTCCGTGCAGTTTTCAAAATATCCAAATCATCCCAAATTCGACGCTTGAGCCATATTTTGGAGCCAAATTCTGGCTCTCTGCACCTATTCGCAGTTTGAAATTACGAATTTTTATACCGAAAATGTGTCAATTACTGAGAGCGGCGAAAGGTCACATCTTGCCCCCCCCCCCCCCACTGCACTTTTCAAAATAACCCAAAAATCCCAAATTCGACGCTTGAGCCATATTTTGGAGCTAAATTCTGGCTCTCTGCATCTATTCGCAGTTTGAAATTACGACTTTTTATACCGAAATATGCCAATTACTGAAAACGGCGATGGATCATATTCTGCCCAAACCCTCCGTGCAGTTTCCAAAATATCCAAAACATCCCAAACTCGACGTTTGAGCCATATTTTGAAACCAAGTTCTGGCTCTCTGCACGTATTCGCATTTTGAAATTTCGACTTTTTAAACTGAAAATATGCCAATTACTGAAAGCAGCGATGGATCTCATTTTGCATAAACCCTACCACCAGTTTTCAAAATATCCCAAACATGCCAAATTCGACCCTTGAGCAATATTTTGGAGCCAAATTCTGGCTCTCTGCACGTATTCGCAGTTTGAAATTACGAACTTTTATACCGAAAATATTCCAATTACGGAGAGCAGGGATGGGTCACATTTTGCCCAAACCCTCCCCTGCAGTTTTCAAAATGTCGCAAACATCCCAAATTCCACCCTTGCGGCATATTTTGGAGCAAAATTTTGGCTGGCTCTCTGCACGTATTCGCAGTTTGATATTACGATTTTTTTTTACCGAAAATATACCAATTACTTAGAGCTGCGATGGATCACATTTTGACCAAACCCTCCGTGCAGTTTTCAAAATATCGAAAACATCCCAAATTAGAACCTTGAGCCATATTTTCTAGCCAAATTCTGGCTTTATGCACGTATTCGCAGTTTGAAATAACGTCTTTTAATACCGAAAATATGCCAATTACTGAGAGCAGCGATAAGTCACATTTTGCCCAAACCCTCCCCTGCAGTTTTCAAAATATCTCAAACATCCCAAATTCCACCCTTGCGGCATATTTTGGAGCGAAATTCTGGTTCTATGCACGTATTCGCAGTTTGAAATTAAGAATTTTTATACCGAAAATATACCAATTACTTAGAGCAGCGAGGGATCACATTTGCCCAAATCCTCCGTGCAGTTTTCAAAATATCGAAAACATCCCAAATTAGAACCTTGAGCCATATTTTCTAGCAAAATTCTGGCTTTATGCACGTATTCGCAGTTTGAAATAACGACTTTTTATACCGAAAATATGCCAATTACTGAAAGCGGCGATGGATCACATTCTGCCCAAACCCTCCGTGAAGTTTTCAAAATATCCCATACATCCCAAACTCGATTCTTGAGCCATATTTTGAAACCAAATTATGGCTCTCTGCACTCATTCGCATTTTGAAATTTCGACTTTTTAAACCGGAAATATGTCAATTACTGAAAGCGGCGATGGATCACATTTTTACCAAACTCTCCCTGCAGTTTTCAAAATATCACAAACATCCCAAATTCAACGCTTGAGCCATACTTTGGAGCCAAATTCTGGCTCTCAGCAGTTATTCGCAGTTTGAAGTTACGAATTTTTATACCAAAAATATGCCAATTACGGAGAGCGGCAATGGATCACATTTTGCCCAAACCCTACCTGCAGTTTTCAAAATGTCCCAAACATCCCAAATTCGACCCTTGAGCCATTTTTTCTAGCCAAATTCAGGTTTTCTGTACTTATTCGCAGTTTGAAATAACGACTTTTTATTCCAAAAATATGAATATTACTGAAAGCGGCGATGGATCACATTTTGGCCAAACCTTCCGTGCAGTTTTCAAAATATCCAAATCATCCCAAATTCGACGCTTGAGCCATATTTTGGAGCCAAATTCTGGCTCTCTGCACCTATTCGCAGTTTGAAATTACGATTTTTTATACCGAAAATGTGTCAATTATTGAGAGCGGCGATAGGTCACATTTTGCCCCCCCCCCCCCACTGCAGTTTTCAAAATAACCCAAAAATCCCAAATTCGACGCTTGAGCCATATTTTGGAGCTAAATTCTGGCTCTCTGCATCTATTCGCAGTTTGAAATTACGACTTTTTATACCGAAATATGCCAATTACTGAAAACGGCGATGGACCATATTCTGCCCAAACCCTCCGTGCAGTTTTCAAAATATCCAAAACATCCCAAACTCGACGTTTGAGCCATATTTTGAAACCAAATTCTGGCTCTCTGCACGTATTCGCATTTTGAAATTTCGACTTTTTAAATTGAAAATATGCCAATTACTGAAAGCAGCGATGGATCTCATTTTGCATAAACCTTACCACCAGTTTTCAAAATATCCCAAACATGCCAAATTCGGCCCTTGAGCAATATTTTGGAGCCAACTTCGGGCTCTCTGCACGTATTCGCAGTTTGAAATTACGAATTTTTATACCGAAAATATGCCAATTACAGAGAGCAGGGATGAATCACATTTTGCCCAAACCCTCCCCTGCAGTTTTCAAAATGTCGCAAACATCCCAAATTCCACCCTTGCGGCATTATTTTGGAGCAAAATTTTGGCTGGCTCTCTGCACGTATTCGCAGTTTGATATTACGATTTTTTTTTACCGAAAATATACCAATTACTAAGAGCTGCGATGGATCACATTTTGACCAAACCCTCCGTGCAGTTTTCAAAATATCGAAAACATCCCAAATTAGAACCTTGAGCCATATTTTCTAGCCAAATTCTGGCTTTATGCACGTATTCGCAGTTTGAAATAACGACATTTTATACCGAAAATATGCCAATTACTGAAAGCGGCGATGGATAACATTCTGCCCAAACCCTCCGTGCAGTTTTCAAAATATCCCAAACATCCCAAAGTCGATTCTTGAGCCATATTTTGAAATCAAATTATGGCTCTCTGCACTTATTCGCATTTTGAAATTTCGACTTTTTAAACCGAAAATATGTCAATTACTGAGAGCGGCGATGGATCACATTTTGCCCAAACCGTCCCTGCAGTTTTCAAAATATCACAAACATCCCAAATTCAACGCTTGAGCCATACTTTGGAGCCAAATTCTGGCTCTCAGCACGTATTCGCAGTTTGAAATTACGAATTTTTATACCAAAAATGTGCCAATTACGGAGAGCGGCAATGGAACACATTTTGCCCAAACCCTACCTGCAGTTTTTAAAATATCCCAAACATCCCAAATTCGACCCTTGAGCTAAATTTTCTTGCCAAA